>NC_083355.1:119550418-119850418 GCF_030254825.1 Meriones unguiculatus | reverse complement strand
TGACCATCAAGCTGCCCCGACAGAGAAATCAACTCTTGTGGAAGTCTGTAATATACCCTTTCTAAGAACCTGTGGTAGATGGGAATGATGACCACACACACGCACACACTGGAGAGAAAGCATCCTGGTAGTTTTGCTTCCTGACATATTATCCTTCTCTCTCCGGAAGTCACAGGGATAACAGCTCACAATCTTGGTGAAGCAGAGACAATGTAGACCTTGTGCTATATAAACACACTATGGTGTGCATCTGCTTCCTTGACTGGCTAGTGCAAGCCACGCTTTCTTTGGTGCCCTTGGACCAACTTCCCTGGAAAACCTGCCACAATCACAGATTCATCCTGGCCAGAAATGACCCTTATTTGATCAAAGTCATGATATTCATATCTATGAAGCTCTCTCTCCATAAAGGATGAGTTAGATTTCCACCCCAAGATGCGTCATCTCCGAACTTCCAAAGTCAACAGGGAGATTCCTAAAGGCACCAAGAAGGAAACAATTTGCTGCTTGCAGTTTCTCATCAAAAGTCGGGGGGGGGGGCTAAAAGCTACAGGCAGCTTATTCCATGAACACAGAGAAAAATCACTGCTGCTGAAAAGTTCCATGTCTGGCAAAAACCATTCCTCAAAAGCGAAGCTGAATTAAGCCCTTCCCAGAGACGCAAGAGGCGAGAGTGTAAGGCGCCATTGCAGAAGCCCTCGCCTACAAGTGTGTGAGGTGAACTGAGTTGTGATACCACCACAGGGGCTGGGGAGGGCTCCAGAAAAGAGAACAGCACAAGCAAACACGGAGAGGCGGTCTGCAGCTCTGATTTCTAGCTCTTCTTCTCCATACGGTCCAGAAGACGAGTGCACAAAGCAGCAAGTGTAAACCCTGTTAACAGTGCACCACGTATACAGAAATATCATGAACCTAAACTGATATCAACTCACGTTATGGAAGAGGCAGAATACACAAAAGCTGCAGTGATACATTTGACACACTGAGCTGGACACTCTGGCCTGGAGAGGCCGATCTGGCATCCAGCTCTGCCCACAGCTAAGTGCAGGAGCTTTTTTTCTTATGAAACCAGCATGAAAGGCCCCAATCTGCACGGCTGGAGCCTGGGCAAGAGCCAGCGTAGGTAGAGCATGTAGTCCTTGTAGGCCGGGTCCCTCTGATTATCATTGACCTTGGGCTCTCCAGGTGACTCCCTTTGCCATCCAAACTTGACAGCTTCAGGATGCCTGTCCATTTCTCCTTTGTAGTCTATCTTTATGGCCACTTTGTTTATGGTTTTGTCATTTCTCTACGTGTTTGTAGTCTCTGTATCAAACATACAGAGTGTCAGCACAAGTGTCAAACATGGCTTCCTCAGACCCACAGTCACCTTTGCAGAAACAGCTGGGGTTTGTCATCCTGACTGCATGAGGATCTACCATGGGACTTTCAAAAATGACAGGTTCCCTAGGCTTTCCCCAGCCTAGTTCGGTGAGAATCCCAGGGCGGCAAATACCACAGATGCCAACCACCACAGACACAAATCTCCACACAAGGAAAGAGAGGCTGGTCCTCTTCCATCCTGTCCCCCAGGTCTGTCATAAATACCAGACCAGGCAGCCAGGCCGGGAGGCTGACTGGCCTTCCTGTCAGCCCCTGAGATGAAGCTGAGGCCTGTGGGATTGGAGATGGTTACAAAAATGAGAAACACAAGGGGAGAAAGAGAAAAACCCATTTCCTTGAAATACACCCAGAGATGCCAGGTATCAGCAAGATCATAGCATTGGCTCGGGGCTGACTTAAGAAAATCACTCACTTTGGAAATCGCAGCGCTGGATATCCGTGCCCAGCTTCTTGCCCGGCTGGGACGCCTGTGCTGAGCTGAAAGGCTAGCTGCCCGGCTTCCTCTGCAGAAGCCTGGAAGTACCTAAAGCAGAGCACCAACTCTTCCCTGTAACCTGCAACATTCCCTGGTGGCAGGGAGCGGAGGCTTGGCATCTCTGCCTCCATGCCCTGTCTGGTCCCTTTGCTGCCTAGCCTTTTGCTTAGACTCCAACCAGCTCTGTAGGCAGACATGTCAATCACCTGAGAACTGTTTGTCTAAGAGGCTAACCCAAGGTTGGCCTGTTTCCCCAGGAGCAGACACAGGTCCTTTCACCCAGCCCTCAGGCCTCCTCAGCAGCTCCTTACAGCTCCTCAGAACCCGTCATAAGGCCAAGGTGCCATGGTTGGCAGGACGGTTATGCAGGATGCTGCCACCAACTGAGACCGGATCCTGGCACTGGAGAAAGCAAAGCTCTGTGAGACCCCTCGCAGTGTCCAGTGGGAAAACAGACTGTCACGGCTCGCTGCCCGAGCAGCCCCGCTGCCCCTTCAGTCCCTCTGCTCCCAGCTGAAGTTCAGGTGAGAGCCTCATGTGCCACAAGCTTGTGTGCACATTTTCACATGACAAGCTCCTCCCCTCGGCGTGAGGACAGAGCGGGTGGGTCCAGGGCTACCTGAAACCCCGCAGAGCTGCAGCAGCCTCCTGGAGAGCAACCGTGAGCACTCCTCTCAGGACGTGAGGGGACCTGTTCCCACGGCTGTAATCTTGGCCTTTCCTCCTTGGGGCTACACTCTCTCGGGCTCCTAATGTAAAGCGTGTTGCTGGCAGGTCTGGACAAGGTGTAGAGCTGGCGGCACACTAGTGCACTCTGAGAGAGAGAGGAGCACCCCCCCCCCACAGCACCCGCCTGTCTGCAGGTGGACTTCTCAGCTGAGTGTGTCCTACCTGCTCATGCAGTCTGTGCCCGGGAATCTGCTGTCACCACTCCAGCCAGAAGCCTGTGGTGACCGCTCAGGTCCTGTTTGTGCACCCTGCAGGGGTCTCCCATTCACAGGGGATGGCTCTTCTAAGGTAACTTGGTCTTGGAGGCCAATTTCCCATCCAGAACCAAGCTCAGTCCCCTCTCGTGGTGGTGGTGGTGAGGTGTTCAGACCTCCCTTCCCCAGGAACCCTATGACTGTCTTCAGACACCTGCACCCCGAGAACTGTGAAAGCACATTCTCAGAGGCCAACCTCTGCCCAGGGATGGCCAGCTGCTCAGACAGGGCAGGGACCCCAGACTCCCAGGTTTGAACAGGCTGCACTCAGCCATGAATGTGGGGGGAACAGAAGAAAGTAAAGTGTAGGGGAGTCAGCGCCTGAAGGATGCTGGCCAAGGCTGTGACTGTGGGCCTCACAAGCTTCAGGCAGCTCTGCCCGATCTCTTACGGCACAGCTCAAAGAGCTCTTGTCAAATGTCAGATGGACGGAGGCCCCGGCAAATGGTGACCTGGTGTCAATTTCAGGCCTCAAGAGGGATTGCGCTGCATTTGACCTTAAATTACTTCATCCTTACTTGGTTCAGAGACCTTTAGACAGTGTGGGGTGGGGGCTAGGATGCATCATAGACAGGTATATGTAGGTGTGCTTTTGCGTGAACATGTAGTACAAATACATGTTTTATTGTGTGTGCATGCATGTGGCATGATGTGCTCGTGCTTTGTGTGTTCATGATGTATGTAACTGTGGTTTCCTTTGTGGGTGTGCATATCTGTGGTATATGTATGTGTTTATGCTGCTTGTATGTCTATGTGTCTGTGATATGTTATACGTGCAAGTCTGTGTGTCACTGTGCAGACCAGTGTGTATCTTAGTCATTGTTGTGTTGCTATAAAGAGACACCACAAGGCAACTCATATGGAAGAAAGTGTTTAACTGGGGCCTGCCTTGCAGCTTCTGGGTGTTAGTCCTTCATTGTCGTGGTGGGAGCGCTCGGCAGCAGGGCTCTGGGACAGGGCTGAGGGCTACATCCTGATTCACAGGCAGAGGGAGCAATGCTCACACTAGTGTGGCCTCTGAAACCACAGCCCTCACCCCCAGGAACAGAGGTCCTCCAACAAGGCCAAACTCCTAACTCTTCCCAAGCAGGGCCCCTTCCTGATGACCAAGCATTCAAATGTATGGACCCACGGGGGCCATTCTTATGCCAACCTCCACAGGTGCATGTATGTGTGATATCTGTGACATGCGTGGTATCAGTGTACATTTGTGCGAGGTTGTGTTTTGTGTGTAGGCAGTCTGGTGGGCAGCTGTGTGTGGGAGACTGTCTCAGGATCAGGCAGCTCTTTGAAGCTACCAGGCCCGCCTCAGCCTCCCTGGTGCTTGGAGGAAGGCCCTTACTGGCTTGCTGGTCATCCCTGCAAGGGGAAGCTTTATGGCAGCTTTAGAAAAAGCTAGCTGACATGTTTAGAGAGTCTGTAGGTTTTCAGCCATCATTTCTCTTAAACAAGGTAGTGGATATGGGTGTGCTATTGTGTGTATTTACATAAAACATAAAAATAAGTCCAAATGACAGATTTAAAAGGTCAAAGCTTTGAAATGTCTTTCTGTGTCTCTACCTCATACTTCGTCTGTCTATGTCCTGTGTTGAGCGTGGGCTCAGTGGCTGGCATGGGCTGTATCAGAGGGAGCCCCTTGCTCTAACATAAAGTCCAGGAGCCCTTCGTGTGCAAGGAGCAGCACAGAATTTTGAGCCACAGGAATTACCACTGTGACACAGGACAGAGTCCATCTGGGCTTTCTCTTTACGGCCCACTCATCAGCAGCTCTGTCATAGCATTCTAAGACTGTGATTGCAAACAGGGAACCAAGTAAAGAAAAGTGATTCAGCTGCAAGCACCACAGAACTAACAGTGACACCCAGTTTCTGGCCTGCACAACTACCTAGGAATGTGAGGCTAGCTCCACCGCCCTTTGCCAGGCACAGACAGGAGGCCCTGGGGGAGCTGCTCAGCCATCTCAGCCAGGGAGCAGCTTGCGTTGGGTTGCTCCTTATGACAGGCCTGTCCTGAGGCCATCAGTACAGACTGCTGCAACGGAAAGCCTCTCCAGCATGGGGAAGCCATCCTGGGAAGCCATCCCTGGGACCGCGTCTCTGCTCTAATGAGCCCTCATCACTTTAGTTTTAAGGGCAGGAAGTTAAGTGGGGAAAGAAAAGCAGGTGAGGGGTACAGAGGCTGAATGCAGCCCCCATTGAAGGCCGGGAGCTTGTCCAGGCTCAGCATGCCTCCCACACGCTTGCAGCCGAGGCTTGGTGGCTCAGCATGTACCCACACGTGTCTTCTCAGGCAAGAGGTTAAGAGACGCTAAAGCAGCATTCTGAAAATGCCTAGAAATTGGTATAGTTTCTAGCAACAAAAAGTAGCCTTTGTGTGTTTGGAAAGAGCCAGAAGTCAGACGCCAGACAGAATCAGGCAAATCTCAAGAAAAGTGATCTCTGAATGAGGCTGCAGGACACCGGTCCACACCACACATGAGCCTGCGTGTTTCAGAAGGGTCGCCTCCTCCTAAGTGCAGCAAGGACTCCGTTATCTACCTAGTTAGATGAGAACAGTACAGGAAGCTGCTGGTTTCCAGTCAAGAGCATTCACAGTGAGCAGCCAGCATGTCCGCCCGCTGGCAGCAAGAACAGAGAGCAGAAGTCTAGGGCTACATCTGCAAGGGCCGCAGGCCAGGCTGCTGCAGCAGCAGGGCCCCATCTGGGTCCGGGCCCTTTCAGCACATCGACACCCCTTCAGCAGATTTTCCATCAGCTGAAGCACCCATGCCAGCTACCAGGCTCCGTGGATGCAGCTGTGTGCCGAGCGACGGAGAAACACCGCGGGTCTACAGACACAGAAGACTCAATGAGCAGGGAACAGTCGCTGCTGGTTCTAGGACCTGCTGGTCCCTGCTGTCCCTCTCTTTCCTGCCTGTCCCCCTTCTTCAGCAAAGGACCAAGGAAGTAAGTCCGGAAGTGGGAACAGGCACTGAGACCATTTCTCCTTCCCCTGAAGACTTTCACCCATGGCCAGAATAGTCAAGCAGACAGAAGCGTCAAGCAGACAGAATGGTCAAGCTTCAGGATCATTGTTTCAGTTTCCAGCACACATTTGTTTCCCCAGAGGATACATTTTTACATATGGTCTCATTTCTTTGGGCTCCTGAAGCACATGAATTGGAATTGGCTTGGATGGCCAATTCATACTGAGGGTTAACAAGAATTTGTTTCAGCTGCTGGTAGCTAAGAAGGCAGAGGCACCAGCTGTCAAAGCTGCATCAAAGATTTGCCCATCAGTGATTGTGCCATCCACCGGAAGTGGAGGAAAAGGAAAGAGGGGCCCACCCATGGTAAGACCAGAGGCCAACAACTATGCAGACAGCGTTCTGAGACCATTGTAAGACCTGTAGAGAGACCGAGTCGCAAGTGACACACTCACCTGGTGTGCACTTGTGGAATCTGCACTGGCCCCATTCCAAACCCAGCCCCTGTGCACAGACCAGCCATATGTCACAACCATGAGACTGTGAAACTCTGAAGTTCGAAGCCTCTTGAGCGGAAGTCCACAGGGGAAGAACTCCTCAAAGACAGCGCAAGGAATGGGTAAGAGGTTCCAAGGGCACGAAAGCAGAATCAGAGTACGGCAAAGTCGTCTCTGAAAAGGAGGCCTGACAGCGCTGACTTAGGAGAGGAGAGATTAAAAATAAACTCCCAAACAGACTAATTCTCGTAAAAATTATTATTTTAGTATTACTCACTATTAATAGCAATTATTTGGTGATTCACAAAAGCAGAAAGAGCACAGAAGTGCACTGTTAGCAAGTGTGCACTAGCATTCAGATAATGTTGATGAAATGGACCAAGCACCAGAAATAGCAAAGAACCAGAGGTTGGACTGGTGACCCAAAGCCAACACGGACAAGCTCCGGACAGAGAGCTGCCAAAGCCAACTCGGACAAGCTCCGGACAGAGAGCTGCCAAAGCCAACTCGGACAAGCTCCGGACAGAGAGCTGCCAAAGTCAACACAGACAAGCTCCGGACAGAGAGCTGCGGGAACTTTTATGAAACACTAGAAAAGAATTCACCACAACCCCCTTGGACTTCCCCAGGAGACTAAATGGGGAGCACTTCCCGGCTCATACCACGAATCTGGCCACACCCAAATTAGAGCCATACCAAGACAGGACAAGAAAGAAACCTACAGACAAGTATTGTATATAAACATCTGTATAAAATTCCTCCAAGGAATACTAGCACAGTGACCTTGGCATTATAGTGAAGGGATTATATACCATCACCAAGGAAACCAGGAATGCAAGGATGGTTCAGGATGAAAATCCAGCCCAGTAATATGCCACAGTAACAAAAGTGGGAGATATCCACATGATCATTTCTACTGATAGAGAAAAAAAAGCATTTGGAAAAATTCAGTACTTTCTCACAGTAACAACAACAAAACCCTCAACAAACCAGCAATAAAAGGAAAATACCTTATAGGAAAGGCCACACATAAAACCCTATAAAGTACTGTGGAAAACTACAAGGCTTAGGCTTGACCTGACTGGGACAATGAGGGATTACGGATATTAAGGATGGACACACAGACACAGAAAAGCTGGGGTTGGGTGGGCCAGACACGCTCAGCAGATGCAACAGCAGCATCCCGGAACCTCTGCATGCTGTTTCATACATCTGAGCAAGGAGGCAGGTTACTGTGAACAGGTGAAGAGGAGGCAGGGTTACACATGAACAAGGAGGCAGGTTTAGCTAACCCGTGTGTGGGGTCTAAGTGAGCATCGTCAGGCTGCTCACATCTGGGAGGAGAAAGCTGAGTTCCATGTGCTGCACACACTGTCACCATCCACACACAGACCAGAAAAGGCTTTGCTGTTTCCACAGGTCTGAGGCAATGAGGTCCTTGGCATGGCTGTGCTCTTGTCAGTGACAATCATTTCCTCAAGACCTCCTCTCCTGCCCATGTGTTTGCCCAGGACTTTCTCCTCTCCCCACATGGGATATATCCCTCAGGGTGAGACAAAATAAGATCCATTTTCTTTAAATTGCTTCTTGCCAGGCCACAGAAATGAGAAAAGTCACTAATACATCATCAACATAAAAAATGTTGGCATACTAAAGAGCATTATCAAAAAAAGATATCACAAAAGTAAGAGTAAATATTTGGAAATCATGTCTAAGAAGGTGTTTAATATCTAGATCTATGAACTTCTACCATTCAATAACAAAAAATAATTTAAACATGGAAAGGGGGATTTGAATCATCACTTCTAAGACCTTTAGAGGCCAATAAGCACATGCGTAGTTGTCAGCATCATAATCAGGAAACACAAGTCGGAGCCATGGAGAACCACTCACTTTGTGATGGTTATTAGTCCTTGTCTATAGTCACCTAGGTGACACATGTCTGAACGCCCTAACACTACTGAGCTCTGCACTAAAAATGATCACATTGGTGGCACAAGTGCTGAATCAGAGCAAACTGAAAACTCAAGCATCGGGAGGACCTACTGTTTCTACCTACAAGTCAGAGTCCATCATGAGAAAGATACCCTACACAACACTTTCCAAAAGTTCTCAGAGTACAGATAGACTGACCAGCCAATTTCCTGTCTGCTTCTTAAAAATAACACTAAATATTGGCTATATCATGAAGAGTCTAGCTCTAGTCAAATAGGTACATATATTTGCTGTTCATCAGAAATGATTAGGCAATTATAAGGACACTTTTACAGACTGTAGACTTATTTGTGATAAAATGTGACATGAGAAAACCGAGAGGCTGGAAATCCATGACATCACATTCTTTATCATCTTAAATATCGACATTTGGAACTCTGAGGAAGATGTGACAGAAACAGAAATGACATCTGGAGAAGGGTTTTCGGGATATGTGATCCCATTGTGAATCCCAAGATTGTGAACTGGAAAAAGACTGTTTCTAATTGTGGTATGGCTCAGCCTTTGATACTAGAAATTTCCGTTAATTGCTGTAAACAAGTACTTGTGGTGTGGTTCAGCCCTAGCACACACCTTTAATCTAAGAACTTTCTGTAAAAAAGATTAAATAAAGTTAACCATAGGTCAAAAGTTGGAGCAAGCAACTAGTTGACAGGGATTAAGCAGAAAGGAGGGATGTTGAGTTGGAGAGTATTTAAGACAGCACGAGGAGAAGGGGCTCTTTCCTTCTGGGATGTCAGCTGAGTAGGAAGGTCAGCTGGTGCTTTCTCTGCCTCTCTGTGCTAGCAGGTTTTCACACCAGCATCTGGCTCTTGAGTCTTCACTGGTAAAATCAAAGAGCTTGGATTTTGTGTCAAAAAACAACAGAGTGGATCAGGAAGGAATATTACTGTTCTTCCTCTTACTGATTCCTTAAAAGAACTTTACAACAGAATCATATTATTATGGAAAGACAGCAGAAGTCAGAGGGCAGGAAGGAAGCATGCTCTAGAAATCAGGAGAGCTGGGTTTAGCTTAACTCGTCTATCTAACAGTGCTGCATCTTCCGCGAAGCTCTTAAAAGCTCTGTTCAATTTCCTATCCTGCAGTATATTTTGGGGGCTGGAGGCCTCCCCTCCAGAGGCACTCACATCATCAGGCAATGAATTTCCTACCCCCAGGGATAGCCAGACTGTTTCTCTGAATAACACCCTGAGACAGATTTATAGTCTGCACATTTCAGCAGGAGCACAGTCTCTGCTACCCATGCGAGGCTGGGTGTAGCACACGTGTTCAGCTATGTAGGCCTCAGATATCAATTTGGACCCCCATCTTCTTGTCTCTCTTCCTGACGAGGAGGTACCTAGCTCTCTGTGGGGCACAGCAGTGTCATGATCCTCAGGTCACTGTGATTTGGGGCTACGATTGGGGTGGGCCTGGGCATACAGAAGTGTTCAGAAGAACAATGGATAATTTTAAACTCCGTCTTTTGCTTTGCAGAGTTGGGGGCAGGGACACGTGACTTAAGTGTGCTTTCTGGTTGCACTGAAACCACGGTGTTGTCAGGACAAGACCTGGGTTAAGAGTTGGTTACATCTGAGTGCAGGAAGTTGTCCTGGATATATTAGTTGAGACTTGGAGGCGAACGTCCCCAAGCCTCTTGAGGTCGGCAGGTCACTTGTAAGACCCATTAAGCCACTTCCTCTCTCTGAAAGGGGATGAGGTGCCTTCCTCACAGAAGCAGATGAGACTAGAAAAGCCTGAAGCACAGCAAGCAGCTTGCAGAGCACCCGTGTGCTCCAGATCCAGTTCTTGCTTCTTATCACCATTGAGGACATGCACTGTGGCCTATGGGCGGTGCGGTGTGGCCTATGGACATTGCACTATGGCCTATGGGCAGTGGGGTGCAGCCTACAGGCGGTGCGGTGTGGCCTATGGGCGGTGCAGTGTGGCCTATGGACATTGCACTGTGGCCTATGGGTGGTGTGGTGTAGCCTATGGGCGATGTACTGTGGCCTATGGGCGGTGCGGTGCGGCCTATGGATCTTGCACTATGGCCTATGGATCTTGTACTATGGCCTATGGATCTTGCACTATGGCCTATGGATCTTGCACTATGGCCTATGGGCAGTGGGGTGTAGCCTATGGGTGGTGCGGTGGGGCCTATGGGCAGTGCAGTGTGAGGCAGCCTGCAGGCCCTGGTAGCCATAGGAAGCAGGTCTCTTCTGTGTTCACGTGGACAAATCTGGCAGAGGTGCTTAGACAAGCAAGAGGCATAAGACTGACAGCTGGTCACCTGGGAGGAGCAGGGTGGCGCGCACTAGAACTGAGGGCAGAAACGAGGTTTCTCAGCAATGCACAGGTTTTCACTATCGGTACAGCCCTGTGCTCCAGCACTAAAATAATTAAGAGTCAATTCAGTCTGTTTTCTTTCAGCGTGGCCTCTGCGGCTAAGGTGTAATTCCTAAGAAGAATTGCATAGGGCATGTGCTGCATCCATCAGCACCGTTGCTAAACAGCCCATTAGCCTGGATTTAATTGCTTTGCCTCGTCCTTGAGAATGAGCTCCACAGACATGGCAAATTCCCACAGTCCCTACGCAGCCAGGGCGGAAGACAGAAGTGGGATTCCCCGGGCTGTGGCTAGGTTCCTACGTTTATTCCCAGAGCAGACAGACACACAGTCACCCTCTGAGTAAGGTCACATTACGTAGCATCTCTGTAAGAGACGGTCATGCTAGAAGCAGTGCTGTGCTGCCAGTTCCGGTCAGGGCTGGTTTTCATTTACCACTCCATTCCAACATCAGGAATTATCAAGTTTTATTCCCACAGCCAATCCTATTTGGACATCACTTGCCTGAACTTTGAATGTCATCCTGTGTTTAAAGTGAAGACTGTTCTGCAGAGCACTCATCTGCCAGTGAGGGGCTGTTCTGAGCTGCTGTAGCCATTGCCTCTAAGGGACTGCCATCTCCACCCAGCTCCAGTCCCGACTCCCAACTAACGAGTCCTGAGCATCCTTTTCATAGAGACACAGCCCGAAGCATACAACAGGGGTGCAGAAGCTGGAGCCAGCTCCTGAAGCCTGACTCCTGGGCCTGGGGTGGGAACCAGATGCCTGCATTTGACGCCATGTGTGACCAGCAAGCACAGCAGGGAGAAACGCTCTAGGACAGCTTTCAGGAAAATTAGTTGGTATTTGGCCCTAATGTTCAGGGTCAATGTCACTTAGAAAAAAATCACTTTAATTACTCACGACAATCAAACTCGAAGCTAATTTTGGCTCCAGAGGAATCAGTCAACCTGTAGGACATGGCAAGCAGCCTGGGTCCGAATGCCCTGAGCATTTCTTCCTCCTGCGAAGCCTAGCTGAGACACACTGGTGTCCACCAGGCCCAGCCTGCGACCCAAGTGCTTCATGGTGACGTTGCCCGGGACACTCAGCCATGTCTGTCTAGATGAGAGGCTCTTTTTCGGCTGAGCCCCACAGCGCTCGGCCCTCAGGGCCCTGAGTTCAGCGTGTTTGAAGAGTCCCTCCCATCCCCATTTTAGACTGTTCTCCAGAAGGGGGTGACCCACACACTGCCTCCAGATTTCGTGTGAAAGCAGCTCTCCATGCTCGGGGTGTGGGGAGCAGGGGCCGACAAGGCCAGAGGCACAAGTGGGTTTGCTCTGGGCAAGCACAGGGTCACTTCTTCAGTAAAGGCTGGGTTTTCCTTTACTAAGAAATTCCTAGAGACAACTCAGGTCAACGCTGGGAGTGAGCTGCACCAGGGGATGAGGCAGATGTGTGGGGACCCTGCCTCGGGGTTCCTCTGAAAGCACGGGACGGCTGCTCAATGATCAGGGGTCTAGTGCTCACTGCTCGCTCGTGTGGTGTGGCCTCTGGGTCAGAAGTTCAGGAAATGAGGGCCTCTGAGGTTTGCATCCATGGTAGAGGAGCCTGGGCCCTGGTCCTCGCTTAGGGCCAGGGAGAGGGACTAGACGCCATCCCTCAAGCGCTATTACACTGTGAAAGTTCAGTATGCATGGCTGCGGTGTGACGCTCAGCATGAGTAACGCTCTTAAAAATGAGAAAGAGAGGCTGAGTGGGCCAGGGGACAGGGTGGAGCGCTGGTCTGTCCTCCTCAAGGCAAGGGACGCTGGCCTTGTGAGAACTATCAGACCCCGAGGGAGGCAGGGCACAGGCAGGGCTGCGGAGCTGGCCTCTGCTCGCTCAGCTCGCTGTGTTTCTGCCACGAGTCGTCAATCCCTGGAGTCTGGTGTTAAGGAGTGTGCACAGTGCCTGGCTTGATTCTTGAGTACCTCCCGATAAAGCTGAGACTCCTTACAGACTCGTGGCACACAGCAGTGTGAAGTATTACAGTGGAGGGGGCGAGGCACACAGCCCTCCTCAGCTCCGAGACCCCAGCTCTCGCGTGACGGGAAAATGCCCCATGAGGTGCTTTGGGGTTTGCCACGTAACTGTGCCCCCAACTCAGAGTCAGGACTGCAAGCAGCAGAGGCTTCGGGCTGGCCTCTCTGGCTGAGGGACAGTGTCTGTAATTCACAGCACATGGCCCTCTGGCCGCAGAGGTGACGGCTTCCCCCATGCCCTGTTCTGCCGTACAGAGCCTCGCCTGGATCGGCGTGGCAGGTCTGGCTGCAAAGTGGACAGAGGAGGAGCTCCTGGCCTCTGGAACTCCGGAGTTCAGAAGCAACTGTCATAAATGGTGAGCAGCACCATTCTCCGTCCTGGCGGGGCTGAAGGCCTTTGTGGGTCCCAGCGTCTGCTTAAACAGCTTGGGAGATGTGCTGGTTCTGGGCCTGGGGCCTGGAGTCTGACATTCCACCGATAACTCTCTGCAGCAACGAGCAGACTGGACCCGGCCTGAGTATCCCCTGACGGTTGAGGGGACCCAAACGCCTTTCTCTTTTCAAGTGAATTCCTGAAATTATCTCACATATTTTATAACTGTGCCAGAGAGAAGATGAGGGGGAAGGAGAAAAGGAACCAGGCTGACATTTGTAATTGATATCTCGGAGAATTAATTTTGTGTCCTAGGGTGAACAACTGGGTAAACGCTGGCCCCTCGGGCTCAATGTGGTCCATGGAGAAGCCGCCCCTTTCTGTGGTCAGGGGAAGTGGAATTCATGGAGATCCCTTGCCCTCTGGAGTTCCCAGATGACTTTCTTTCTAAATTGAGACTTAAGTTTTAGTCCAGGCTAGATTATGGGGCCTGCGCCACTCTGCACGAAACCTCGCCTGTGTGATCTGGGCATTGATACTTCCCCTCCCGAATGCCTGGGGACACTTATCTGCAGGCACTTTTCACGACGCTACATCAAAGGTTACACTCAGGAGTAGGAAAGAGTCTTGGTTCCATCAAGATCTCATGGGAAGAAGGATGTGGTGGTAACCATGGAAACGGTAGCCGTTGGAGAGAGGATTAAGGAATGATGTGAGCTGCAGTGTGTGAGAGCAGGGACATCTTTAAGGCTCCAGTCACAGTGGATAGAAATAGGGTCTCTCAGGAGGGCAGGTGGAGGTTTGGCTTTAGACAAATTGGTGTATGTGTGCACGCATGTGTTTGTGTATGTGGTGTGTGTTTATGTGGTGTGTGGTATGTTTGTGTGTGTGCTGTGTGTATGTGTGAAAATAATGACAGGAGGAATGTCCCAGCTGACACAAGCTGGAATTACCCATGAAGAGAAACTTCACTTGAGATGCTGCCTCTGTCAGATTGGGCTGTGGGTAGATCTGGAGGGCATTTTCTTGATTAGTGACTGATGTCAGAGGCCCAGCCACTGAGGGCACGTGGTCCTGGGCATGCCCTCCTGAGCTGCATAAGAAGGTAGGATGAAGCAGCGCTGGGGAGCCAGTAAGCAGCACCTCCATGGCTCCCGCTTGCGTTCCTGCCCTGACCTCCCTCACTCGTGGTGTTACCTGGAAGTGTGAAGTGGAGTAGACACCCCCCACCCTCCAAGTTGCTTCTGGCCACAGTGTTCTATCCCAGCAACAGAACCCCTAGTGAAGACAAGAAAATAGGCCCGAGGACCCACACTTCTTTTAGAGAAAACAGAGGACTGAGGCAAGGGCAGGTGCACTTACGGAGCCTGGAAGGAGGAGCAGCCGTCGTGGCAAACTCAATAGACCCCAGACTGGAGAAACAACAGCACATCTGTCTCCCAAGGCCATTGTGTGTGTGGGTGTCTTAAAGTCCACCACAGAGGGAAAGCCCAGGACGGAGGTCACTGGGGCATGTCAGCCCCCGGAGGCACAGCTCGGTGCTGGAAACACGGAGTTTCCCCGTGGCGACAGAAAGCGTCTGCTGGCTGGCTCACCCTGTCCACAGGAAGAGCTGAACTGCGTCACAGCCTAGGAACGTGGTCACAGTACAGTTTCCACCACTGCTCTGGGGCTTCTCGGTGTCCATGCTTGGGGACACGTGTACCATGGTGAGACACTTGGGGCACACATAAAGAGGTTTCTCTGAGTCAGTTGTCCTACATCCTCACTATTCTCAGGGCATTGTACCTGGGAGGAGCGAAGACAGATGGTTTAGCTGTCAGCGAAGGTGATAATAGCTGGACCTCAGGAAGGAGCAATGGACGGGAGCAATGGCCTCCATTCCTGTTCCAGGATGTGATATAAGGAAAGGCGACAAAGCACGTGAGCATTTGGATGGCCACCGAGCCAGGGAGACTGAGCCTGAACATCTTCACCAACAGGGTGTCATGAGCAGGCCAGAGGGATAAGCACCTATGAGGAAGATGCCTGGCAGACAGGGGGAGGCTGTGGTTTGGGGGCTGGTCACGGCAGCAGCTGTGACCTTTCCAACTAACGGTGGTCTTAGCCTTAGAAACTTGGCTCTGTGATAGTTATTTCAAGATGGAGCGTCCCTGAGTCTTCCACAGTAGATAGAGTGCAAGGGTCTGCTGCTCAAGCCCACAGGAGGGGCCAAGTCCCTAGATAACATTTTCCTCTGCAGATTTACCTCAGAGAGAGGTTAGGTTGCGGACCGGCTCAGTAAGAGTTGGCGAACACTCATGATGAAGTAACACCAGTGTGGAAGCTGACTGTGGACAATGAAAGCATGGAAGGTGGACCATGGCTGCGGGGCATTGTGCAGCCTAAGCACCCTTGCCATCAGGGCAGCGGAGGTGTGTCCGGGCCCCCATGTTTCCTGCCCCAGATCATTGGGCTGGGCCTGCTGTTGGCCCCTTCAGCCCCCATGGCCTCACAACGCTCCTGGCCTTACCTTCCAGTCCTCATAGCAAGTCATTAGAGCCCCATCACATTCTTGGCCCCTGTCCCTGGTATAACACTCCGTCCCACCCACCCCTCTATCCAGGCCACCCCTCTGTGCAGGCTGCCCCTCTGGCTGCCTGACACACTCCCCGATGCCTCAGAAGCGCCAAGCCTCACCTCTCCTGCGACCACTTCTGACGATTCTGCAGAAAGCTTTCCTCTCCTGCTCCCAGCTGTGTCTATGCCCAGCTTTGGTAATGTGCCTCACAGCCTGGCCTGGGCACGAGGTGTTCCTTTGTTAGTGGTCTGAGAGATCACCTTCTTTTTAGGATATTTGGTACATCTATAGCTGGATTCAGCACTTTCAGAATGAACAAATTAAATCTTGACACAGAAGACCCCTAGATATAAAAACGATTAAAGGTTTTCCCTTCTAACCCACCATGACTCCTAAATTGAAGACTTTTGGAAGAAAGATGGATTTGAACATCAGAATGTCAAGTGGTGGGTCCAGGGGCCCCGTCTTCTCGGCTGACTGCGTCCGGTTCAGGCGTCAGCACGTCAGAGAGGCCATGCTCTTGGTGGATAAGTGAAGATCTCCGAGTTCCCAGTGCCACTAGGAAGTAACAGCCTAATCATTATTAATTCCTCTGGTATTTCTGTGGCAGCCTTAATCACAGCAAATGCACCTGGTGTAAATGGAGAAGCCCCTCGGCACTCAGCATTAATTAACCGGGGCATCACGAAGGACTGCCACCCGCCTCATGATGAAGTGTGTTCTTGCACACTGATTAAGACACAAATGCCAAGTGGTAAAGACTGTGGCAAGGAGAGCCCTGTGTGTGTGCACAGGGACACACACGGGACGTGCACAGCGCAGCCGGGCCCACATCCGCCGGGACCACAGCAAGGTAGAGCACCCAGAAGCCAGCGACAGACACCTTGGGCCAGAACCCTGCTCGTGCGTCTCATTTACTGCCAGCACGGGGGCAGAAGCAACTGAAGAGGGTGTTTGTTTATGTGTCTCTCTGAGAGCTTGGAGCTGTGCTCCCAGGCACACTCAGTGGCCTAGAGAGGGTGTTAGATCTCCGGAACTGGAGCTGCAGGGCGTTGTGAGGCCTCTGAAATGGGATGGGAGCTTGGAACTGGTTCTAGGTCTTCTGCAAGAGTGGTGAGTGCTTTTAACTCCTGGGGGGCCAACTCACCAGTCTCCACCATTAAGTTTAAAAGGTTTGTTAAAGCATGGCAAGGTAGCTCAGCTCATGAAAGTATCCACCGCCAAGCCTGGCAACATGAATTCAAGCCTCAGGGCCCACATGGCGAAAGGAGAGAACCAGCTGTCTTCTGACCTCTGCACATGCACCATGGTGCACGTGGTATGCACACACACACACACACACACACACACACACTCACACTCACAATCACTAACTAAATGAGTTTCTTGTTAACACTTGGTAGAAGAAAAGAATCTACAGAAATGTGTGTTGAGTACGTATGTGCATGGAGCCATGCTCAGCTGCAAACCTAGATCTCAATATTTTATTTTATTTCATTTCATTTCCAGAGGGAAACTGTCTGCCATCCCACAGTAGCCGGATTCAATTGGATTTTGGAAATAAAGGTGGGAGAGGAGCAGAGCCAGAGCTGGGTGGACAGCTGGGAAGTGTGACAATGCTTATCTGCACGAGGTTCCCAGCCAGCAATGTCCAAGTCATGACAGCAGTCCAGGCAGTTTCTAGACATCTAGGCTCCTCTCCACCGGTGCAGCTTGCCTCCTCCCAACCCTGGCAGACCTCGAGAAGCAGTGACAGTGCAGCGGATGGGGTGTGTACACAGGGGGGTGTGTGTGCACAGGGTGGGGGGTGTGCACACGGCGGGGAGGGAGTACACAGGGCGGGGGGTGTACACAGGGCGGGGGGTGTACACAGGGGGGTGTACACAGGGCGGGGGGGCTCATCTTTCTGGACAGACCCATGTGTTGGTTAGGGAAGGGGGTTGACAGTGGCAGGAGGAGGGAAGTCAGTGGAAATGGCGCTGGTGGGAACAGGACACCCAGGACCAGACAGCAGGGGCTAGGCCCAGGCAGGGACAGTGTGAGTGGCCAGCCTGACAAGCAGCGGTTGGCTGGCTTCTATAAGGCACTGGATCTCCACCTGTGGGGCGTGGCTCCCAACACCCACCCCCCCACACACAGGGCTCCCCCACACACACACAGGGCTCCCCCACACACACACAGGGCTCCCAACACCCCCCCCCCCACAGGGCTCCCCCCCACACACACAGGGCTCCCCCCCACACACACAGGGCTCCCCACACACACACAGGGCGCACATATCCCCTCCCCCCCCACACACAGGGCTTCCCTCCCCACACAGGGCTTCCCCCCACACACACACAGGGCTCCCCCCCACACACACACAGGGCTCCCCACACACACACAGGGCGCACATATCCCCTCCCCCAACACACACAGGGCTCCCCCCCACACACACAGGGCTCCCCCACACACACACAGGGCTCACACACACACACACAGGGCTTCCCCCACACACACACAGGGCTCACACACACACACACACACAGGGCTCCCCCCCACACACAGGGCTCCCCCACACACACACACAGGGCTCCCCCCCCACACACACAGGGCTCACACACACACACACAAAGGGCTCCCCCCCACACACACACAGGGCTCCCACACACACACACAGGGCTCCCCACACACACACAGGGCTCACACACACACACACACACACAGGGCTCCCCCACACACACACAGGGCGCACATATCCCCTCCCCCAACACACACAGGGCTCCCCCCCACACACACAGGGCTCCCCCACACACACACAGGGCTCACACACACACACACAGGGCTTCCCCCCCACACACACAGGGCTCACACACACACACACACACAGGGCTCCCCCCACACACACAGGGCTCCCCCCCACACACACACAGGGCTCCCCCCCCCCACACACACAGGGCTCACACACACACACACAAAGGGCTCCCCCCCACACACACACAGGGCTCCCACACACACACACACAGGGCTTCCCCCCCCCACACACACACAGGGCTCACACACACACACACACACACACACACACACACACACACACACACACACAGGGCTCCTGATCTTATATCCTGCATTTACATTATTGTTCGTAACAGGAGCAAAATGACAGCTGTGAAGTAGGAATAACACAATTTTGCGGTTGGGATCACCGCAACACGAGGACTGGATTGAAGGGCCGCAGCGTTCGCAGGCTGAGAAGCTCTACGGGAAGGGCCCTGGGCCTTTTCTGCCTACTGGAATGCAGCTGCCTGCTCTGGGCAGGGGAATGGCCGAGGCAGCCCAGCACGTAGGCCGTGCTTACCCTGCTCTGACAGACTCCCTGACACAGGGAGAAGGGACGGATGAGCGAAGGCTGATCTCTGGCTGACGGTGTAAGCCAAGGCCCAGGCCTGGCTGACGTCACACTCACCTGCCCTGAGTCACTCCAAACACCAACGTTTGGTCTCTGTTTCTGTACCCCAAATTCTGAGCAGGTTTTAATGGAAGATCTAATCCGGATTAGATGCTATCCTGTCATAACGCCTACAATCACTTCCCGCTGTCTCCTTCTGTCCTTTCAGGGCCTGAGGCGCTGGCTGCCCCACTGTCCCGGCAGCCCCAGCTGAGAAAAATGCAGAATTCCCAGCTGCAGAACGCACTCACCAGTTGGCACAGAGGAACACCCCAGCCCCACACCCTGGAGACCCACCAAGCAGCAGCTCAGGGAAGGAGGTGCCTCTCCCAGCTGTTGGGATAGCAGGGAAGACATGGCAGCTGGAGCAGCTTCCAGAGGCCAGATCCTGGGTCACTTTCCGCAGGCCGGGAGGCAGAAACAGCACAGAAAACAGCTCCTGACGTCCAGTGACCCAATTTCTCCAGTCAGGCTACCTTACCTCCAACCCCCCCAAATCCTCAAAACCCAAAAACCCCCAAAACAAAAACAAAACAAAAAGCAGTGCCACCAGCTGAGACAAAGTGTTCAATCACACGAACCTGCAGGGACATTCAATACCGAGCCAGTCCACCATCTGCGGCAGCGGCACCTGGACTGACACTGTCCTGAGGCCATGCCTTGGTGCCACGGTCAGCACATGTTGGGCCAGTATCTCCTCCGTCAGGCCAGGGCACACCAGGCCGCCCCACTTGGGCCTGTCCTCCCTTCCTGCTGGACTCCTCCGGCAGCCTCAGGCCCCTTGCTGTGCCTGCGAGAGCTGGGGGCCAGCAAGGGCTCTGTCTACAGTAGTTCACAGCCTGGGCATGCGGTCCCCAGAGCTGGGCCCATCAGGGCAGACATTGGCACAGGGACTAGAGAACGGTGAAACAGCCTGGGTCACAGTGGACAGTCGGCTTCCTTGATGCTGGGAAAAGGATGTACAGAGACGGCAGGACTGGAGCCCAGAAGGGACTCCTGTCACCGAACGGAGCCTCTGCTAATCCAGAGGCAGGGCTGCTGCTGAGCTGTCAGGGTCCCCACAGGCTGGAGGGATGACAGCAGAGGCCCCCAGCACGTGGCCCCTGGGGACGCACCAGCGAACGGGGTCCTCAGCAGAACTCATCTCAACTTGGCACAGCTTACTCTCCCTAAAACAGAGCTGAGTTCACTCCTCCCTCAAAAGACGCCTGACAGCCGCTACTGAGGATTCGTCACTGGGTGCTCCACTTCCTGGGACTGAGCCCAGAGCAGGGAGCCTCCCTCATTATGTATTACCCTAGTGGTCCACCGGGCACCATATTGTACCATTATGAACATGGTATGGAACACCCCTGGAGTAGGAAGGTTTGTCCCGAGAGCAGCTGCCCAGATCATGTCCATGTGGCCCCTGTCCTCATCTCCTCTGCTCTGAGTCTTCAACCTTAGCACCATGCTAAAATCTACTCCAAGGCTCACTCAGGGGAACGTGTCCTTGAAGTGCAGTTTAGAGATTTCCCCTGGGCACTCTGCCTCTGCCCGCACTGCGAGGCACATCCCGCAGCGACCAGGAGGCTGCCAAGCCTGGCCGTGGACCCACCTCCGCTTACTTTACCTCTGCAGCCCTTGAGGTATCTGACCAGGAGCCGCTGTTTACACACACATGGAAGCACCCTCTTTCAGCTTACCCCACCAATAAATGTGCACTAGCTAACTGAGGCAAAATATTCAAGAGCAGTTAAGACAAAACTAACAGAAGGTTTTGAAGATATGTGAGATTATTGCTCTTATTTACCCCATGGGGTGTGAGGTGGGGGCACTGATAGGTAGAGGAAATGGATATTCTGCTCTAAAACCCAGAGGCTCCAAACCTAAGCTCCGGATGAAGGAAGTTACTGGAATGAAATTAAAGTTCATCCAGAAAGGCGACTGGCATGCCACGAGCTGTCATAGGCCTAACCAGCTTGCAGATGTACTCATGGGCAGAGCAAGGGATATAGCGGTTTCAGTTAAAAATGAATAAGAACAGAAGATAAAGGCTACAATACTCCAACCATATAATCACTTAACGCTTTCACAGACTGTGTGTTCACGGCACACGCAGGCAGCGTTTGCTCCCCAGGACCCAACCCCAAGGTAGAGAGGCTGCTACCTGGACATACACAGAGCTTGGGGGGGGGGGGGGGGTTGCAGTGCTTCTCAGAGCTGCTGTGGGCAGCTGCATGCGATGAGCTATCTGTGGTCAGAGGCAGCACTAAACTGATCTTGCAGATCAACAAAGGAGTGAGAGCACCTCAGAATGCGGTGCAGGCTTGGGCTGAGAATATGAGTTAGTCCTAGGGGTGCAGGATATGGTGTGGTTCAGATTGGGGCTTGGGACAGACTCCCGAGGGAAGGGTGAAGATGCTCACAGGAGCCACGAAGATAGGTCTGGGCTCAGGCTTGCGGGTGGAAGCCAATTCGCAGGGAAGCTCCACAGTCAGAGCTTCCAGCGTCTCCAGGGAGCAGAGAGACGTGGTCTCTGCATGAGCTGGAAACTAAGGCCAGAGAACAGATGGGAGCAAGAGGCTGGGGCCGGGGGCAGAGAGGGAGCTTCTAGTGAGGCATCACACTGTCTGGTTATACTTCAGCGACTAGGACCAAATCATTCTCCCCACAGGTACTACTGGAAACTCAAAGAAAAATGGTGTAGGAAGGGAGCACAGACAGCCTACACTGATTTGGGTCAAGTGGACCATATGTGGCAGGCAGTGCGTGCTGCCTGCATCAGTTTTCTCACTGCCATGACAGAGTACCTGCAAAGGCGATGCTGCGGAGGACGTCTGAGGTGCAGTGGATCACTTTGGGGAGGGTATGGCAGCAAGAGGATGAAGAACAGCAGTCTTCATCCCAGGGAGCTTGAGGAGGTGGTACTCAGTCCTTTCCCCATTTTCATTCACAGACACATCCTTCCTCTGTTGAACCTTTCTGGAAATGCCCTCATAGACGCTCCCAGAGATACGGTTCCACCTGTGCGGGCTGAAGACCTGGCCTGAACTGCCAATTCCAACAGCCTCCTTCTCAGGCTCTCAACAAGGCTGAGGCAGCATTACAATGCCATCCTCAGAAAAGAGCCTGCGTCTCCCCTCATCCACACCAAGCTAAGGAAGGGCATGACCTCACTAGTTCACTGGTGGGATGGATCCGAATCTCAGAGCACTTATGTGGAGGTCCCTGGGTAGAATATTTGTCTCTAGTAAGTTCATACTCTACTACAGTACCCTGTGTGTATTAGGTGGCTAGTGAAGGCCTATTGCATGGATAAAAAAAGCAAGAGATAAATATTTCAAAAGATTTTAAAAGACAGAAAGTATATTGCCTAAGAAGCACCCCAAAGAAAGTTGTGCTAGCTAGAAATTAGGTAAGAGAATATCCTTATTCCCCTGTTGTTGATGAGGGTGATGGAGATGAGAATGATGGTGACATTGGTGAGGAAGGTGATGAAGATGATGATGGTGACACTGGTGACGGTGATGGTGAAGAAGATGGTGGTGATAGTGATGGTGAAGGTGATGATGGTGATGGTAATGGTTATGGTGACAGCTATAAAGATAATAGTGAATGTGAACATGAGGCCGATAATGGCGGGTGGTGATGAAGATGGTGATGATGAAGGTAATGGTAGCAGTGGTGATGGCGAGAGTTTTAACGTGATAATATGGTGGCAGTGGTAACAATAAGTACGGTAAAGGCAAAGATGATGTTGAGGATAAGGAGATCACTATCCTCATGAAGAGCATAGTGGCAATGGCGATGTTAACAGCTACACTGTCTTGCTACCAGCCATTACTATAGATTCCTGCATCCTGAATTACTCATCAGAGTCCCACAGGGACAATGCAGTTATCTGCCCCTTTTATAGGTTTGTAAAATAGGGGCATCTGTTTAAGGTCGCCTAGCTAATACATAGGCCCCTTACCCAAGGAAGAAGCATTCCAGAATGATAGCTCCCTTTTCGTTGCTTTCATTTCTCCAGCGTCTGTGATGTCCCTGACATGTTTGGCGCTGCTCCCTATGGGAAGTAGGCTGAATTCCCCTCACGAGACTAACTAGACTGTGGGACCCGTGTCCACCAGGCAGAATGAGATGGAAGAGACCAATTCATAAAGGTCTGGTAAAGTTCTACTCAACTCCTTTCTTTGTTGCACACTTGCTCATGGGAAGCCAATTGCTTGTCACAAGAGTCCTGCCAGTGTTTACACAGCTAAGAGCCAGAGCCCTGACTACGAGCTGTCATGTTCCCTCTTGGGCACACGCTTCAGCTCCAGTGGTGCACAGGCCAGCAGGCTCTCGGCCCATGGGGAACATGAGTCAACCATCTCAGCAAGCAGCTGCCGGACTTGTGACCACATGCGGGCGGTGATTGATGTTTGTTGTTTTCAGCTGTCCTGCGGCAGTTTGTTACACTGCATTAGATTATTAACACAGTATATTTCCCCAAGGATGAACGGATCTCCCGGAAAGCTTTATAATGTTGAATGGCTGCCTGCTTTGGATAACTTGGTAGAAATCAGCACTGATGGAAATGAAAAGTGGCTTGTCATGTCACTGGAATTTTTTTTCAGCAGCTGTGCCAAACACAGTATTAGAAATGCAAATTGGGGTCCCACCCAAGCCCAGTGAATCATAAAGGAAGGAAGGGATGCTCATCCCACTTTAATAGAGCTTCCGAGGACTCTGCACTACTGTTGACACACTCAGCTGTGCTCAGAAGAGACAAGGCTGGGCAGCCATGCATGCAGCGCAGCCTGAGAGGTCCTAGGCCCGCAGGATAGCTCATCCAGCCAGCTGCAGGCCCCCAGGGATGCATGGCTGGGGATGGCATGGGGGGTGATGCATACATGCACCTACACACTGCGCCTGAAGCCAGGCTACCCGCTGACACTACCTTCCACTGTGGCTTCCTTTCGCTCGGCATATGATGCCGGCCTGGGATGGCCTTGTGGTCTGTCACTGCCAACCGTCCAGACACAGCTGGGCCCTCAGCCACGGGTGTGGCTGGTCCCGTGCAACAGTGCAGGGGCCTCCTCAGCCTCATGAGGGGACACAAATGGGGTGCCACGTTCTCCAAGAACTTACTGCCTCCTGACTCAGCAGGCCCTAAGCAACGTGGAGGTGAGCATGCCTGCTTGAGCATGCCCAGATGAGCACCACCAGGAAGCATTGTACTCCCAGGAGTGAAGGGTCAGCAGCAGCATGCTGTCCTCCCTCAGATAAACTCTGTTACTGGAAGGTGTCCAGGTGACGATGGCCATTTAGAGAGGGGTGACCTTCCTAGAGGACCTGCCACCTACAACTACCTACGTGACCTGAGCAGGGCCGCCCTGACTAACTCTACAGACCTGGGCACGGTGGCAAGGCTGCTCTGAGTTGTTCACACACCAAACGTAGCTCGTCACCCCTCATCCTGGTGCTCTCCACTGCCCATCATGCCACTTCCCTGCCTAGTACAGGAGAGTGTGGGAAGTTCGGGCCGCTCTGGAAAACAAGCAGTGACCCTCTCAGAAAGCCTGCTCGGGGGTTAGCCCTGTAACTCCCCAGAAGATTACAACTGCTGCAAATGGAAACGGAACGGGGGAAGAACCTTACCCAAGAAAGTACCCTAGGCAGAGCCAGCCACTGAGGAGAGGGAATCGAGTGAGGAGGGTTGGAAGAAGACTATAAAATAATTCTCTCTACCGAAATTCCCAGCAGGACTCCCACTTCTGGGGGCCTTTCCTTCCTCCTAGATGGGAACTCTTTGTTTTAAGAAGCTTGCCTGTTTCTTTGTGGCTGGTGTTGCTCGTTGTGATGGTGTCCCCCTCAATCTGTAATTTTTGTGTTCTGGTTCCTCCCTCCTCTTTCATTGTTGGAGGTTGCCCGGCGCTGTGGTTGCTTTAACATTCTGCAGCAGGGTCTGTAGGTAATGTTTCCTATCTGGGACCCCTCAGGATCGCTAATGTCACCCCCCCAGCAGTAGGACTGCCATTTTGGCATCCCTGCCTCAGATCTCTGTCAGGTTCTCCCCTGATAGCTGCTGCTTTCATGTCCCTGTGTCAGATCTCTCGCAGTTACAGCCTTCCAGTGCCCCTCTCTCCAACTGTCATGTCACTTTACTGATTGGGTGAGTCTTCTTCCCAGGATGCAAAGGAGCAAACTCAGCACTACATCTTGACAACCACCACTCACTCACCCACCCTTAACATTTGTGGGGTCTCACCTAGGAATTAAGGGCCCCTCCCACTGGGACTTGGGCATCCCCTATGGGAATGTGAAGCGCTCTGCTTAAGGTCTACATAACTGACTGAGGATCACAGTGGAGGACTCCGAGGTCTGAGAAACGCCCCACAGTGAGAAGACCTCTAGCCACAGCTGGGGAGACTACCCCTTAGTCAGCCAACCTTCTACTTTCTTTGGGGATTATGAAGGGTTTAAACGTGGGGAACACGTGGCTACGGGGTGGATGGGATACTGGAGGCCAATTGCCACAGCAGGACTTCTGGTCCCTGAGGCACACAAATTGACTCCAGCAAAACCCCTGACAGTATAGGCCTGAGACATCTGTGGGTTTCTTGGCTGTGAGGGACACTGGCTACCAGACAGCAAGAGGATAAAACATTAGGTTCTCCTAGTAGAATGGCCTAGTGTCCCTTAAGGACTCAACTGAAAAAGGTGATTCCCTAACAAGGGCAACTGGCGAATAAACACACAGACTTCCAACATTCATGTGTGATACTGCGTGCTCATGCTGCTGTCCAGAGGAGGGTGAGCTGCTGAGCACCTTGGCTGAGAGCGTAGACTTATCGGATGGAGTTCTGCTTCACCGGGAGACGGCCGTCACATACTGCTGAGGGCGCCAGAAGGAAGAGGGCTTCGAGGGAGGCGTTTAGAAGACAGGGCTGCCCTGGCATCTTGGAGTGTTTCCCCTCCTTTGGAGGATTCTGTCTCACTTTCCTCACGACAGAGGAGGACTGTGGACAGGTTGGTGGTCTGAGTCATCATGGATGGTGGATTGCCACAAGGGTCATCTGTGGTCGCCTTAGTGTCCATACTGAAAAACGTTCAAGCCCTCCATCAAAATGTACCAGCTGGAAAGGGAAAACTCCATCGGAAATCTCGCAGAGGAAGGACTGTTGGAGGCCCTGACCCAAGTAGTTGAGTGAGGCAGAGACTGTCAAAAGCTTTATCACTGTAGCAACCACTTGCTTCCCGTGGCACGCAGATAGAGGAAGCATCGGGGGAGACTGACAGGTCCATCTTACCCCCTGACTGAAGTAACCTAACACCCTTTTGCTACTATGATGGGCGAACACTCACTGAACGGGTTGAAGCCTTGCTTTGACAAACAGAACAAATGCAAGGGGTAATGAAAACCCCTTTTAATTAAATCGCTCTTAGATTTAAAACACTTAGATGCATATAGGTCGAGGAAGAGCCAGCCAAAACAAAAGTCCCCGAGGAGTTTCTGAAGCCCCGGGGATTCAATTCATCCTCCACTGTGTCTGGTGTACACAGTCTCCCAGGAAAGCAGAGAGAATAAATGTCCTACTTAAAAGACATCTCAACTAAGCCGATGGAGGAGGCACAGACTCCCTGGGAGAGACCATTTCTATTAGTTGTGGTGGAGGACCTCTGGACCACCAGGACTGACTCTTTCTGAGGCTTTGAATGCAGGCCTTTTTCTGTTTTGAAAGTCCTGTTGAATGTCCTCTAGACTACCCAGCTAGCATCTCACACCACCCATCCAGCCACACTCCAGAAAATTCTCTCCGAGGTCAGGCAGGGAGCTCCTGAAGGGAGGGGGTGTGGTTTCTCACTCCATCCTAGAGGTTTGCTTTTGGTCAAAGCCCTCAAGAGACCCCTTCTTGTCTGTCTACCCCATGACTATCAAGATAGCTGGGCCATCTTGAGCATGTGCAAAGGAGAGTCCTTCTCAGGAATGCTGTCCTCTTTTTCTGAGCACAGATAAGACACTCCTTTGGATCCTTCCCCTGCAGATGCCCATGTCAGGAACCAAAGCCTGTCAGGTCCCTGCCTGTGTCACCATCGATGTGATAAGTGTACGGGCCAGGGATGGTCAGTCGCTTGTAAGGTCCACGTGAAGTCAGGAAGTGTGCATACAGGGCTCCTCAGCTGTGTGTGAAATGCTTCCAAGAGCTCTGCCTGGCAACTGTGGGAAAACTATTTCCTGCCCATCGATACCTCTGGTTGCTTAGATGTGAGCTGGCGGGCCCACTGCCTCCCAAAACAATCTCGCCTAGCAGGCTGGATTGGGCAAGAGCCAGTGGACACGAAAGAATCACAGGCACAATCTTATTTTAACGTCTGAATGATTCTTGGTGCTCCTGTGGCACAACCAGACCTTTGTTTACCTGGGAATGGTACCCGCCACACTAACCTTCCAATGAGCTAAGTACTGGGTCCATCATTTTTACCCTAACTGTCCTCAGGCCACAGCCTTCTAGCAAACACAGTTTCTATGGTGAGTATACCGGACTTGGCCCAGAGAAATGGTGGACCCCACTCTCTTTGTGGTAAGGACCCACTAAGGAGGGTGAATCAGTACAATTGTAGGAATTCTCAAGGCACCTCAGAGAAGAGACACTCATTAGAAAAGGCAGCTTATCTTGGGTAGAGCATAGAGCCAGCCATTATTTCCGGAGGGGAAAGGCTGGAATGTTTAAGGAAGGGGAATTCAGAGTAAGAAGAATGGTAAGGAATGCAGGATGGATGTTCCGGGACTCAGGCACAACATCTTCAGAATGGAGACGTCCATGGGTCCAATGACCGCCTTCCTGAATGCAGAGGCAAAGCCTAGTTCTCGATTTGCCACTTACAGTACCCCTCCTCTCCAGAAAATAGACTCTCAGGATTATAACAGGACATACATCGTCATTCCTCATGTTCCCTAAGTGGAGGGGCCAGGTACCATTACCCAGATCACCCATTTTGTGCCCATGGACAACGTTAGACAATTTTACAAAACAAACTGAGGGGAAGTAGGGCTGATCCAGGAAACAGACTCTACCCAGCAGGGTATCAAAGCAGATGCCAAGACTCATAGTCACACTTTGAGCAAAGTGCAGTGAATCTTATGAAAGAAGGGGAAGATAAAATGACCTGGAGGGGACAGGAGCTCTACAAGGAGAGCAACAGAACCAAAACATCTGGGCACACGAGTCTTTCCTGAGACTGATACTCCAACCAAGGACCATGCATGGAGATAAACTAGAACCCCTGCACAGATGTAGCCCATGGCAGCTCAGTGTCCAAATGGGTCCCTAGTAAGGGAAACAGGGACTGTCTCTAACATAAACTCAGTGGCTGGCTCTTTGACCACCTCCCCTTGAGGAGGGAGCAGCCTGACCAGGCCACAGAGGAAGAGTATGAAAGACAGTCTGATGAGACCTGATGGGCTAGGGTCAGATGTAAGAGGAGTAGGACCTCCCCTATCAGTGGACTGGGGGAGGGGCATAGGAAGAGAAGAGGGAAGGAGAACAAATTGGGAGAGGACGAGGGAGGGGGCTACAGCTGGGATACAAAGTGAATAAATTGTAATAAATAAAAAAAAGAAAGGTTGCTCTTTGCTTCAGAGATACTCACAGGAGACTGTAAGTGTGGGAAGAGGTGATGTCTGAGGCTGACTGGACCCCAGGAGCCACTGATGAACCCCACCTCTGGAACTGCTCCCCTCCCCTTGGTGAGAGCTGCTTTTGTTCTGATAAGTTGTTGTTGTTTCTTTTCCTCTTTGGTTGGTGGTCCTCTGCTCCCTGGCACCCGGTAACTTTTGTGTCCAGGACTCTCAGGTTCTGTACAAACACTCTGGGATGGCTGGCAGCTGCTTTAGTGTTCCCACCTCAGATCTAACCATTACTTGCTGTTTGGAACACTCAAGATCTGCATGCTCACTCATAGGCAGCAGCAGCCACCCTTTGGCACCCCTGCCTCAGATCTCTGACCCTCACAGCCTGTCAGTGCCCCACCCCCAACCGTGACTCCACTCTCCTGCCTTGAGGAGGTCTTCTTCCCAGGACATATAATTCTTCATCTGTCTTAATGAATGAACTTTGACTCCAAGCCAACCTCCAAGCCAACCACCACTCACCCAAGACCCCGTAAAATGGTTTCCTCGCCCATGGATTCCAACCAAGGCAGGTTGGAATCATCTGAAAAATGCCTGAGGAGCAGGCTCAGAAGTTGGCGTGCTTGCCGTGCAAAGATGAGGTCCAGAGTTCAGATTCCCCAAACTCTAAACGCTAGGTGGCTGTGGTGGGTCTGCCTGTAATCCAGCCTCATAGTACAGAGACAAGGGATCCCAGAGTCAGGCAGCTCGTAAGACTAAGCATATCAGTGAGCTCCGGGCCGGAGAGACGCTGCCTCAATGAATAAGGTTAAAGAGCCATTAGCAATTATTCCTGACATCAACCTTGGGCCTCCGTGTGTAGTCATGTCCACACACATGCACTCAAACACAAGCAAAAACATGTGTACACGCATAAATGTGGAAAAGGAAGAAAGGGTTAGAACAGAGTGACAAAAGTATTAACAGACAGGAAGACATCGTTACCACTGTTCCTTAAACAGTAAGTACAGCTACTAATTGCATAGCACTCTGAGCTAGGTATTCTCAGCACCTTGACATGACGCACACTATGGCAGGATGCACATGTCCATGTGGTGTGCCCACAGCCTCAAGTATGTGCAGATTCTGGTCCTGTGAGGACCCTGGAGCCCATCTCCAAGGAGATGGAGTGTTTTCAAGTCCACCCCCCCCCAGTCCCTGCACTTTCCCTTTGCACTGATCACTTTGTCAGCCAGCCACCTGCTGCCGCAGCCCTTCCCATGACTCCGGCAACATGGCAAGCCCTTGCTAAGCCTCCCTTTAGAAAAGCAGGTACTGCAAGGTGTCTGGACCTCTATCTAAAACACTCTGTGAGTTCTGCATAAAGGCAACACACTCATCCCACACTGTCTCCCTGCACCATGAAAGCAGAAGCTGCTTCTTCACAGCCAATTTGTTGCCTAACTGGAGTGGTCAGACCACACTAGTCCTGTCTGGCAAGTCAGAACTTATTTGCCCATCAATGCATGCACTGGGAAGAAGACAGACATGATTCTGAGCACATGACACACTTTCACAACTAATTTCTATGGAAAACAGCACTCAGACATAACGCAGGCCCAAGGTGACCTCATCACCAGAATTTGTTCTACTTGTCATTAGACGTCTTACACTGCATCACTCAAAATGGGAAGGAAATGAGAGAGTGACTCACAGCGGCCTGATGAGGAGAAACGCAGCATGCTGCAGGATCCTCAGCAGGAGAGAGATGGGGGCCTGTCACCCCAAGACTGGGCCCTGCAGTCTCCAAAGTTCTATTCACCTTTTCTTCCAACACTCTCTACACAGCACAGCAGGCATGCCGTCCATTAATTGTAAAACAAGCTTGTTCTTGAAAACACAAGAGGGGAATGTGGAAGTGTCTGAACAAGATTCAGAATCAGTGAGCCTGTTTCTCAAGTGTCAGGGGGCTAGCCTGGGCTACATCCATGGTCTCCCTGGAGGGCACTGCAGAAATATGGTCCTGACTAGAAGACCATGAGTTGCCCTGGGGCACCCTGCTGTAGCCCTGGCGAGAAGAGGGAGAGTGCAAGCACACTGCCCTGGGGGTGGCAGGGGAAGGAAGGGATGTGGATCACTCTCGCGGGCCAGCGATGGCAACAAAGACCACAGTTCCCGAGGCAGATGGCCTCACTGTGGGCACTCCTGCAACCTGCAACCTGTCACATGATAGACAGGCGCCTGGAAGGTTTCACCATTAGGCACAGTGAAGCTACAGGTGAGGTCTGGAGGACTTGGAATCGGGATGCAAATGACAACCCAAGGGTTCAGCTAGTCCCATTTTTTTTTTCAGCTAGAAACTGAGTTCCAGAGGGGTAGGGCTCCTTTGTTTCTGTCACTGTGGGTTGACAGCAGAACAGAACAGAATTTAGAGGAGGGTTCTTCTACCATACATACATCTCCCCTCACAGAGCTCACACTTTGGGGTGCCCTTCTCCCCTCACATTCTCACTGCTGGCTCTGCCCTTCTACTTTGCTATTTGAGGCTCACATCCATTTCCATCACTTGAAATTCTCATTCGCCCAGTGCTGGTATTTTGATGCTGAGATCGATTGAAATAAGGAAGTGGTTATTAATAAGCGCTATTCATTAAAGATGTTTCTTGTGGGGGCACATGTGCAGTGCTCAGGGTGGAGCCTGAGCCTTTGGAATGCCAGGCGATGCTCTCTCACTGAACCATGCCTTAGTCTGCATTTTGAAGGTGCTCTAATACTTCTTCAGGCAGAGGAGGAGACATTTCCTACCAGGGCAGGCGACTATGGAAGCTCCCTCCTCTGGCCTCACTCATCCAGCCTGCTCAGGTGGTCCTGAGTCGGAGGAGGCCTGGTGGCTTTGGGGTCACCTGTGGACGCAGCAGCAGCTTCAGTGGCCCAGATGATGTGGGATGCTCCTGAGCCCTGGAACGTCCCATGGAAGTGTATTCCTCTGCCAGAGGAAATGACCCTCTCTGCCTCAAGCCTCACCTTATAAGTGAACCTTGAAGGTCACATGCTTGGGAGACAGCCATAGGGGTCCACTTTGATGTGTGGATTAAGTCTATCTGAAATAGAGCATTTAAGAATTAAGAGCTAGGGATTTTCCTTTTCCTAAGGGTCAAAAGTCCCCACGGAGCATTTTGGGTCCTAGCTGGGACACAAGGACCTGTCATCCATAGGGATGATGATGGGTGGTTATTGGCTAGGGTCACGTGGCCTGTCAGCATATCCTGGGTAAGATTTCTGCCTGGGCACAGGCATGTGGACAACAGGATCCTCTAAGTGGCAGGTTTTCATGGTGGGAGGTCTCCATGGTTCCCTGTAACCGAGAAACCGGATGGATTTGCAGCTGTGCTACTCCCATTGGAGGCATGGCTAGGTCCCTGCCTCCCCACCTCCTGTGTCTAGGGCTGCCCAGCTCACTGTCTGTGTTGATGCCAGGTCAGTGGGCTGCAGGCGGTGCCTGACCAAAAGATGGTGCTCCTGATAACAGGGACCCAAAACAAAGGGAAGTGAGTGAGGGGTCTTAGGAGGAGGGCCCACTGTCTCAGGGCTCTCTGGTCCTTAGCTCTCCTGTGCGTTATCTCCACACCTATTCCCCCAGGGCAGGGCTCACAGTTTCTGAAGACCAAGGGGGAGGGTGTGGCTCCACTTCCCAGCGTGGCACGCCTGGGTTGGCTACCCAGAGGCTATTTAAGCTGTGGGCTGGCTTTCCCCAGGGTCCGAGGATTGTTCAAGGTTCCTGAATAAACTGCATTGAAAAAAAAAAAAAAAAAAGAAAAAGAAATATTCCAAACCATAGCAAATGTGTTTTATTGCCTCACTTATTGTTACGGGATTGTAATTCTTTGCATTTTACTGGGTATAGTTTCTTTCTAAACAAATTTTTTTCATTAAAGTTTTTTATCATTAAAAAAAAAAAGAAGCTGCAAAGACTCGTTCTTGTCACACCAGGGCCACACAGCACTAAGCAGGGGAGGGCTGGCAGAGAGGTCATGCCACGACTTAGGATGCTAAGTCCCTGTGCTGCTGTCTCTCAGCCACCAGCCATGGTACCTCTGAGGCCTGTCCCCCGAATCCTGCCTCTCCCCAACCTCTTTTCTCTGCAGCCCAGAAAATTTTTGCTAGGCGTTGCTAAAAACAGCCAATTCTGTGTCTCCCAGCTGTGAAAGGAAAATTTCATTTCTTAGTAGAGCCTTCCTCCACCTGTGAGGTGACGTGCAGGCTACCCTTCTAGACAGACAGCACCTGGGGCGGACACGGCTGAGGTGTCACTTCAGAGAAAAGCCATCAGATAACACTGGGTCAGGGAGGCCTCAGATGAGTAACTCATTCAGGCCCCTGGAAAGGGCACTTCATAGAACCCACATATCTTACACTTGACATGGGGCCCCAGGACAGTTTCTAAACATGTACAGAGAGTGTCCCTGGCCCTGGAGCATGGGTGCCAGAGCTGCTGGACACTAGCTCATGCAGCTATGAGATGGCACAGTCCCTAAGAGCTGATATAAGGGTAGGAAAAAAGATAACAGTGCCCCCTGCCCTCCTCCAGCTTGGGGGTTGGGGAACAAAGCAGGAGGGAGCAAGGGCATGGCAGAGCTGACAGTGGTTGGCAGGGCTGGCTCTTCTGCCCCCCTGTACAGCACACAGCTAAGGTGCAGTCTTTTCACGGGCTGGCTGGTCTTAGAGGGTCTGTGCAGTGCTCAAACGCTATGGCAGATGGCCAGCACTGTGTCTGGGCTGTCCAAGTGGAGAAGAGAAGAAGGGGAAAGGGATGAAAGAGGGTGGAAGGATGAAGGGAAGGAAATGAGGAGTGAGGGAAAGAAGAAAAGAGGAAAGGAGTGAGAAGGAAGAAGGCAGGGAGGAGGGAGGAAGAGGTTTTCACTTAGAGAAAGGAGGGGATGCTGGTGAGAGACAGCTGGGAACATCCTCCTTCCTCACACGCCCCTGGCCAGGTAAGCCGGCCAACTCCATGGACATGGTCCCTTCCAGTGCTGGGATGTCTGGGAGCTGACCAAGCAGCAGTCGTTTTGGGTGTTGATGCAGTGTGCACACCTGCCAGGGTGTTCCGGTGCTGACAGGGAACAGCCACCCACGTATCCCCAGATGTTCAGGGAAAGTTGGCTCCTGGACCATGACCAGCATAATCATAACAGCATGCTCATGTTTAAGAAAAAAAAAATAAGTTATTTTCAAAACCACGACCAGACTGACCTCCTGGACTGAAGACATTGCTTCTGCAAAAGATCACCTACTGCTGTGTGTGTGCGTGTGCGCGTGCGTGCGTGGGTGTGTGTGTGGTGGGGGTAGCTGCCTGCAAGTGGCTGATACTAATTAAACTCACTGGATCACCAGCATAGACTTGGGTGGAATCTTCTCTTTTGTCTTGTGCCCCCCTGGGCTGATCAGACATTTCTTTGTCTTCCCAGGGAAAGTTAACACTACAGAAAGCTTTGTTTTCCTTTAAACCCAGGGACGAGGGTGGTCCCTTCATACAGGAAACTGCTTTCCCCCATCCTGCTGAAACCCCACGCTCAGGCCAGGGAAGCCTCCACTTAGTGCTTCAACTCCCTTGACAGGCAGAGAGCTGTCTACATGTATGGAAATTGCAGTTTTGTGTGTTGACATGCTGAGTCTCTCTGACCTGCAGAATGCCTTAGTGGGTGTCAGCAGTATTCCCTGGCTAGACTGTGGGCCACCAGCATCTCTGGAAGGTCTCAGGGACCCTCTCATGACATGGCTGACCATGTGCCACAGTAGGCCTTGCCAGTGGCAGGGGACACACCCTGGCCCACATGGACTGCATGCTGAGCCTCAAGTTCCCCGAAAGGTGGCACAGATGTTCCCACTTGTTCCGTTCCTGTCACATGGCAGAACCTACTTCCCTGGCCTGATGCTTGGCCCAGGACGGGAGATAGGTGTAAGGTCCATCCATCCTGGGGACCTTTCCTGCAGAAAAGTGGCATGTGCATTGTATAGACCAACACCTGTCAATAGAACCACCGAGGGCCCATGGGAAAGGGTGGAAGGCAGGATATCTGGCAGGCAGAAAGGACCCAGATGGAGGGGAGGGAGCTCAGCTGCTCTGGTCTGCGCTGACCCCCTTCCTCCTTACCCCCACATCGACTCTGCCCCAGTGTAGAACCTGCTGCCGGCAGTCCCCTCACATCCTTCACACTGGTAGATGACCTCGCTTGGCTGCAAACACTAGTCCTCCTGGCAGTGCCCACAGCACAGCCTCCTCTCTGTAGCTGCTTCTCCGGCAGTCCACACAAGTTCATCAGGGGCCCAAAGCACCCAGGGCAGCACCTGTTTAGAAAGGGCAGGGCCTGAGTGCAGCACCCACCGCATCTCTGCCTGGGAAGCAAGTGACCTCACAGCCCTGTCAGAACCGTGCCTGAAGATGGATGAGGAGGAGACAGACCACAGTTGGTGAGGAAGCACAGATGCCCAAGTCCATAGCTGGCAGGAGCTGGGAGGTGAGCACAGGTAGGATCCAGAGGGTCACACTACAGCCAGGAACCAACCCCTCAGCCTTTCCTGGCGTAAGAAAGCTGGAATGTCTGACAGGAAAGCCAAGGGAACCAGGCTCAGTCTGAATCCTGACCGAGCCTGACCAGATAGTTTGGTTTCCTTATGGTACAGAAAAGGGGCTATAGGAAATCCAAATTCCTACCTGGAATCTGTGGGAGTGACCAGGCTATCCACAGGTTCTTCTGTCAGGATCCCGAGGCCAGGGGTCCTAGGTGACCCTGGGCCATGTTGCAAGCAAACAGAAACATTCACCTCCCTGTACAGTGAACTCTTGGGGACACTTAACCTATATAAGGTACAAGTGTAAGCTTAAGTGTTGACTTAACACACAAGTCTGAAGATTGAGTCTAGTGCAGGTGATTGTGAAATTAAGTCTAGTCTGGTTGAATTCTGAGACTGTAAGCAGTTTTGGCCAGACTGTGTCCTTCTTCCCTGACAGAGAGGGTTGTGCTCAAGGTAGATAATCTTCTCATGATAGTGTAGTGTTCAGGTCAGTCTCATTGACGTGGCTCACAGGTGAACTGGGTTCCATGGAGGACAGTAAGCTACAGCCACTGTGAGCAAGAGGCACAGATGGCACACAGCCAGGCTGAGGACCCAACAGTGGCCACACCCTCATCACGGCAAAGGCCCATCCTCACCCAGTGCTCGGGCTTACCAGAGTCTCCTACTGCCCCCCATGGGGTTGTCATGCTCCATGCTAGGATGGACACAAGCAGTGTCGTCAGCCCTCCTGCCTTGCTCAGGCCAGTAGCCATCCCTATTCACCTGCCCACCCCCACCTGCCTCAAGACAACAGCCCAAACGCATCTCTGCACACCTAGTGACACTGCTCAATGGTGGCTGAGCGTGCCCTGCCGAGACTCTCCTGAACCCAGACTACATTTCTTCACACCAGCTTAGACCCTGTGTTCTCCTCTCCCATTCTTTTCCATGAACACAGTCTGGTGTTTCCTCGCATGTGGGCTTTGGACACACAAGTGTTTGAGGAAGCTGGGGCTGGTTGGGTCATCAGCTAGTCATGCCCAGTCAGCCCACAGTCACACCTAGAGAGAGCTCCCATGCTCGGTGGTGGAGAAACCGCTCACAGATGACCACATGTCCCCGGGACCCCACTGCACCCACACCACCCACCTGAGCTGAGGACGGAAGTGGCTGAAGATTGACACACGGATTTCAGTTGCTTCCTCGACAAACTATAGCCTTTGAGTTTTCTTTTTAATTAACCACTTTCCTCACTAATAAAACTGCTTTCTTTTGCCAAAGGATAAACTCTCTGGCTGCAGCCAGGGAATAACCAGGGAATGAAAACAAAGGCTAACATTATTACTTCAAAAATAATAACAAAGGCAGAGGGGGGCTGGGTTCAAAGCTGGCTTTAGAGGAGGGTCTCAAAGCAAACCACAGGGGCCAGCTAAGAGTGTGTGCCAGACCCCGAGACACGTGCCGCATGGACACGGAAGCCTTTTCACCGTGACCCTTCTCTACTCTGTAACTAGAAGGAATGTGGTGCTAAGGGACTGGTTTCTATCGGACAGACTGATGGTGAGGTTCAGGCCGGAGTGAGGCTACTGGTGAGGGTGACCCGTGGCACAGTCATGTGCTTCAGAGTGGGTCACACTTCAAGCCTGTTCACAGCCACCCCGAGAACTGGCCTTTGGGATATGTGCCTGTACAGGAAAAGTCTGAATCCCAGACATCTAGGTGCAAGGATGGAGCCAGGCTGTCACTCTTGCCACCTTCAGGGCCACTACAGAGGAGAAGCACCAGCCCACAGCCAGTGCTGGCCACTTCTACTGAGGGGGGAGCTATGCTTTACTTTCAAATGCCTCTTCTGTGAGAAATGAAGGGGAGAGCTGGCGGGTGAGAAATGATGGTTCCAGTCATGGGGCAGTACAGTGCCAGCTCAGGTCTGCAGCTGGAGTTTTACCACTTTGTGGGTTCTTCTCTCTTCCACCCTTCTCCACTCCCTTTTCTTCTTCCCTTTCAACCCCCCAACACTACATATAAGACAAAAACAATAGACAGGAGTGATAAAAGATCCCTGAATAAAGTCAGGGGTCGGAAAATGGGCAACGTTATTCTTAAGCTACTTCCTCCTGATTAGGGGCCTCAAGTTCCTTGGAGCAAGTTTGATCTTCACCATCAGGATATCTAATTTCTTCTTTATGCATGAGTACTCAACAAACTGTGACCAATAGCAACCAGCAAAACCGCACCTCTGCCAGAGCACGAGGCAGATCATAGTCAGCTGCTGCGAAGCAGACCCATACTCCCACAGCTGGGATTAGAACAAAAAAGTTCTTAGAACATTTCTTTGTGTTTGTTTGTTCATTTTTAAGAAACCAAAATTCCAAAATTCTCACTACATAGGTGAGGGCTAAGGGAAACATTCCATCATTGCACAGGGCAGTGAGCTTGACACATGAATAATACAGTCAGTACTTTATTAACTCAACCATTTTGGAAGAAGCTGAGCTGAGGACAGGACAGGAAAAAGCAGATGTTTTCATGGGTGGGCCTAGGAGTTTCACCTGACAAGGAACTCTCTGTAAAAAGCTCATTATCTATCTATCTGTAGATCAATCTCAAATTTATGTCTATCAATCTATACTTACCTATCTCTGTCATTTGTATCTATCATATCTATATCTATATATACCTATATTTATCTATCATGTATCTACTATCTATATCTATTTATCTGTATATCTCTAATTTGTGTCTATCTATACTTATCTAGCTCTGTCATTTATATCTATCATATCTAAATATCCATATTTATCATTTATCTATCCTCTATCAGCCATCTATTTATCATGTCTATCTATCTACCTATCTTCTATCATCTGCCTGTCTTTACTTTGGGGTTAATGGAAATCAAACCCATGTTGGCACATGAGGAAAGCATGCTGCTATAGAACCATATGCCAGCTCAAGCCTGTGATGTGGGGACAGAACAGAAACAAAGTTTTTCAATCACCTTTGCACCCAGGGGCCTTGCATGGCACATGTAGGCTTAACACTAAGGTAACTATGCTAGAAAAATGGGCAGCTAAAATGGCAGTTCCGTGCTTGCATCTTGGACACCGAGGAAGCAACATTGCTACCTGCCCTCATTCTCCCAAGGATGAAGGTGCCTTCTCCCAGGGATGAAGATCCCTACCAGGACTACATTGCTACCTGCACTCATTCTCCCAAGGATGAAAGTGCCTACCAGGACACAGAGGTCTGTATAAAAGACGGTTTCCTGGGAAATGCCTTTGAGCAAAGCCTACAGCTACCCAAAAGTGCCTCTAGGATACATGCACATAACTTGGATGAGGGAAATGATGTACCAGACCACAGATACCTAAATACCTGAACACTCTTTGATGTGCCCAGACTGGTGAGGCCAGGCATCTGTGACCTCACAAAGGGGTGCTGGCATGGTTCCCATGTGGCCTAGGCACAGAAGGCAGCAAGTGTTCATGGTAGATGGGATGAAGAAGCAGGAGTGGCAGAAGCAGGACAGAGCTGTGCTGTTGGTGGAACTGTTCCCCAAATCACTGGACTCAAGTTCTTATATACCTTTGGGGTGTTGTACTTGGAGGTAAAGGCCTTAGAGGTGGCAACTGAGGCACAGTTTGGTTCTTGAGACATCCCTGATCTAACAGGACAGATGGCATCATAGGCTCTAGAAATAGTAGAAAAGAGGAGGACAGCTGACAGGAATGCGAGGATACAGGAAAAGATACCATCCACATGCCAGGAGGAGAGGCCTCAGGAAGACCTGCATGGCATGCCTTTCTCTAGGACTCGCCCCTTCACTGCATGAGGGTGAGTTCTACCACTTACCTTACCCACTGATGCCAATGTCATGGACGTCAGTGCTGATGAGGGCATCATAGGAAAAGTCTAAGGGGCACTGCTGCCTGGGCTTCATGGAACCTCACCTCTGTGATGCAGCCGCCTTTCATCGGGCCACAGGCCCTCCCCTGCCTGGCCAGAACGTGGATACAACAAGGAAACACTTTTGGCCCTCTCTCCTTTCCTCTAGTATTGTATTTACACTGTTTATAGCTTATAGATGTGGCTTGTGTGTGCTTGTGTGTCAGTGGGTACATGCTTGAGTAAGTGAGTGCATTTAGACCCAGAACTTGACATCATGTGGTATCTAGCATTCTCCACACTAAAAAACAATTTTTTTTTTTTGAAATAGTGTAATCCTGGGCTTAGGCCAGTACTAATGAAAGCAGCCTGCAAAACGCAGGTGCTGCTGGCAGCAGGCTTAGAGTGCTGGACAGTATAGTCACGCCGTAATTTGTTCACACAGGAGGAAATTCACATGAGAACAGGATAAGGAAGAGCCAATGCTCACACTGGTCTGAAACTCACCGACTTGGAACTATCCCCGTAGAAAGCTCTTGGTCTTAGTCTTTATTCACATTTGTCTATATTTTTGTAGTACTGGAGCTTGCAGTCACGTCTCTGACATTCTAGGTAAAAGCTCTGCTGTGGAGCCATATCTCAACTAACCCTGAATAGTCATGAGGAGATAGGTTGGGAATCGCCTGTACCTAGAGGAAGCACATGCAGCTCACCCTGCAGGTTAATGTCAACACCGCTGAAGTGATGGTGCAGGGGAATGCTGAGCCTGCATTCTCCAACTCTGAGGAGCTGAGGACCACAAGGAGTATGGCCACCAGCTGCTCAGAGTTCTTGCTGAAAGGCGCTACAGTTCCTGCCATGGTTGGCGAAGCTCAGATTCTTGCCTTTAGCTGGAAGAGGCAATGTGAGCACCGTGCCTAGTCTGGGAGTCGCAGGAAATGCATTTTCCAAGTCTACTGGCTGGTAACACCCAGTTTTTTAAATTAAATTTTTATTTTTTTCTATTAATTGCAGTTTATTCATTTTGTATCCCATCTGTAGCCCCCTTCCTCTCTCCCTCCCAATCCTACCCTTTCTTCCTCATCTTTCCCATACCCCTCTCCAAGTCCACTGATAGGGGAGGTCCTCCTTCTCTTCCACCCTAGCTTATCTGGAGTCATCAGGACTAGCTGCATTGTCCTCCTTTGTGGCCTGGCAAGGCTGCTTCCACCTCAGGGAGAGGTGTTCAAAGAGCAAGCCACTGAGTTCATGTCAGAGACAGTCCGTGTTCCCCTTACTAGGGTATCCACTTGGAATACTAAGCTGCCATGGGCTACATCTGAGCAGGGGTTCTAGGTTATACCCATGAATGATCCTTGATTAGAGTATCAGTCGGAGAAAAGACACCTGTGCCCAGATTTTTTGTTTCTGTTGCTCTCCTTGTGGAGCTCCTGTCCTTTCAAGGTCTTACTATTTCCCCCTTCTTCATAAGATACCCTGCACACTGCCCAAAATTTGGTTATGGGTCTCAGCCTATGGGTTGATACACTGCTGGGTAGAGTCTTTCCGAGCCCTCTGTGGTAAGCTTCTGCCTGGTTTCCTGTTTTTGTCTTCTGATATCCATCCCATTTGTCTTTCTGAGGGAGGATTGATCATCTTCCCCAGGGTCCTCCTTCGTGCTTAGCTTCTTTAGGTGTACAGATTTTAGTATGTTCATCCTATGTTGTATGCCTAATATCCACTTACAAGTGCATATACACCATGTGTGTCTTTCTGCTTCTGGGATACTTCACTCAGGATGATCTTTTCTATTTCCCACCATTTGCCTGCAAATTTCATGATTTCCTTGTTTGTAATTGCTGAGTAGTATTCCATTGTATAAATTTACCACAATTTTTGTATCCATTCCTCAACTGAGGGACATCTGGATTGTTTTCAGGTTCTGGCTATCACGAATAAAGCTGCTATGAACTTGGTTTAGCAAATGTCCTTGTTGTGTACTTGAGAATATTTTGAATATATGCCTAGGAATGGTGTAGCTGGATCTTGAGGAATTACTATTCCTAATTATCTGAGAAAGTGCCAGATTGATTTCCAAAGTGGTTGTACAAGTTTACATTCCCACCAGTAATGGAAGAGGGTTCCCTTTCTCTACATCCTCTCCAGCATTGTATTGTCACTTGAATTTTTGATATTACCCATTTTGTTGGGTATAAGGTGAAATCTCAGGGTTATTTTGATTTGCATTTCCCTGATGACTAAGGAGGTTGAACATTTCTTTAAGTTTCTCTGCCATTCGATATTCCTCTACAGAGAATTTTCTGTTTAGTTCTGTACCCAATTTTTCATTGGATTACTTGATTTATTGCTTTTTAACTTCTTTAGTTCTTTATATATACTGGATATTAGTCTTCTGTCAGATATAGGGTTGGTGAAGATCCTTTCCCAGTCTGTAGGTAGTCATTTTGTTCTGATGACAGTGTTCTTTGCTTTATAGAAGCTTTTCACTTTCATGAGGTCCCATTTATTGATTGTTGCTCTTAGAGCCTGTGCTGTTGGTGTTCTCTTCTGGAAGTTGTCTCCTGTGCCAATGACTTCTAGTCTCTTCCCCACTTTTTCTTCCAACAGGTTTAGTGTGTCTGGTTTTATGTTGAGGTCTTTAATCCACTTGGACTTTAGTTTTGTGCGGGGTGATAAATATAGATCCATTTGCATTTTTCTACATGTAGCTATCCAGTTAGACCAGCGCCATTTGTTGAAGATGGTGTTCATCCTACCAATCCATGAGCATGGGAGATCTTTCCATCTTCTGATATCTTCTTCAGTTTCTTTCTTCAGAGAGTTGAATTTTTAAAAATATTTTTAATTTTTATTAATTATATTTATTCACTTTGTATCCACCCTGTAGCTCCCTCCTTCCTTCCCTTCCAAACTCTCCCTCCCTCCCTCTTCTCCACCTATGCCCCTCCGCAAATCCACTGACAGGGGAGGTCTTCCTTTCCTTCCTTCTGATTCTAGTCTATCAGGTCTCATCAGGAGTGGCCGCATTGTCTTCCTCTGTGGCCTGGTAAGGCTGCTTCCCTTCTCATGGGAAGATGATTAAAAAGCAGGCCAATCAGTTCATGTCAGAGACAGTCCTTGTCCCCATTACTATGGAAGCCACTTGGACACTGAGCTGCCATGGGCTGCATCTGTGCAGGGGTCCTAGGTTATCTCCATTCATGGTCCTTGGTTGGAGTATCAGACTCAGGAAAGACTTCTGGGCCCAGAATTTTTGGTTCTGTTGCTCTCCTTGTGGAGCTCCTGTCCTCTCCAGGTCTTACTATTTCCCACTTCTTTCATAATATTCCCTGCACTCTGCCCAAAGATTGGCCGTAAGTCTCAGCATCTGCTTTGATACCCTGCAGGGTAGAGCCTTACAGAAGCCCTCTATGTGAGTGCTCACGGGAGCCAGACGGGAGAACACTGGATCCCCTGGAACTCGAGTCAGAAGCAGTTAGCAGCCACCTAATGTGAGTGGTCAGAGCCAAACCCAGGTCTTCGGCAGGAGCTATATGTGCTCTGAGCCATTGGCTCATATCTGCAGCCCCTGCTAACAGTGTTTTTGGCTTTTGCTATTGCTTTGCGTTAAATGAAGTTACAATAAAAAAAAAAATAACTTTTATTTCAGTTCCTTGAATAAGATGCAAAGAGCATGAACACACCTAGTCAGACTTTGACCACTGGTAACCCTGAGGCCCACTTCTGCTGTTCGCTGGGTTCTGCTGTAGGGAACAGCAGAACAGCCCTAAGCGACAGTGAAAGCATCAGAGCAGGCTGGATTGGCATCCCAGATACAGTCTCTTCATGGATGTGATGGCGCTGTTGGAGTAACCTTAGGCAATTGAAGTTAAGGCCCCTCCCTTTTCCTGGTAACACTAGATATATAAGCAGCAGCTTTGAGGTTCCTTAGCATTTAAATACAGTATGAGGAAAGGTCACGGCGCGGCGGCGGGGCTGGCTGGCGGCAGCTGCGGGCGGGAGCCGAGTGTCCCGTGTGCACGTGTCTCCCGGAGCCTCAGGGCCTGGCTTGGGCTCTCTCGGCCTCCTCGGCCCCCTCAGCACCCTTGGTTCAGGGCGCGGAGAGCTCCGGGGCGGCTGTAACGACGGCCTCAGCAGGCGGGAAGATGAAAGGTAGCCGGATCGAGCTGGGAGATGTGACGCCACACAATATTAAACAGTTGAAGAGATTGAACCAGGTCATCTTTCCAGTCAGCTATCGTGATAAATTCTACAAAGATGTGCTGGAGGTTGACGGGCTAGCAAAGCTTGCATATTTCAACGATATAGCTGTAGGTGCAGGGTGCTGCAGGGCGGATCATTCACAGAATCAAAAGAGACTTTTTACATCATGACACTAGGATGCCTTGCACCTTACCGAAGACTAGGAACAGGAACTAAAATGCTAAATCATGTCCTAAACATCTGTGAGAAAGATGGCACTTTTGACAACATCTATCTGCATGTCCAGATCAGCAATGAGTCAGCGATTGACTTCTACAGGAAGTTTGGCTTTGAAATAACTGAGACAAAGAACCACTATAAGAGGACAGAGCCTGCAGATGCTCATGTGCTTCAGAAAAACCTCAAAGTCCCATCTGGTCAGAATGCAGAGACACAAAAGACAGACAACTGAACAAATTACAAATAAACTTTATTGCACTTGCTTGTCGCCAATAAAAGAAAGACCCATTGATCCTCCCCACCCCCTTTTCTTCACTTTCCTCCCTTGTTATTCGTCCTTTCTTTCCTCTTAAAGTTTTTAATACTTTCAAGGACTCTTAAAAATGACCATGTTTGGATTGTTTTAGTTCTCTTTATTTTTGTGAGGTGTTTGGATTGAAGGAAGGAGAAGATAGATATGTATAGTTTCACAGTTGAGATATCTCCCAAAATTGGGTGTCAGATGATTTAAACTTTTTAGCTGTTTATTTTAAACATCCTGCTTTCACAATGAAGGGCAGAGCCTACAATACTGTTTATTTCGAGAGACAAAAAGAAGCATCAGCAATATCTTGTTCTCTAATTCATAGGCAAGCTTAGTGCATTTGTGGTACTTTGAGTTTTAAAGACTGTCTGTGGGATGCTAATCCCTGACATTGCCTTCACTCTACCTTTAGTCCTTTGAGCGCTCTCAGGAGTTGGACCATTGTTATCCTTGTGAGAAAATACCAAACTTATTTAGGTTTTTAAAGCAGTTTTTCCTCTCAGTTTGCTGATTGGCGGGGCAGTGTGTATAGGTAGTATTATACTTTGGTCAAAGTATTTCAGTTAAACGACTTTTTTTTTTCCTTCTTCTTTCCTGCTGTTTATTTTGTTAGTAGAGGCATTAACTGGTAGAGTGTGGGCTGGTGAAATTAACTGTTTTAATATCCCAGCTAGAGATACATCTTCTAACTGACCTAAAGAAGATGGTTATAAATGATTTTTTCTCCTGTTTTTTAGAAAGTCCAGTAATACTGTAACCGCGTAAATGGAGTTATGCCCTTGTAAGTCAGTGTCCCTAAATAAATCTGAAGCAAGTGTTTCCTTTTGGAATTACATAAAAAGCCTAGATGGACATGTAACACATTAAGTGTACTTATGTCAACTAATACGGATTGTTAAAAGTGTGGCCATTGAGCGTTTGATAATATATGAAAGAATTTCTAGACAGTATTTTTGAAAATAACATTGTTATTCTATTGCTTATCTGTTGGAGAACATCCCAGATTTGCTTACACTCTGTGCCTACAATGTTGAGTTTAAAGATTTGGAATAAGAGGAATCAGTAGATAAATTCCTTCTATTCTTGGAACAGTAGAAGTATAAAGTGTTAATAGAAATATCACTGCGACCTCCAGTTGACAGGTTTGGTTAAGGCCAGATGATTTTCCGGCACACTAGGAGTGGCTCTGATGGGCTGAGAACTGTAACGTGGAGACATGTGAGATACTCATTTTCCTCACATTGTCCCATCTAAAATCCATGGACTTTCTTAGGTTGTCATTAACCAACAGTGGCTCAAGAAATGTTCTCATGAGACTTTTAAAACAGCACAGAATATATGTTTTCTTTCATTTAACGTTAAAAGGAAGTTTAACACATCCTCTAAGTAAAATTGTGGTATAAAGGTCATTTCCATAGCTTAAATGATAAAATTATCTCACAAGATGTTTATGCACACTTTATAACTTGAAGTTTTTATTTGAGAATGTGAAAGTACATAATAAAGTGGACTTCAGTAGTCTTGAGTGCCAAGAAGAATATAAACAAGGGGTGTGGTGGATGGATGAATGGACGGATGGATGGATAGATGGATAGATGTATATTGTAGTGAAATTGTAGAAATAATACGCTTGTTTCTTGGGTATCAGTTTCCTAGACAGTCCAAATCTAAGCTCAGAAGAAAAGTTTAGTGTTAAGCACCTTTACTTTCATGGATAAAGCTTCAGCTTGCTCTTAATAAGAGGGCATAAGTGAAAAAGAGCATAATTAGTTTGAAGAAGTCAGCAATTTTGTAAACTTCCAGATAGCAAAATAGATTTTGATATATAAAAGAGTTTTCTGAGATGACACTGCCTCTATTTCTATAACCATTTCACTTGGACTATCTGAGTAGTCCTATGAATGTATCGCTAAATGTGGTTATTGAAAACCGAATAGCTGCCTCACAACAATTAAGTACATGTTATTTAAAAAGGAGGAGTGTGTAGGCTCCCTATTATTATAGTTTCTTTTTCCACACTAGTCAGAGATTTTACCTAAAACTTAAATGTATGTTAAGGGTCAAATGTCCTATATCAAAGTTGCATTAAATAATTTCATCCACTTATAAAAGGGGAAGTTGTGGGGGAGAGGTAGAACCTGGGACTGGTCCAAATGCCTGTGAGTCAGGAAGTACTAAAGGAATGCCCGATGCTGAGTTTGGTTTTTTGTTTGTTTTTTTAGTTTTGTTTTTGGTTTTTTTTTTTTTGAAGGGGGGGTTTCCCTTTGTTTTTTAATATATGATAAAAATAATCTTTGAGGTAAGATAGTAATTCTACTAATTGGAAGATAACAGGCTATCTGCATTTGTCAGGACAGATCATTTTTAATGTGGGGTAAATAGGTTAAAATTATTCTGTATGCTGTTTGAACCTAAGTTCTAAAGTAAAGAATCTGTAGAGAAATCTATGCAATATATAATTTGTCAAGATTAATTTTCTTCTGGAGAAAGGAGTTCCTAAGTGTCTCCAAAGCAGGTCACTTCATTAATTTGAAAGTCCTCCAAAAAGAGAACTATTGGGAAGTGTGGTGTGTGGTGGTGGAAAAGAAAAACTCCCTCACTTTTTGGAGGGAATAACTTTAAAGATACTTAAGTGGCTACGTTTACTTGGTGCAGTTAAGAATTAAACTTGTCCAGCTCTTACTATTTCCCAGTTCTTACATAAAATTCCATTCACTCTGCCCAACAGTTGCCCATCAGGCTCAGCATCTGCTTTGATAGTCTGAAGGGCAGAGGCTTTCAGAGGCCCTCTGTGGTAGTAAGAGCTGGAGAGGACAGGGTCTCCACAAGGAGAGCAACAGAACAAGAAAATTTGAACACAGGGAACTTCCCAGAGACTCATACTCCAACCAAGGACTATTCATGGAGATAACCCAGAACCCCTGCACAGATGTAGCCCAGGGCTGTTCAGAGTCCAATTGGGTTACGTAGTAATGTGAAGAGGGACTGCCTCTGACATAATCTGATTGGCCTGCTCTTTGATCACCTCCCTCTGGGGGGGGGGGGGAGCAGCCTTACCAGGCCACAGTAGAGGACAATGCAGCCACTTTTGATGTGAACTGATAGACTAAGATCAGAAAGGAGAGGAGAACCTCCCATATCAGTGGACTTGGGGAGTGGCATGCAAGCAGAGGGAGGAGGGAGGGTGGGATTGGGAGGGGAGGAGGGAGGGGCTTATGGGGGGATGCAGAATGAATAAAGTGTAATTGATGAAAAATTAAAAAAAAAAGAATTAAACTTGTCAATTTTAACGTTGCTGTTACATCTGAAATAAACTTATGTGATGTTCTAGCAAAAATAAATAAATAAATAAATAGATACCATATGGAAAAGGGGGGATATCTGGGCTTTACACTATGGGAACTTCCTTTTGGTCAAGAGCATAGAATCTGAGTTCGCTCTAGCCCTGGGTAGGGACATAACATCTAAGTTGCTAATGCCTAAGAGTCACTGCAACTGGGCCAAGGAGGCTCCTCTGGGAGGCTGATCCCCAACTGAGGAGATGGGAAGAGTAATTACCCCTTAAAGAGAAAGTACTTTCCTTTTCCTAAACCCCTCCTGGGAGACATGTCATCAGGCAGCCCATGGAGCTTTGCCCTGTACTTAGCTTTCAAAACCAACCTTTTCTTTATTCCTTTTTTGAACACTAGCCAAAAGAAAGGTGTACTTTCCCTGGAACTCTGGGATTGTTCACTGTCCTAAACCCCTTAGCCCCACCCACTACGTCACCTCTGCCATGCAGCTACCTGTCTACCATGTCTGCTTGCTGAACATGCTGGCCCAACTCAAAAGTCACGGCTTTCTCTCTTCCTTCCTCCACTTTCCTTTTCTAGCAGATCCCAAAATTTATAGCTTGCCTGGCCCATCTATCTCTAAGATTCTAATTTCTTCCTGCACTTTCTTTTGATGCTGTTTTCAAATTTATTTTTCAAGATGCAATTTTTGAGAATTTTCTGCGTGTACTGTTATTCACATCATTGCCATCCTCCTGCGTCCTGTCCTCCCCCACTTCCTCTAAAATCCATTACTGCTTCTTGATGAGTATGGGTGTGTATAATCCACTGAGTCCATCTAGTGCTGTTCATATGCATGTATATATGTTCAAGGTGTTTATAAACTACTGTGTCAATGAGACTAAGCACCACAGGGTATTCCACCTTCCTTTGTCACAGCACCAGCCAACGGTTTACATTCTGGGAACCGAAATTTGGAAGTGGATTAAGGACAAGTGCACATTGCTCCTGCCAGTGCTCATTGACTGCAGCCAGATGGGGAAGCTTCACTGAAGGATGCTGGGAAATGGTTTCCTTTTTGGGAGAGGTGGCCATGTGACCAAACTGAACTATTCTTTTGCATTCTGTGATCCTTCTGAAAGGATGATTACCTGATTAGAATGTCAACAATTACAGAGAGGTTGGGATGTTGCTGGTCTGGAGCCCAGTTATACTTTATTTTGTGCTATCTTTAGCTCCCTTCATAGCCATTGATTGGCCTCTTCTGCCTGTGTAGTAGTTTGTGTGAGATGCCCTCCGCACGGACCTAATCCTTCTGCTGAAGTCAGCTGCAAATAAGCCCTTCCTTCTAAAGTTGCCTTGGTCATGTTGTATTATCACAGAAATAGAAATGTATAACATAGTTTGTGTGTTATGACATACATCTTCTGAAATGTCCAAGGACCCTAGCTTCCACCAAACAGAGGCTAAGAATGACATCATATATGCTAAGCTATAGCATCTGATGCCTATAGCGGAGACATCTTACTTCTCTGTACCCTTCTGCAGTGCTTGTTTTTAAACTCTAGTTGTGGTGTTTATTCCTAAACCTCCATTCCAACCTCCGAACCCTTACATGGGAGAGAAAAGATTAGTGTGGAGAGGGGTCCAGACTCCTTTACTTCTCTGGGCTGTTTAGGGTCAATGGTTCTTTTAGTGCTCAATACCAACCTCCATCAACCACCGGCGCAGCCAGCAGGCTCCTCCACACTGCTGCACCCGGAAGCCTTCCTCTCTGTCTGCTCCAAACTGCTACACCATTTCTGGTCTCTCTGAACTGCTACACACCATGTGCTGACGATGCACCTCTTTTTCTCGGCTCCCAGAGTCCTAGACTTCGCCCCTCTCTGTGCTGCACAGGGAAGGCTGTTAAGCTGACAAAAGCCACTACCCAAATGAGACAATTAACAGCTGTGGACAAACTAGAGCCCAAATAAAATCCCATGCTTGGGATTAAAACGAAAACATATTTACATAACAAAGAAACCAAAACTTCCATTACACCCCTCTTACCTGGTGCTTCCACCAAAATATTTGAAAAATATCTTGATCTATAAATTTCTTTGTTGCTGTAAAAACTTGGTGATTCAATCATCATGTTAGAATGTGGAGTTTGTGGTAATTAGAATGTGTTACTGGGATGTGGTCACTTGTATTCACTCTAGAATAAACTATCTCACATCCTTTGAGGGGAGAGCTGTGTTTTAGTATTGCTCACCCCAACCCTTAATCTGCTAATTACAGACAAATCTTTACAGGAAACTAATTTCAATGCTAGCAGAGAATTTGAGGATTTCTTTCTTTTTCCTGTAATTAAGCTATTGGTAAGAGCTGAAAAATAATACATGTCTCTTGTAGTCCATCAATCTATGTGGTCACACTCAAGGGGTATGTCCCTTAATCCTTGTCAGATTCTGCTAATTAGGACAAAGAAAACAGAGCACAGGGTTTAGGGGTTGGCAGGGGAGGGGGCTTTAGCTGAGCAGTACCGATCATGTCACTAGTGGTTCAATCGCCCTTACCTCTGGCACAGATTGTGGAGATGGAGGAGACTATCACGTGATCTTAAGAGTCTGCATCCTAGGCTCAGCCTCTGTACAGAGACAGTCTGACCTTCCTCTGCTCGGAGTGAGAGCAACGCCATGTTGCTTTCTGCTCCATGTTTTTCTGGCATTCTCTGGAGCACCACCCGGCTTTCCAGGGAGGAAATCTGCCCACGTCACAGCCCGAGGACAGGACTCTCCAGTCTTCTGGAGCTGGTATTTTACCGGATATACGTGTTTGAACATCCCACAAGGGAAACTGGTGGACAGGCTAGAGTGATATGGGAATGAGGAGAGTGGGCTCCACATGCCGGTGGGACACTGGGGACATGAAGGTTCTGGCAGGACCTCACTGTGATACTGCTTGACAAGGCACTAAGGGCACACAGAACTGACTGACTTCCTTTATGAAGGCCATTAGAGAGTCCCAACACACACACACACACACACACACACACACACACCCCAGATCAGCAGATGAAATGGTTTCCATGGCAACAATTGGCCAAGCACATTGCTGCAATCAGCATTAATTTAAAATATTTTTCTGAGTCTCCTTGGAGTCAGTTTGCGAACACAAGTGCTTGCCAGCTCTCTAATCCGTGGCACCTTTGAAATCCTATCCAGAGTGTGTTGAGACTGAGCCAATTAACTGAGAGGAACTGGGTGGGCCCGGTGGAGCTGGCGAGACTGTGTTTACCAATTAGGTTTTTTTTTATGATGTAAACGCTGCACCCCATGCAGCAGGAATAAAAGAAGCTGCATGCAATATGAAACTGTTAATTGCATTTTCAGAGACACAGCTACAAGGTGAAACTAATCACACAAGCGATAACTGGCCCCGCCACCTGCGGGGCTCTGCCTGGCACTTCCACTAATCTATTAAAACAGCCCCCGTGGCCTTTGCAGCAAAGAAAAACATAGCATTCGGTATAACCTTCCAGTTTTAAAGAGAAAAATGTGTATGCCTGGGAAGCAATAGAAAGGATAATTCTCATTTAAATTGGATTAATACTGTTAACAAACACCGCAGCAGAGGGCAGGGCAGAGCCTCAGGAAGGACTTTGCTATAAAATTATAGGGAAGCGCATTTGTGAGCGAATGCCAGTACATTCTGATAAGTGTGGCTCAATGTGGAGCAGCTCGTTAAAGAAGAAAGAGCCACGATCATTAGTGAAGGTTGGCGCTCCCACCCGGGAGGATCGAAACGGCCCTTCTTTCCAGAACCTTTGCAGAGACGTGGGAGATGTCTTGGGCCCCTTTGCTTTGAGAGCCAGGCAGCAGGCCTACCACAGGTGGAGGCCAGAGCCACGAGGAGGGCTCTTTGCACAGCTCCATCCTCTGTTCCTCTTAGGTGGATGATCAGGTAAAAGCACACTTAGAGGTCAATGAGGATGGACGATTGCCTCATAATCAGGAGCCTGGAAAACCAGGAAGTGCAGCTTCAGGACCTGGGCTGCCTCTGGACTTGCATCTCTGTCCCTGAGTGGAGACATCTCACTCTTAACTGGCTGGAAGGTCGTTATCGGTAATTACTTAAAGCCTTTATCTCAGGATTCTATTGCTGCAAAAAACACCATGACCAAGAGCAGCTTGGGGAGGACAGGGTTGATTTCCTCTTAAAACGCTCAGGTTACGCTCCATCGCTGAGGAAAAACTGCGTAGGACCTCAAGGCGAAAACCTGGAGTCAGAAACTGAGGCAGGGACAGCGAAGGAATGCTTTGAACAGACTTGCTACCCACGGCTTTTCAGATGGCTTTCTTAGTACCCAGGACCACCTGCCTGGGGTGGCACCACCCTAGGGCCTGGGTGGGGCCTGTGGGCTAGCCCACCTGCACCGATTACTAATCAAGAAGATGCTCTGCTACCTTGCCCACAGGTGGTTCAGTGGAAGTGTTTTCTCCATCGGGGCTCCTTTAGCTTCTGTCAAACTGACAAAACAAGAAAAAACAAACCAACCAACCCACCAGAACAACCTTCCATTATTTTTTAGCTAGTAGTTACCATCCTATCGTCTCCCCCCTAAAGAGTTAATATAAATTGTTCTATAGCCACCTGGAAGATAAAATATCCCCAGAAAACGCTGTCTGCTCTAGAAATGGTATAGAGGTGGGACCCTCCCCAAAGGGCGGGCTCTAAGGAATAGACAAGCCACAGGACAGTCACACTCAGGCCTCAGGACTCTTGGATCAGGAAAATTAGGAAGGGCTTGGGGTGGCCACAAAGGCACTGACAGGCTCAGCACCCACCCAGGCCTGGGGCAGCTTGCACGTAGTGGAGCAGCAGGAAGGAGCTACCCTTGGTCTGCCCCACACTCAGAGGCAGAGGGACACTGTGGGCTCTGGTCACCTTCAAGGGTGTCCTTCTCTGCCCTCCTTCCTTCCTTCTCCATGGGGCAGTGCGTCCCGACAGGTTCAGAGATTAACTGGACTTCAGTCTCTGCTCCAGGCCTGCTGTCAGCCTCTCCAAGTCCATCCTCATGATGTGGAGTGGCACACACTCCCAGTGCCCATAGGCATGTGTTGGTGAGAGCCATCGTGGCACAGCTGTTTCTTGAGGCTGAGCGAGGTGTGGATTTGAAGATTCCCACAGTTTTCTAGGCCAAGGTGGGGAGCAGCTTCCAGCAGGTGAAGGGTAGTTAAAGGGACTGGCCTGTCCCTCCCTGAGTGAGCACCCAGAGTGGAATCATGCTGCAGGTTGTTCTTGTAGGAACTAGGGATCCACTGGAGTGCCAGGCGGCATGGAGAGGGGGAGGGCAGGCACAGCACCTTGTGGCCCGGAGGCTCAGGTGGGCTATTGTTGGAAACAAAATACCTCATTTTCAAACGTCCCTCCAGTCAGCTCAGGTCCAGCTAGCAACAAACAGAAAATGCTCCCTTCCTTGCTAATGCTTGCTAGCCCAGCTCTCTCTTCCACACTCCCTACTCAGCCTCCCCCTTCCCCAAATTAGAAGTTGAATAGCCAAGTGTTCCTGCAAGGTCATGCATGAGCTTTAAAGTAAACAGAAGGTAAAACACGGAGATGAGCGCACACGCAGTTTTCATTGAAAAAAAAAATGACAGAGAGAGAGAGAGAGAGAGAGAGAGAGAACGCAGGTGTTGGAAAGCTTGTACTGCACTTCCTGTCATTCACGAGGGGGAGGAAGGGCCAGGCCTCAGGGTTTGTAAACTGCTCTGCCTTCGGTGAGCATGCTGGCCACTCTAGGCTTCTGCCTGCGTCCCTACTGCTCTCACTATGAGTCACTGTGTCTCCCAGCGTGACCGTGAGTGTCTGTGTGAGGTGCAGAAACCTGCTAGATCCCCGTTCGCTGCTCATCCTAGGAACTTGCTGTCACCACGGCAGTCTCTTGGGTGAGGTACCTTAGTCTTGGGAACATAACCCTCCCTTCCCTAGGCTTGGTATGTCCTTCCCTGTCTGCCTGGCTCAGCACCACTGGCTCTGTCAGAGGTTATTCTTATTCTGCTTCTGTCTCTTTAGGAATATAAGAAAAAAATAGAATGTTGCTCACTCAGCTTAAGGATGTTTCCAGTGTGTGTAAGTGTCCTGCCTTCATTTATGTGTACAAACCGCATGCGTGTCTGAACCTGCAGAGGTCATGAGAGTGTTGGATGCTCTGGAACTGGAGTCACAGGTGGTTGTGAGCCACAGGAGGGTGCTGGGAACCAAACCTGTGTCCTCTGCATGCACAGCAAGTGCTGCGAACCTCTGAGCCATCTCCAGCTCCTCAAGAAGTTTTAAAGACTATATTAAGAAATTATAGCGAGATAATCTCACTAGCATGTAGAGACTCTAACATGACCCATGAGCACAGGGCACACAGGATGCACAGGGCTCATACAAACACAGAAAGCACAGATCGCACATTAGTGTGGAGTGCGTAAAAACATGGGTATACAGGAGTTTGGGGCACAGAAGAGCTAGAGAGTACACATGCATATGGGGTGAAAGGGGATGGGGTGTGCACACAGCATATGGTGCATAGGCCTGTGAGCACAGATGCACAAGGGCACAGGGTACCTGAGCAACAGGAGTGTTGGGTGCACAAGGCACAGATATACAGGAGCATGGGGCACAAACCAGCGTGGAGTGCACATGAGCGTGGAGTGCCCGTGAGGGTGAGCTGTGCGAGTGTGAAGCGTGAAGCTAACAGAGCGGGGCACCGACGCAGGGGCACAGGAAGAGCACACTGACCCGCGTGAGCACCCCTATAGACACCGACAGGGACAGCGTCACCTGAATTCCCACGGTGGAGCTCCCGGATGGCCTCACTGAGACATGACACCCTACAGTCATACGCTGCTGTCTCTGCCATGCACAGGAGGGACTTCTGATGCTAGGGCTGTCACTAACCCATGCTCCAACATTTCTAACATTCAGATATTTGCTGAATCAATGCGAATCCTAACGACTTATCATCTGGACGGGCCTATGACAGGAGTTTCCCCCAGGCCTCCCAAGGGTGGAGTGTGGTGACGGCATCAGGGTGGTGGTGCCAGGCTGTGCGGCAGAGACAGTGCCTCAGAGCACTGTGACGTGACTCTGATACAAGGGCAAGCTCATTCTGTATATGCCATTATTTCTTCTTTAATAATTTGTAAAAGTTTAAAACATGAGTGTTCTTAAGTAGAAAAGGAAGTAGTTTATTTTGAGGGCCTATTATTTCTAAGACCTAAGCCTAGCAAACCAGATCAGGTATCACAATTCAGAGGAGGAGGGCGGAGGAGAAGGAAGGCCTGGTCTCGCTGAAGTCCATAACACAGCCCAGCTGGTGACAGGTTCGGCACACCTGGCCTAAGCCTGACAGGTCTCAGCCTGTCTGGCCCAGGCATGGAAGTTCCCTGGACTTCAGCTGTCCACAGCAGGCTTCTCGTGCAGGAATCAGGACACTGCTCCTCACAGCCCAGGCCCCCCAGTCCAGCCCACCATCCATACGCCAATTCTTCACCTATTAATGTCAGAGACTTCTTCACTGTGTCTCTTCCTAACAGAGGCGCGAGGACCTGGGACCTATCTCCCTGTCCAGCAAGGGCTGACCAGGCGATGCCCAGCCATGCTCAGCACTGCTAACGGCACACTCAGCCAGCTCCCCTCCTACCTCCCTTCAGTGTTGTATGAGGCCGGCCCTCCATCCTCTTATACGACTCTGCTTCCTTTAGACAAAACTAGAAATGTGTCTGGTCTCCACGCCACAGCACCTGCATGCCTGGTCCACCCAACCAAGGCTTTTCTTAGAGTCACCGTATTGAACATACACAGACTTCTTCTTGTAAGCCCATAAACTGTTCAGTAAGAGATAATTCACAGAGTATTTGCATTGTACTTGACATTATAACTTAAAGTAACTTAAAGCCCACCAGACAGCATGTGTAGGCTCTATGCAAACAGCAGTGTTCCATGCCAGGGGTTTACATAGCTAAGGATCTTGGTCCCATTGAGGTCTGGGGGTCAGCCCTATTTGAACGTCACGGGACATTCATCTACTTACAGACAACAATGGGCACAAAAAAAGAAACATACTGGGGGCTCTGGGTATAAAATCATCACCATATAGTGACTTGTGATGTGGTTGATGAGGTCCTAAATCTACTTGGCCAAATCCAAGACCATGGCAGAAACAGACAAAGGAAATTGGCATAAACCACAAAAGCAGAGATTCCCTGTTGTGTAGGTGGACGCCAGATAGGACGGAGTGCTGTCGGCACACGCCTCCTAGAGTGGAGGCCTGGTGGGGTCCCACCTGGCACCCCAGCAAAACCCCCGCTGTCTGCTGCCCATTTTGCTCAGCAGAGATAGACACCCCATCCTGACCCCCCCCACCCCGCTCCTCTTTTCCAGGGGAGGCTCTCAGGGACGCCTCCCTGCAAGCTGACACAGTGGTGGCTGGAAGGGAAATGAGCTCTTCTCCACCACCCTGACATAACCTTCTCTCCTTTGATTTCTGTTCTGAAAACTCATGATGTCCAAGCAATAAGCTAAGGTCAAGAGTTAGCTATGAGCATATGTATGAACGTTAGTGCTCTAATTATAGAATCACTTTAAAAGTGTTTAGTCCTTTCTAAAGGTAGAAGAGACCAGAAGCAAAAGGGGGAAAACCATCTCTAGTTCTACCAACGTTGACTACATTCAAAGCTGGCTACAATACACACAGCTGTGCTATAACCTGTTCTTTTTAATTAACAGTGTTGAGAATACCTCATTTTAATAAAAATCTGACAGCAAAAATAAAAATCCTTGACCATTTACAGGCCTCTTCCCCAATACTCACGTGCCTCAGACACACTTCAGACACGCTTCTCCAGATAAAAGAAAAAAAAAATGCCTCACCCGGTATCTGTCACTTTGCTCTGATTTGCCAACATCCTTTGGTTCTTGGATTTTAAATGCCTGTTTTTGCTTTGTTAGCACACAGCAGGCATTAAGGAGATGCCACAGAAGTGAAGACATGTCCGTAACAGTGAGTGAGGCGGGAGAAGACAAGGGTGGGTAACTTAGATTTGCTGCAGCCTTGGCCTTCAGCCCAGGCTGTTGATGGGTCAAAATCCACCAGCCTCTTGGGCAGGTGAGAGGCATTTCCTGCTGCCCAGCCCAGAGCCCAGCATGCTTCCTGGAGTTCCGGCTGGGCACCACTGGGCTGTGTGCAGAAACATAGAGGAAAACAGATTCACAGCGGCAGCTTCAGGAGCCTTGGCCCCCAGGGCAGCGCTGCCAGCACAGCCCGTCACCTCCTTTGCCTCCACAGCAAAGCATCACTCGCAGTCATGGTCCCAGACCGCACGCATGGTCTCCTTATAACTTCCATGTAAAATCACCCTGGGACTTGGCTCTATTGTCTTACAGCTGATAAACAGAAGTTTCGTGCACTGTATGTTTTGGGCTATGTGCAGGAGCCATGAGCCAGAGCCAGGGCTGCTTAGGATATGCTATTCTTACGCGTGGAACAACTTAGCAAGAACAGAAACAGCACTGACTCCCACTGACCCATCTTGGCTTGCTAGTGACCGGGAAACCACCCACTTCTCTGACTCTTCAGTAAAGGGGCCCTGTGACAGGAACGCTGGGCCTATATGGGCCCACAGGTGGGGCTGGGAGCTGCTTCCTTCTGCCCCTCCTCCTCGGGCACGGAGATGGAGCTCAGAGAGCTCCCGGCAGCCTGGGCATGACGCTATGCTCCCGGGCTGCAGCCTCTCGGATGACTGGTCCACACAGGCAAACCACCCTAGCCAGCATATTCTGAGAAGATCCTTCAAAAGAGCAGCAGCCACTCCCCCAAACAGTGTCCACTGGAAATCCCTGGTTCACGGCGCCCTGTAGCTTAACGATTTCCACTGAAAGACATGCATCTGAATTCTTCCTGTGTATGTGTCTTCATGTATGTGCAGGTGCGTGCGTGTGTATGTGTACGCATGTGTGAGGGTCAGAGGACAACCTTGGGTGTTGGTCCTCTGCCAGTGTCTTGGCTTTCGCCTCACCGTGGGCCAGCAGAGCTGCGGTTGTGGTGGTCTGTGCTAAGGGAAGCCAGCCATGTTCCCGTCACAAGGGAGGCAAGGTCCAACACTGGGCAGCTCTGCCCTCAGGAGGTCCTGCTCATAGACAGCTTGCTGAGAACCCTGGGGTGAGGGGACATTGGGGTCAGGCAGCATTGGAGCTACAACACCAGCCTCCTAAGCACACCCTCACCTGCCCGTTAGACACCAGATGCATTTAGTGTCTAAACCCATCCTCACAGTTCAACAGATGCAGCTGGAGGCCCCGCCAGCGCAAGGAACCTGGGTGGCTTTCTATCAGCAGTCTGGCCCTGCCCACATCCCGCTCCACCCTGGACCATGTGGGGCTGCCAGGCTCTCCTCTTGCCTAGACGGCTGTGGGAATAAAGGGCCTTTCCACTCCCCGCACACACGCGAGTACAGGAGCTTCAAGCAGCTCAACACAAGCATGCATACACATATGCACACAGGCACGCACACACACCTGTTGGTTTCCTGCTCATCATCGGATCAGCTAGACGTTGGCAGTGAGGGTTAGAAGCACATATAAAACATTGAACAGAAGCTGAAACTCTTGAAGCGGCCCGCCGTGTGGAGGGCAGCTTTGCGTGGTAATTGACACGGGATCAGAAGGCTGCCCCTGGGAAGGAGAGGCCGGATCAGCTGTGGGATTAACTGGCACCGCGGACGCTCAGAGCTGAGTGGGATTGGCCCCTCTCTTCAGCCGCCATTGTCTGGGTCTTTCTTCTGTGCCCGCTCTCTTTGTGACGGAGGTAGCAGCTGTGACTGGCAGGTAATGGGAGGCTCAAGGGTGCTGCCTTTGAAGGAGGCAGCTTTCTTTCAGTCCCATTTGCCAGGCTCCTTCACGCTGGCCCATCTTGGCTGCAGATAGCAATTTAGAGGGAAGCTCGGCTGCCAGGCGGGAGGAGGTCAGCAGGCTGTGTGTGTTTATTATTACTTAGATTTCATGGTTTCATGCAGGGTAAGTGTCTATTTAGAGAACACTGTAGAATAGGTCTCCCTGCTATTGAGCTGTTTCCCTAGACATAAATTCATAAGTAAAATGCCAGAGACAATGAAGCCTGCGTGCCCATGAAATCTGCACAGTGACAGCCTGCCCTGGTCGGCATGGCTCTCTGAGAGGCTGGTATGCCACGGAAGATGGCCTCCAAGGCCTCCGCTGATGGTGAACAGAAGCCGGATCCTCAGCTGGATCCCAACAGGGCTCCAGGTGAAGTTGGGGAGAGCTGAGGCTTGCTCGCAGGTTCTGTCCAAAGGCAGAAGACTCCCACAACTCACTGCTGGTTAATGCCCTTTTCTCTTTCCCTGGGTTATTTGCCAAAACCTACGTAACTGTGTCCCCACAGAGCTAAACAGGTGACTGGCTAGAGACAGGCTCAGCACTCTATCAGGAGTAGATGTGACTGGGACCCCTGCCATGGATGGGCCCCCCACAGACAGATATCATAGAACCCTACTGTTGTGCTTTTCAAATCTGCCCTCTAACCCAGACCCACAGATGCCAGACAGGCTCCAGTGACAGTCGGCAGGTGGGCATTTTCCACCAGGCTCCCAAAGCGGCCTCCTGCCCATGTCCTGAGTGAAGTCCAAAGAACCCTCATCAGTACTTGGGGAGCACTAGATGGGTCTAAGCTTCCAGGTCACAGTGCAGCTCATGTGATGGTGAAAGACAGCGCACAGGGCCAACACTGTAGGACACCCGGCCTCTTCTTTCACATCGCCCTCATCATACAGAACTACCAGTTCTGTCCCCAAAATTTCCTCAGTAAATTGGTTGTGTGCTGCATGCTGGTGCTGGCTCAGACTTCACAACCCTTTTGGGATCAGTGGCGACACAGCCTACTTCTCTGGTCTAGTCTTCTCTGGTTCCTCTCTTTGAAAACCTCTAGGCTGGAGCTCACTCTAGCTTCCCACCTGGAACCCTCCACCCCAGGGGCTCACATGCCACACCTCTCCAAGCCCACCACACAGCAGCCCTCTGCCCGTACCACCCCCTCCTGAGATGTATCCTCCTCTGGACATTATGGCCTTCTCAACCAGGCCTTGCCTGCCGGTGGAGCCCTTAGCAACCTGGAGCTCAGAGCACCGGGAAGCAAACCTAACCATTTACTGTGAAGAGCCCAGAGTCCCTTCGAGGCCAGGACCACAGCTGTGCCAACACAGGTGCCTAGCTCCCGATGGGGTTTCACCTAGTAAACACTCTAGACAGAAACGGACAGAAGCTGGGCTGAACGGATGCACCTAATTGCAATGGTGATGGCTCAGCAGCACCCTGAGCAGTAGTGGCTGCTTGTCCTTGGGGCCCCAGAGCCTGAAGGGTGCTGTGGCCACTCTGCTCAGCCTTAAGAGAGTGCTATACATTACCAGTAAAGTGGAAAAATTCAGATTCAAATCTCCAAGCAGTTTCTATTAAAGTGCGCCACTTCTACACTATTGTAGAAAAAGTGGGTGCTAAATGGAGCCATTGTTAGGTTAGCCTGCAAAAGCCATAGGGGTGGCCACCCACAAGCCCCAGGGAGATGGTATCATAATATCCAGCCAAACATGGGGTCCCATCATTATCCAGGCTGACATCGCCATCAGAAACTGTAAAAAAAAAAAAAAAAAAAAAAAAAAAACAGCATGATGGGTAGAAAGAGAGGTCTGGGATGCTCTGAGACTCTGGTTCATACCACCCCTTACCCCAGACTTAAGCTTGTGTTTGTTCTTACCAGCAGAGGCCATAGAGACTCTAAGAGGACACCCGCTAACTAGACTAGTCTTTTAGCAAAGGGAGGGGAACACAACCCACCCACAAAAACATTGACCCAAAGTCTACCCTGCTTACAAGATATGTAGGGATAAAGATGGAGCAGCTGGAAGAGAGATGCGTGGCCCAACCAAAGACCCACCCTATTGGAGAGTGCCAATGCTGGACACTATGAACAATACTCTGCTAAACTTGTAGACAGGAGCAGCCTGTCAGAGCTGTCCTCTGAGAGGCTCTACCCGGCAGGACCTCAAAACAGATCTGAGACTCACAGCCAAACACTGGGCGATGCACAGGGAGTCTTATGGAAAAGTGGAAGGAAAAAGAAAGGGACCTGGAGATATCAGGAGCTCCACAAGAAGACCAACAGGGCCAACTAACAAAGGCCCAGAGGGTCTTGCTGAGACGGAAGCACCAACCGAGGACCATGCAGGAACTGGATGTAGGTCCCTACAAAGATGTAGCAGATGGGCAGCTCTGGCTTCATGTGGGTCCTCCAGTAAGGGGAGTGGGGACTGCACTGGAGAGGGACTCACTTGCCAGCTTTTTGATCACTTCCTCCTGGCGGGACTGCCTTGCCAGGTCACAGGGGAAGAGGACATGCTCAATCCTGATACAACTTGATGAGCTGGGCTGGATGGGAGAGAGGGCTTCCCTTTTCTGAGGAAAAGGGGAGGGGGAAGGGGGAGGAAGGATCAGACTGGGAGAGGAGGAGGGACAGGCTCACAACAAGGATGTAAGGTGAATAAAAAATTGTAAAAATTAAATTATAAATATATCAATTTATATATATTTGCACTGGCTCCATCGCCTCCTGCCTTCCCTGGGGTCAGGGCCACTAAGGCACTAGGAGAGGAAACAGGGCTGCTAGCCCCTGAAGTCTGATGACTAAGCTCAGACAGGATAAACACACGTAGAGGAGAGGAAGCAAAGGGCTTTGGGTAGTAATGCTGAGGCTGCTGCATAAAATGCTGGAGCACAAAGAGGAGGGAGGGTTTAGACACTGTGACTCTGTGCCTGTGAGTCGCTCTGGGGAGTGTCTGGAAATGAGACCATGTACAGGAGGCTGCTGTACATCCAAATATGTGTGGCCCCTAGGCCCCACAGAACCGCTGAACAGATTTCTAAATGTAAGTCGAGAACACCATCAGCAGTGGCACCCAGTGGCTGGAAGCTCAGCAGCAAGGCAGGTGCTGTCCAGTTTGCAGAGCTGATGGTGGTCAGCCCTGGTTAAAATTTCTGGTTATGAGGCAAAGCAGACTATTCCAGAGGTTCAATGTCCACTTTATCAAATGCTTGAGTAGTTCTTTGCTCTTTACAGCATGTTGGAAAACTGGGAAATACGCTGCCAAACACGTGAATCATTAACTTCAAAAGAAAGGACGCGGCAGGCACAGTGCCCTCCCCTGTAATCCCAGCCGGCAGGAGGGTGAGGTGGGAAGACCTCAGGTTCAAGGTCGATCTGGGCTGTACAGTGATTGTGAGGCCAGCCTGAGCAACTGAGAGAGGCCCTGTCTCAAAGGCAGGGAGTGCTTGCCCAGCTCTGGGTTAAACCCACAGTACTGGGAGTGGGGGCAAGGAGAGGGTTGTCAAGTGTATAAACACTATTTCTGTTGCCCTTGGGGTCTTCTTCATCCTGTTCTCTTTTTGTGCCTCCAGTGAAGACTTCTGAAGAAAGTCATTGAAGGCTCCTGTCTGCTATGAGAGGCAGCCATCCTGAGCACACAGTAGGTGCTCACTAAGAACTGGTTGGTTAAGCTTTCCAGATTGCCTTTCTCCTGTGCCCGGGACAGGGACGGTGAAGCGCCTGCCACTGTGTGGAGGAAGAAGGTGCTTCTGTGGATGTTCCCGGCTCGTATCACTGGAAAACAGCTGTTGAATTGCCTGTTAGCTCACTGACATGAGGCTGCTGTCATTATCTGCAGGGAGGACTGGCAGTTCTCCCATTTGGGAACTCTGCACTTCTCTGAAAACTTCTCTGTGAGTAAGGACGGGGTCTCTCGGTCCACCAGACACCTGGCCGCGCACAGGCAGAGGCGTGGAGCACGAGGCCTGGCTCAGCGAAACAGCTCTTGTGTGTGCTGCTGAGGGGACTCACTGCATGGTCAGACAAGTGCCTGGGGCACAACTGTCCTCTGCTGTGGGATCAGGACTGAGGTCAGAGGCCAGCAAGACTTGCGTTGCGCTTGCCTGGCCTCAGAAAGCTAGCAGCGATTTTCAAGGGCAGCGCACATGGTCACTACTCCCCAGAGCACGGGCCATGCAGGAGGAAGGAGCCTGAGCAGCTGTGGCTGAGAGCCAGGTCTACATGGATAGGCCCATTCCAGCGGGAAACAGGGCTGCCTCAGAGTGCAGTTTGACATTCACAAGCCACTTCATGAGCCTGTCCTGGAGGCCAGAGCACAGCAAGAGCAAGCTTCCCTGTAGTCACAGACTTCTGAAACCTCCCACAGCTTCAGAGAGGACCTTCCCAGCCACAGAGAGGAGAGAGACACAGCGAAAGCCCACACAGGAGGCTCAGAAGTCCAGTGATAAGTTAAGTTACCACCTCTCACTCGTAAGAACTTGCTGAATCCCTCCTATGTGCTATGACTTTGAAAGCCCAGTGGTGTGCACAGAGGATGAAGGGGGTCACAGGCCACACACAGTGACAGACACCTCAGCTTACACAGTTCATCACAGCACGCACATTTTCATAAAATGTATTAACCCTCAAAGCAACCCATGAAGTGCTTATGATAAGACAATTTAAAACAGCTTTATCTGAATTATTTGATTTCACATGCTGACAACTGAGGAAATGTCCCAAGCAGACTTTGGCTGGGCAGAAGATGATTGACAGGCACGGGAAGCAGTGGGGGTGGGGTATCATGAAGGTCTGAATCTGGATACACACTTCTTGAGGCAAGGGAAACAGCAAGAGGACAGGAATGAAGGGAGGGAACAGGAATGTCCTGCCTATCACACATTGACAACCCCCTTGTCCCTCTTGCTGAAGACTCTGCTCCTTACTGCCAACTTGTGCAATCCAGGAAGCACCATGACACATGAGTCCAAATCATTTGTAACCCCAAAAAGAACAGTCTTCAGGAACTCATAACGGCCTTCCCATCACTAGACAATGAAGAACGAACTGAGGAGGGCACAGAGGGTGGGAGCACTCTGTGCCAAGATCACGGCAGAAGGGACATGGAGGTGAGGACCTCAGTCATGTAAGTAAAATCCAGCACAGAAGAGCTACCTGCATGGAGACTGGTGGAAGGAAGCTTTCTGCTACCCTTGGACTCAGAGCGAGACTGTGGGGGCTACCTGTGAACAGCTCTAGACTCACCCAAGAAGAGAGCCTCTGGGAAGCTGGAAGGGGGCTGCCGGGCCTGGGATAACTGAGCTGAGGCAACCAGCCCTAAATGTGGGTTCCCCGTTCCCTGGGCTGGAGTTCCGGACTGGATGAAAAAGGACAAGGTGCTGAGCACATTCACTCAGCTCTCTCTTTCCTGAACGTCCCTACAGCGTGACCAACCAGCCTCCTTCTCCTGCCACCATGCCTTCCTCTCCTGCTTCCATGTCTTCTCCATGATAAAATGCCCGCCTCAAATTACAACCCAGAATGAAGTTCCTTAGTTGCTCTGATCAAGTATTTATCACAGAAGAGAGAAAGTCAAGAAATCAGCCAGAGAAAAGGCATCTGGGCTGCTGGGGCCGACCCGGGTCACCGTGGTTCCTGCTGCTGGGGCCGACCCAGGTCACCATGGTTCCTGCTGCTGGGCACCCAGCGGGGCACACTGTAGACACACTCAGGGGCCCACAGAAATGAAAGCGCGTCTGCTCTCCACAGGAATATGGAGAGGCGCTCAGCTACAGAGCAGGTATTGAACATCAAGAGGTGAGCAATGATATTGGTGATTTTTATTTTCTAGGACACACTTGAGGTTCTTTATCAATGATTCTTGGTCCTTTTAAAAAATCAAACTCTGTAAGTGACAACAAATAACACAAAGGTGCTGTCTGATTAAGCCCACTGGAGCTGAACACTACATGCAGCTAAAGATCTCTGAGCTGACCAACATTTCCACAGCAAGCACTTGAAGCCTGACATGCGGCTGGAAGCTGAGATCTGCCTTGGAGAATCTGTCCAGGGCTGCTGAGAAGCATCCATGCGCAGCCCTGGTGCTCCGTGCTTCTAGCTGAGAGCTGAACAAGTGAGGTGAGACTGGTCACTACAGCATCCCTGGTGGCCGGAAAAATGTTTCTCAGTTCAAATACAGCAAACTGAAACGATCCCTAAGGTGTCCAATGTTTCTCTTCTCAGAAATCAGGGCCCCCACCTAGCCAGATAAATCTATCACACATCGTAACTCTGCTGGCTGCCATGCTAGACCTAGGCAAATATTTTAAATCTTTACAACCATGTAAGATACAAGAACAAGACAGGGAAGGAGAGAAGGGCTGGCAGTACCACGCACATGTGAGGAAATGGCAACCCTCTCTGGAAAGGCTCAGTTGGAATGAGGTCAGATTTTTAATTTTTTTTTATTTATTACAATTTATTCACTTTGTATCCCAGTTATAGCTGCCTCTCTTCTCCCCTCCCAATCCCACCTTCCCCTTTTCCCATTTCCTCCCATGCCCCTTCCCCAGTCTACTTATAGGGGAGGTCCTCCTCCCCTTCCATCTGACACTAGCCTATCAGGCCTCATCTGGACTAGCTGCATTGTCTTCCTCTGTGGTCTGGTAAGGCCACTTCCCCCTCAGGGGGAGAGGTGATCAAAGAGCCAGCCACTGAGTTCATGTCAGAGACAGTCCCTGTTCCCCTTACTAGGGAACCCACTTGGACACTGAACTGCCATGGGCTACATCTGTGCAGGGGTTCTAGGTTATCTCCCTGAATGGTCCTTGGTTAGAGTATCAGTCTCAGAAAAGACCCCAGGGCCCAGATTTTTTGGTTCTGTTGCTCTCCTTGTGGAGCTCCTGTCCTTTCCAGGCCTTTCTACCTCCACCTTCTTTAATAAGATTCCCTGCACTCTGCCCAAAGTTTGGCTATGAGTCTCAGCATCTTCTTCGATACCATGCTAGGTAGAGTCTTTCAGAGGCCCTCTGTGGTAGGCTCCTGTCCTGTTCCCTGTTTTTTCCATCTTCCAAGGTCTAAATTGTTTGCCTTTCTGAATGAGGATTGAGCATCTTACCCAGGGTCCTCCTTCTTGCTTAGCTTCTTTAGGTGTACAGATTTTAGTATGTTTATCCTATATTAAATGTCTAATATACACTTATAATTGAGTTTATACCATGTGTGTCTTTCTGTTTCTGGATTACCTCACTCATGATAATCTTTTCTACTTCTCACCATTTGCCTGCAAATTTCATGATCTCCTCGTTTTTAATTGCTGAGTAGTATTCCATTGTGTAAATGTACCACAATTTCTGTATCCATTCCTCAACTGAGGAGCATCTGGGTTGTTTCCAGCTTCTGGCTATTATGAATAAAGCTGCTACAATCATGGTTGAGCAAATGTCCTTGTATACTTGAGCATATTTTAGGTATATGCCTAGGAGTGGTATAGCTGGATCTTGAGGAAGCAATGTTCCTAATTGTCTCAGGAAGAGCTAGATTGATTTCCAAAGTGGTTGTACAAGTTTCCATTCCCACCAGCAATGGAGGAGGGTTTCCCTTTCCCCATATCTTCTCCAGCACGTGTTGTCACTTGAGTTTTTTATCTTAGCCATTCTGATGGGTGTGAAGTGAAATCTTGGGGTAGGTTTGATTTGCATTTCCCTGATGACTAAGGACCTTGAGCATTTCTTTAAGTGGTTCTCTGCCATTTGATATTCCTCTATTGAGAATTCTCCATTTAGCTCTGTGCCCCATTCTTTAATTGGATTTTTTGATCTGTTGCTTTTTAACTTGAGTTCTTTATATATTCTGGATATTAGCCCTCTGTCAGATATAGGGTTGGTGAAGATCCTTTCCCAGTCTGTAGGCTGTAGTTTTGTTCTGACAACAGTGACCTTTGCTTTACAGAAGCTTTTCAGTTTCAAGAAGTCCCATTTATTGATTGTTGCTCGTAGAGCCTGTGCTGTTGGTGTTCTGTGTAGGCCTTTTGCTATTTCTGTTGTTGTTGAAGTCCAGCTTTAGTCCATGGTGATCAGATAGGATACAAGTGATTATTTCAATCTTCTTGTATCTGTTGAGGCTTGCTTTGTGACCAACTATATGGTCTTTTGGGGGAAGGTTCCATGAGGTGCTGAGAAGGAGATAAATTCTTTTATGTTTGGGTAAAAGGTTCTGTAGATTTATGTTAGGTCAATTTGATTCATGACATCAGTTAGAGTCATTATTTCTTTGTTTAATTTCTGTTTTGTTGACCTGTCCTTTGTTGAGAGTGGAGTGTTGAAGTCTCCCACTATTAATGTGTGGGGATCTATGCGTGGTTTAAGTTTTATTAATGTTTCTTTTACAAATATGGGTGCCCTTGTGTTTGGGGCATAGATGTTCAAAACTGTGATGTCTTCTTGGTGGAATTTTCCTTTGATGAGTATGAAGTGACTGTCCCCATCTCTTTTGATTTATTTTGGTTGAAAGTATATTTTATTACATATTAGAATGGCTACTCCTGCTTGCTTCTTGGGTCCATTTGCTTGGAAAACTGTCTTCTAGCACTTTACCCTCAGGTAATGTCTATCTTTGTGACTTAGGTGTGTTTCTTGTATGCAACAGATTGTTAGGTCTTGTTTATACATTCATTCTGTTAGTCTGTGTCTTTTTATTGGAAAATTGAGTCCATTGATGTTGAGAGAGATTAATGAAAAGTGGCTATTGGTTGTGGTAGTGTGTTTAGTTTTGTTGTAGTGAGGTTGATTATTTCCTGTGTTTTCCTGAATGTAGTTAGCTTTCTTGGGTTGTATTTTTCCTTCTAGTATCTTCTTTCTAGTAGACATTATTTACCAGAGTCTCCATCCCCCTCCCAGTTGGTAACCTCAGAAACTGACTGTATGTGACTACAGAAGTTTCATTCCCTCTCCACCTTTGCTACACATTGCCCTGGGTGGCTGGTCACCCAGGTGGCCTATACAACTCCCCACACCTTCTATGATACTGAACCTACCTAGCTGGTGTCTCAGAACACAACAAGTGACAGTTCTGAGATGAAAGGATTTGAAACTTTAAGTGGATGACGGCAGGCTCAGAAAGAAAGCTATGTATGCTTGCTGCTCCTGTTCTCTGGTGCGAATATCCTAGCAACACTTTTGGAAACTATGAGATGGAATTTTTTGGTTATCATGTTTCTACATCCTTTACTGAGCTGAATTTGCGGCCCCTCCTGATATGATGGCTATAGCCTCCTTTGCAGCCACAACTTGCCAACAAGTCTCTAAAATCCTGTGGCACTAGTCTTAAACTGGACCCTAATCCTCTAGGATCAGCCAGCAAGCAGGCAGAGAACAAGAGGTTTTCATGAACCTTGGTGCCCCAGGCTCTCCCGACTCTGTTCTGTGTCACTGCCATCCCTTAGAAATCTGCCTGCTCACAGCAACATTTGTGGAGTTCCACACGCACTGCTGTTTCTCTGAGGGACATAAATGACTGACAGTGAAAGGCCAGTACTAGGACACAACCCCACTCTCAGCTCAGACTTTCTAGCACTGAGTGCTGTGACGTCATACCATTTCCCTTATAAACTATATGTAATGTATAAAGGAAAAATGCTACCAGGTCCCTTTAGCTACCATTTCTCTGTACTAACATGTCCTTATTTCCCTGGGCTTCATTTAGATGAGTGTCAGGGGAGCATGGATTATCTGTGACACTTGAATGGTACATGTTAGGAAAGGTAAGGCATAACTTAACCTTTATTACTATACCATCATCCTCATCATCAACTTCACCCCCCCACTGTTCCTAGCTGGAGCAGCAGCATCCTACCGTCATCATCACTATCATCAACACCACCATTGCCATAAATACCATATTATCCTTACTAGCACAATCACAATCCTTTGCATTCTCACTGTTATCACCTTCCTTACCATTATCATTAACACCATCATGATGGTACTCACCATCATCACCAACCTCACCATCATTGCCGTCATCACATAATGTCATTACCATCCTCACCATTACTGCCATCAGCACCATGAAATCACCATCAACAACATCATTTCCATCATCACCATGGTATCGCTGTTCTGCTCATCATTAACACTATCACTACTGTCAGCACCAGAGTGCCATCAGCACCCTCCTCATCCTCAGATCAGTGCCGCGTCGTCAGCATCATCGTTATCATCACCACTGTGGGCACTTTGTTGAGTGGAGTCCTGGGTGCCAACTTCACTCTATTTGACTGTGTAGTTTTCTTCCACTTCAATTTTCAACACCACACACGCTATTGTGCATCTCCACTCTTAAGCTTCTGCAGCTAGAGCGCAAATCAGAAATTCACCTCTTCACAGTATACTCACTGAAGGTATTAGTGATGACTGCTTACGTGTGTCTAACAGTTATTTTCAACCATCGTGAACTGTGTCTGAGCCTCCTGGGCACTCCTCAGAGGCAAACACTCTCGTGGCTTTTTCATGGAAATGGAAACCTGCTTAAAGGAATTAAATGAACTTCCAGGGAGAGTGCCTCCTGGCCAGACCTGCGAGACAGAGCCCCTTCCCTTCCCAGACCTCCTCCTAAGTCTTTCCCATCGCCTCTCCACTCCCTCCCACCCCCAGAAGACTGGCCTGTGGCACTGAACCATCCTTTTGGCTGTGCAGCTATCCTCATTTTCTTGGCCACCTCAGTCACAGGTGACATCTCTTCTCTCTCTGCCTTGCTTTACCTGCTCTCATTGGTCCTCATGGGATTGTAACTCCTTGCTGGTACAGGGGTTACCTGCACTGCAGCCCCAAGCCTGGACCCACTCTGGCCTTCATGGATCTGTAAGCCTAACTCTTTGAGAGACATAGCCTCAAGCTCATAGTTTTCTACCATGCCAGCCATGTGGCCAGATGGCCCTCAAAGAATGGTCTGAGCGGCACGTGGCCATTGGTAGTTGCTGATCCTGGAAGAGCTCACAAATGAACAGGTTTGCCTAGGAATACACGCCATTACTAACGAGCCTCATTTCACTAAGACATAAGCAAATCGCAAAGAGTCATGGAAGCATGTTCACTGCAAAGATGCCTGGGCTAGGCTACTTTGTGAGCGGACTGAGCAGGGCCGCTGTTTAAAGCACTGAGGAAGGCCGCTGTTTAAAGCACTGTGCCGAGACACCTTGAAAGGAGGAGAAGCATCGAATGACTTTCACGGGGTTTCATCTTTTAAAACAATGATTCTTTAAATGAAAAAAAAAAATCATTAGAGTCAAAGAGTAGCACAGAAACAGAAGAAAACCTTTATCCTGCTACAGTCCATGAGCAAGATAAAGGACTGTTTCCTTCGAGGCGTCTCTGGCCCAGTATCCTCTGACTTTACCATTATAAGCAAAACTGCCTCAGCCTGTTTTTCAGTCTCACTTGCTCGCCCTGTAGAGGCTCCATTGGAGCCGTCTGGAAACTTCTGTGGATACTGCTGGAGCATCAGCCACATCCCAGGGGGGCTCATACCACTCCTCTGCAATCTTTCTCTCAAGCTCCCCGAGACCAGTGAGCACAGTGGCTTCTGGAGTTCTTGAAACTGCATATCCTCCAAGGTCCAGGTCCTTGCAGCCTCCCTTCTGGGCAGGGACAGCAGAGTCTGCTTTCTCTACAGAAGCCAGGTCACTCACCCCTCTGCCAGCTCAGCTGACCCACTCCCAGGCAAGCACTTGCTGGACAAAATCGTCTCTCCGTACACTCACTTGAGCATGACAGTGCCAGCAGCCATCTGCAGGACCAGAGCCGCCAGCTCCATCATCATGGTACAGGCTGTGCTGGGTGCTTGTTTGTCCTCACTGATGCCTCACCAGGACTCCTTCACCTACCCACTGTTTATCCACATGTCTGCTCTGCCCAAGACAGTGTGACTAACTCAACCTGGTACAAAGTGTCAGCTCACACCATAGGGCCTGGGGTGGCCAGGATATTTGTGTCTCATTAGCTTCTGCCTGAAAAACAAAGCCTGGAGGCTTGCTGAGCATGCCAGAGAAACCAGAAGCCATCAGTACTATGGTGTGTGACATGGGATGGGCCTTGCTACAGATACCTGACTCCAGCTACTCTGCCCACAGGAGAACGGGCATCAGAGAGACACAGTCTGCTCCCCAGTCTCCACTCCATCCTGGTGAGGGTGTGGCTGCAGACAGGCACGGTATAAGGAGCCCCACTTTGTCTGCCTTGTGTGCAGAGCTGAATTCCCATAGAACGGGGTCTCCTCCATTGTGCTCTCCTGGCAGACAGCTGCCCCTCCCCCTGGCGTTCCATGACGTGCAGCACTGATTATAAAGCATGCCAGCTGGTACCAAGTTCACTTCATCTTTCTTCAAGCGTGCTTTTTATTCAGTTCACATAGAAATCCAATTAGCATATCATTGTGACTGATTAAATATGCCTCATGTAAATTTACACGTCAAAACACACTGCACTTAAACAAGCAGGCCCGGCTGGTGCATCTGCACCAGCTCTGCAAGCTCACCCAGCACCGCCCAGAAGCCTGGACGGCAGTGGACGACGGCTACCTGAGGGCGCTGGGCCTGGGAAGCAGGGGCTCGTGCTTGAGGGACGGTGGATATAGACATTTGTCTCTCTTTGTCTCAGGCGAGAAGCTATTGACAAGGAGGTCCATCTGTGCAGGAGGCTGCCACGTCCAATTAGCTCATCAGGTGACGGAAATTTGGCCTCTGCTCCAGAAAGTCCCTGTGCACCCAAGTCGAGACTGTTTCAAAGTGATTGCATTATCTTAGACAGCAGGATTAAATTAATATGGCAAAGACTGCTACTGGAGGAAATTTTTTTCTTTTGCAAAATGCTTGTTAATGTTTATTATGCATGGCATTATCAGGAGTGGTCTTCTTTGACACACTATTCAATTCTTTATTCATTTAAACTCTCTTTAGAAAAGAGCAAAAGACCCATCTATGAATATTGGATTGGAAAAGTTAAAGAAAATTAGAGCGCTCTAATTGGATTTTTTGGGAAGCAGTGACTATGACTTTATAGGTTAGCTCATGAGACAGGGACATCTGTGGCCCCAGCCCTGGCCTTCCGGGAAGCACCGTGGAGAGCGGCAGTCATTTGCCACCTTTGCCTGAGGCCACAATGGGCTTGGCTATTTCCATCAAGGATGAATCGCAGAGTCCGTGCACATTTCTGCCTGAAGAGACTTAGATCAGGACAGCCGAATCCCAGCCTGGATCCCAGCAGCCTGGATCCCAGCAGCCTGGATCCCAGCAGCCTGGATCCCAACAGCCTGGATGCCAGCCAATCCCGCTGGATCCTAGCCACTATCCCTACTCTAACACACACTGAGCCATAGCAGCCCTTCTGCAGAGGGCTCTCTCTAGCAGAATCTATGAGCTAAACTGTGATTTTTTTTTTGAGGTTAGGGAGTCTTGCAGGTCCGTGAAGGGCAAACCTTGCACTATTGCTTACCATAATGGGGTTAAAAGCCAACAAAACTACAGGGAAATCTTTCAAGAGCGGCAGGTGATGAGAAACAGCACATGAGGCTCCCCAGCTGCCAAGGCCAGGTGTGTTCTGGCTGATGTTCACCTGTCCACTCAACAGAGGACAGAAAAAGAGGAAAGCAGAATATTTGATAGAAAAAGACCATTAGGACCAACTTGAGTATTTCACATTGAATGTGGGCCATCCTGATGAGGGACAGATATTATGCAAAATGAAAAGGCAGCTTTTCCTGGCGTGTTTTATTGAAACACACTAGAGGGATTAAACTTGTTTAATGTGGTAAAAGAAAAGCATTTAGCCGTAATAGGCGTGTTCCAGAGAGATGCATACAAATGCACTTCCTTTCGTTTAACTAGTGCTCAAGCCCCCTGTGGAAGATTTAGGGGAGCCCTGTAGCTAGTGGGTTCCTCTTTGGAGGTACATTGGGTGGAAACTAACTCCGCTGAGTGTGCAGAGTGGCACCGCACATGGTGTAACAGGGCAGCCACTTGTCTCCCCAGGACTGCGGCCGCATGAACCCATTCCAAGTCCAGCAACGAGGAAATGCTAGCGCACTGGCCGGCCTCACTCTTCCTCCTCCTGCGATTACACACAAGGAGTCGGGGAGCCCAAGAGTCTGCCATTCTTGCCTTTTCCTCTTCCAATCTCTCCTTCCAATCCCTCGCCTCCTGGACACCTTCTGACTGTCCACAGGCTGGCCCAGGGTGAAGTCATGGCCACCTGGTTTAGTTCCTTTTTGCTGGGCCCCAGGCACTCGCTGCTGCAGTCAGTGCTCAGGGAGTCCAGCTCTGAGCCGCTCATCTTGGGTTCCCTCACCTCAAGGGTCTAGTTGCTGCTGCTTCGGTTTTCTATGTTCTCTGGTGCAGGTGGCTGTTCTCACATGAAAATGCTGGCAACTGTGGAAATAGCTTCTGTCCTGTCCATGTCCACCTGTGCAGGCTGGGTAGGGGACATGTGACTCGCACGCACAGGGCACCACTGGGAGAGCACATCTCTGACGCGCTCTCCACAAATGAGCACGGCTGCTGCAGAGGACTTCCCGTGGTTCCCTTCTGACCTTCAGTTTCCGGTGGGATTATCTTTCCATCAAGTCCTAATGCTCTGCTCTTACCTTGGCGTGTTATTTCCCAGTGTACCAACATAGGAAGACAGTGCTTCCCACTGGCAGCTTCCTGTTCCCTGAGGCCTTTTGGTCCTTAGAGTCACCAAGATTACAAGTGTTCAGAGCCCCAAGAAGATGCTAGTAATTTCCCAGGTGCAAAGCCAGGGAAGAGCAGCGCCGTGCTCAGTGTGGGGCTGGGAGCCTTCTCCCCTGTGCAAACACTGCCTCACACTTATCTTCAGTGTGTCCTCAGATGTGTTGAATAAGTCTGTAGAACTCAGAAGTGGAAGAAAGCCAAGATGTGGGAGAGTGCTGTGGCCTTGCATTGCCTCTCTTCATGGAGTAAGCTGAGCCTTGTGGCTCTTTCCTTACGGCTGTTCTCGGCCCCTCATCTAAGGCCTGAGGTGCCACCATGTGTCACTGATTACAGTTCTAACCTGTGGCAGGATTAAGAAATGTCCCTGCACCAACCTTCCTCCTCCTCCCCACCTCTTTGTCTGAAAGTCCTGGTCCTCTGGTCTTGATTCTGTGTTGCAGAATAAAACAGAGATACTGATGCTTTCATTGGATCTGCAGGCATGTTCTCTTTAGAGCTCCAGAAGCTGCCGATCACTGTCCTGGAGCACTGAGCAGGCTTCACAGGAAGTGTGATTTGAGATTCATGTCAGCATCACCTGCAGCAAACCCCAGCACCCTGAGCCCTCAGGGAAGGCGTCTGGAGGGGCTGCAGCCCACCCCGTCCCCCAGCATTGCCGTAGATCTGAGGCTTGAAACACTCAGGGTGATCCCGGCACAGGGGCCTCCCACCCCACACAGCAAGCTTCAGGTCCACTCTTGGTCCGTGTGAGAGAAACAAAGCCGGCCTCTAATTATCACCCGGCAGCCAGTGTGGACAACGGGTGTCAAGACAATATCCAGACACCAGCAATGGGCTGAGAAAATGGAGGGCTCCCACCAACAGCTGAGATTTTCCTCTAAGGTAAACGGTGACAAGGGCTGCCTTTCTGAAGCCGCAGCAAGGGCTTCTAAGTCACAGTGTGAGAGGCCGTGGGTCCCAGGTGCCCACAGCACTGAGAACTGCAGCCTGAACCTACCTCAGCCCTGTTGCTTTCTCTGCTTCTATGGCACTAACTCACACCAGGAAGGATCGCTCCTTCCAAAGACACCAGTGAACTAAATCCTGGCAGAGCCTACCATGCCACCTGGGAATGGAAGCTAACCCTCCCGCCCCGTTTCTCTCTTGTTTACATTGCTAGATTGCAAGTTCCCAGTACGAGAATTTCCTTCCTAAGGTCATGAGGAGGAATACTTCACAATGAGTTATACGGCACGGTGACTGACAGGGCAGGACCAGCACCCTTGAGGTGCCAGGTACGGGAGAGCCATGGACATGCACGTGCTCCCTCAGCAACTTGTTCAGTGCCTGCCACGTGTCTGGCCAATGCTGGTGGACGGATGAGCGACCCAGGAGTAATGCTGGATGGGGTGATGAGAACTGGAGGACAGGCTGGAGCTTCGTAAGGAAAGAAGGAAGTGTGAAGTGAAGGGACAGAGCTCACATGGCCACGTCCTTACTCCAGGGCCCCTGTCACCGCGATGACTTAATCTCCCCATTACTGCAGGGTCACAAGCACCCTGCCCCCCTCCGGAAGTGGGAGCAACAGAGCAGGGCTGTTCCAGCTCTGCTGCTGTGCGGCCCACATTCACCTGCTGCCTGTGGCTGGACAAGAAGGAAGGAGGCACAGCCACCATCATTGGTCACGGACTGAATGGTGTCTCCTGTCATACCGGGCCAGATACTGGGCGTGTGGTCCTCCCAGGGCCTTCTCGGTGACTGTCTTCACCGGAAATGCTCATCTTGTAATGCCCGTCTCATTGTGTTAGGACTCACCTCTCTGAACTCAACCTCACTGGATGATCCTGGACAAGAATCTATTTCCGGTGAGGTCATGACCATAGGTCAGGGATGAGGACCTTGACCCTTAGGGCCAAGTTTCACCCACAGTTAACACTGGCTGTTATAGAGCATCATCTACATATTCCATGTTATATTTGAGGTTTTTGTTTGTTTATGGGAATTGACAGTATTTTCAAATCTAAAACTAGAAAAAGAATCTGAATCAACCATGTTAAGAAAAGGCTGACATGGGAGGGAAGGCAGGCCTTTAGAAGCATTCCACTTGAGTAACATGCTCCGTGTATGGCCATTTTACTGAGCAGGCTTGCATGAAGGCTGAGTTCCCAGCGTTTCTAACCTGCTTTTCTTTCTGAACACTCTATCAACCTGACATTTCCCTAAATCAGACCGACCTTCCATTGAGTAAAATAAATCATAGCGGTTTCATCATGTGGACTGGAGAGCACTCTCCCACCCCGGGACAGGCTGACAGCTTCCCCGTCACTCACACTTCTCCTTGGCAAGTGCGGCTGAGCTGGGTGGGCAGAGATGGCCACGGCTGCCCATGGCATCATGTCACAAATTAGAGGGAGGAAGAGGGCCCAGCCACTCCACTCAGAGAATATGCTGTCTGCCTCTGCAATTACCGATGTGCTTAGCTGACCCAGGAACCACTTAAGCACAAAGGAGAGATGATGTGCATGCCAGGAGGAGGCCAAGGTCATGGGTCCACATACTTTGCAATGCCAGTCTCTGGTTCCCACTGAGTGCTTACTAGGGATGAGGAGCTAAGTGCCTCAAGGGTGCCATTAGGGACCCCTGCTGTGAGACCCTCTACAGAGGAGGAACTGATACCAACGTTTGTCAAGCTCTAGCCAAGAACAGCTACCACCATAGCTCAGGACTGCAGTGTGACCAGAGTGCACAGTGGTATCCAGAATGGCATGTGTTTATATAACCCAGATGAAACCCAGAGCCAGAGGTAGCCAGAGTCCTAGCTGATACACCTGGTGCTCATGCCATACAAGTGACAATGGGGGCCCCTTGCTAACAGCGCTGTATCTCAGAACATATAGAGGATAAGAGGTCTTTATCTCTCCAAGGGGAGGAGATATTTGGCTGCTCTGGAATGCTGGGAAGATGCAGTTTACAACCTGGTGATCCTTTGCTGCCTGCTGAGCCAGGCTCCGCCTGTGTCTCTCAGAATATTATATTTCTTCATCCAAGATTCTTCTCCCTGAAACCTTGAGCATTGCTTCAAGACCATACAGCCCATCCTTAGGAGTGATGTACTTACAACTTCTTAGGTGACTTCTATGCTATGAGGGCCAGGAAAAGCCTGCCTCCCATAGCCGTTCTCTCTAGACTTTTATCTTGAGCACTGTTTCTCAGTCAACAGTGCCTGTCCTTCTGGGAAAGGTCACATTTGCTTTGTAAAAAGCTTCAATGTAAACATGTTTTAAGCTTTGTTTCACTCATGAGACTGAGTGAAATTGTTATCAGAAAACTCTTTCCCAAAATTGTCCTGTGTTTAAATATGGCTAAAGTAAATGAACTGGTGTCAGAATCTCAAAGTGTTTAACCCAGCACTGGTACCTAAGTCGGGCTGACCGGAGTTTTATTTTTGTCTCTTCATGGACTGTTTCTGTGTCCAGAAAGCCTGCACTCTCGCCCCAAGAACCTTTCACTATGGACACACCTGACTTCTGAGGGGTCATACCTGCGGGCTTGGAGCTGAGTCTCAGGAGTTTGTAAACCTGTCATCACATCATAATCTCAGGGCCTGGAAGCCTATCAGGCGTGAGCTGGCAAGTGTGGAGTGTTTCCATGTGGAAGTGACCGGCTCCACTTGTCTTGACAAGCAGAAACAGGAGCTAATGACTGGAGGTGAAAATGGAGCAATCCGCGATGACAGATGCTCTCAGCTGGAAGAGCAGCACACCCACACTGTGCCACACTCAGGGAGGAGCACACCCACACTGTGCCACGCTCAGGGAGAGAGCACACCCAGCACTGTGCCACAATCAGGGAGAGAACACACCCAGCACTGTGCCACAATCAGGGAGAGAACACACCCAGCACTGTGCCACAATCAGGAAAGAGCACATCCCTCACTGTGCCACACTCAGGGAGGAGATTAGCATGAAAGGTCATTGTCCTCATGCCTGAGAGCTATGAACAGGGCATAAAGAGCTTGAGTCCTGCTCAGATGCAGTACCCATGATTAAGCCACAAAGTCATCCAGACAAATATGGCAGCAGCAGTGATGGCTACAGGCACCAAACCCTTGGCTAGCACAGACCCTCACTTGTTGCTACACCAGGAGGGCACCACCCTGCATGGTGTGGAGAAGAGGAAGTTTGGGAAGACATTCAACTTACCCAGATCTGTACATAAGAGATCAGGATCCCTCTCTATCCCACCTGACTCCAGCCTGTGCTAAAGACATGGATGTTCTTCCTGCCTCACTACCCCGAGGCCTTGTGTGTATGGCTGGAAGTTTCTCAGGGGTGGGGCAGAAACAAGTCAGAAGAAGGTGAGGACAACTCTGGTAGGTAACCATGACAACGGTAACACTTTGACTATTGTGCATGCTTGAATACACACTCATAGGGGCCCTGGCATGAGGGCATCCTCAGCTGGGCATGTATTATAAGGCTGTTCAGGCCTGACCTCAGAGCAGAACCATGAATAAGCTGGCCTCCAATGGAAACTATCTTTCTCCTGATGCTGCTCATATGCCCATTCTTGGGGACTTCTGGGGAGGTTGTGTGGCTGCTCAGCAGAGTAATTTTGCTCTCTCTAAAAGGAGAGAACACACTGCCACAGTCTGAGCCTCCACCACCTCATATCCATTAGTGAGCTGCATGTGTCAGGACATGACGGCAGGGGTCTACTTACATTGGCCAAGGCTCTGAGTGAGCACCAGCCTCCATGGAGAAAAAAAGAAAGACCTGTGTGAACCCCTCAGTGTCACTCGGAAAAGACAGAGGCAGGGAGCTTAGGGTCCCGTCCTCACTCCACTCAAACCAGGAAATGTTCAAAGTGAATCAAGCCTACACATACGAGGAGCCCTGAAGAGCCTCACACTGCCAGTTTGCCCAGATATCTCTCAGAACTCATCTATATGGATGGCCAGGATAGAGGAGCCAGGAGTCAGGAACTGGGCAGTCACATAAGACAGGAACAGGTGCTTATAAAAGCATTTGTCCCAGCTTCCAGTGACACCAAAGGCAGCCAGCTGAGAGGCTGCAGTGCTAATAGTCCCTGGTTGGGGGCTGTATTGGGCAGTGAACCCCCTGGTTCTTGTGGTTCTTTGCCCAGGCTGGACTGAAGACGTGTGGGCCCTGGCGAATGCAGGATGCCAATGCTCCTCTTTTCTTTGCACAGTGCCACTCTCTTTCTCTGCAAGACCTGAAGTCTGGTTTAGTAATTTCCAGAAGGTTATCAGCTGGAAGATAGATAGTTGATGCTTGTTTGGGTACAGGAAAGGACACTGCTGTGTGAACTCAGAATGACTTGCCCCTTCCCATTCCCTCCCAGAGGACTTTTACAGAATGTGCATGGCTGCTGCTGACACCGGGTGTGATGGTTGGAATAAGAATGTTCCCCATAGGCTCAGAGATTTGAATGCTTAGTCATCAGGGAGTAGCACTATTTGAAAGGATTACAAGGATTAGGAGGTGTGGCCTTGCTGGAGGTAGTGTGTCACAGGGAGTGGGTTTGAGGTGTCAAAAGCCCATGTCATACCTAGTCTCTCACTCTGCTAGTGGATCAGGTTAACCCTCAGCCCCTTCTCCTGCACCATGCCTGCCTACTGCCATGATGCTAATGAACTAAGTCTCTGAAACTATAAGCAAGCCCCTGATTAAATGTTTACTTTCACAGAGTTACCTTGGTCATGATGTCTCTTCATGGCAATAGAACAGTGACCAAGGGTCAGTATATCACTGGGGAAAGGCTGAAACTCAGGCAGTGGACAAACAGCTCTTCCACCTACTACTCAGAAAGGATTCTGTGGTTCTCTTAGGAATTTGCATACCTTGATGCACACACTCAACAAAGCATCAAGTTGAGAAAAAGAAAGGAAAGTAGGAAAAAAATGTTACAGACACTCACTACCATACATTCCCACAAGACAGGCTGTGCAAGTGAGCACAAGCATGTGTGCGAGGCTCCTGGCAGTCCAGAACAAGAGGAAAGCTGGTGTGAAGGTTCCTCGTTGACACCATGTCATCTATAGCCACTGAGGCTCCAGCATTCCTAAAGAGGTTTTGACTGGCAAATGGGGGATGCATGCATGACGTCCTCAAGCTTCTGTCTGGGGTGTGTGCGTCTCCCCTTCATGAATGCCAGGGCTTAGGATGAAAGGATCCTCCCAGCAAGTCCACGGGAATCGTTGTAAAGCCTGGGTCATCTCCAGACTGCTGGACACAAATTTATACAGAGGCCATCGGACTCCGACACAGAATAGGGAGGGGCAGGAGATTTACAAGGTAGACACACCTGATGGTACTCCAGGACCCTGTGGCCTGAGGGTGAATCTGGTGTGTAGGAGACTCGGAGTCAGACCACGCCACCTGTCCTTTGGGGATTTGGTTTCACAGAAAGTGATGGTAAGTCAAATTACCAACATGAGGCTCAGAACTATTTTACACATTCAGTGTCAGGATAATAAAATCAAACATCCGTGAGGACCTTCAACAAATACCATAGTCCGGATTTAATTACAGATAAAAGAAATCTGACTTCTATTAAAATAAGAGCAATTGCACATAAAAATGGAAACCACCTCGTGCATGGAAATGCCATTGTCTTGATGTGCATTGTCTTAGAATAAAAAAACCAGGAGGCCTTTCGGCTCTTGAAAGCCTTTTCTTAAGACAGGCTGAATGAGCTCTCACTGAAAGGATTTCTGGGGAAACATCCTGCTGCAGTTTTCTAATCTTAAGTAGGCACAGACTTTTCTTCTCCTGTCTCAGTTTACACACAGGTCCCATGCCACCCTGAGGGCAGGCAGGGGGCGAGCTGGCTCTGTGGCACTGGATGAGCAAGCTGGGACAGTGGCGGTGAGCTCATTCTGGTGGTATGGTTATGGGAGGTCTGGAGAGCTGACCAGCTCAGCTACCACCCAGGCCCAGATCCAGGGCTTTGAGTTGGCCCACCCCAATATTTACCCCATCTATGAACTGCTGGAGACTGTGAAGGAGCCAGTCCTGCAGATCCAAGGCTGCAGGACCTCTATGACACAGGGCAACAGCAGGATATCCGAGAGGAACCCCCATGAGGATGCAGTAGTGATGGTGTGGCAGAAGCCAGAAGCCTCAAACTCGACCAATACTCACTGTGAGGGACATTTGCAAGAGAAGACGTGTGGACAAAGGGTGCACTGTGAGACACACTGTGACAGATACTCTGCAGCCTCCACAACAAAATTGTTTTCTTTTACAGGGAGGGAGGTTGCAAGGGTGGAGAGTGGGTGCAAAGGGATGGGGGAATGAGTGGGATTGGGGTGTGTGATTAAAATTCACAAAGAATCAATAAAAAGTTAAGAGAAAGTCCAAGAACTCAGTAGCTGTTCATTGTACAAGGCTGAATGTCTCAGCTGGTCTTCCTAAATCCAAAGAAGTAGGCTCTGCTGCCAGTGAGGAATGGGCTTGTTGAGGGCAAGAGTGAACAGGCAGAGAGCAAAAGTTTCCTTCTGCCGTGCCCTTCCATAGGCTTCCAGCAGCGCCGTGGCCCAGGTTAGAGGTGTATCTTCCCACCTTGGTTATCTGGATGAGAAGTGGATCCTCCCACTTCAGTTAAGCAAAAATCCCTCCCAGGTGTGCCCAGACATTTATAGGTTTTAGTCAATTCTAGGCGTAGTCAAGCGGACACCAAAGAACAATCCTTGAGGCCATATCTAATACAACCGCTTCCTGAACAGCTCCACTTACTATTTCACAACTGGGGCGCCCCTAGCCTGCCTCTCCACACCCCAGCACGTTCTGTATATGCTCCGAGAGCTCTCCAGGTATTCTCCATGACTGGCCAGAGGTGACTATTCTGTATGTGCTCCGAGAGCTCTCCAGGTATTCTCCATGTATATGCTCCGAGAGCTCTCCAGGTATTCTCCATGTATATGCTCCGAGAGCTCTCCAGGTATTCTCCATGACTGGCCAGAGGTGACTATTCTGCATATGCCCCGAGAGCTCTCCAGGTATTCTCCATGACTGGCCAGAGGTGACTATTCTGTATGTGCTCCGAGAGCTCTCCAGGTATTCTCCATGTATATGCTCCGAGAGCTCTCCAGGTATTCTCCATGTATATGCTCCGAGAGCTCTCCAGGTATTCTCCATGTATATGCTCCGAGAGCTCTCCAGGTATTCTCCATGACTGGCCAGAGGTGACTATTCTTGGCTTTGTGGACCGTCTAGCCTGTTAAATCTCAAAGCTCTGCCTCAGCCGTGAGCACCGCCCATGATAAGGTGGAGCAAGAATGCTGGGCTCACGTCCTAAAGCAGCGGCTGCTGGGAGAGCCCAAAGACCATCACTTGCTTTTCAGCTTCCTGGACAGAAAGGGGAAGGTATGGCCAGGGGTCACAAAAGGCTGAGAGGAGGTCAGGGAGACCCTCATAACTGTGGATCACATCTCCCACGGAGTTGGATTGGACTGGGAAACTGGAGAAAGCAGCAGCAGAGAGACAGGAAGGAACAGACTCCTGGGGGCTTGGAAACCACAGCAAGGACGGATGCAAGGATGCATGGCTGAATCCATGAAGGGACCACCGAGCCTCTGTGGGTAGGCGTAGCCAAGGCAGCGCCCCTAGGCCAGTGACAGAACTTCACTTCATGGTGGGCTGGGCTCTGCCTCCCCACCGGGCCTTTCTCTGTAGGCCCAAGGACAGCCCATGTGTACTGGGGCCTTTCTCCGTAGACCCAAGGACAGCCCACGTGTACTGGGGCCTTTCTCCGTAGGTCCAAGGACAGCCCACATGTACATTTGTCATTAGTTCTCAAACCAGAAGGGAACTAGAAACCCCTGCAAGACAGGTGTCACTTTCCAAGTGACGACAGAACATTGAGTCCCAAAAGGGGATGGACAAATGCCCAATGTCAAAGCTCAAATGCTAGGGGCATCACCAATCAATCAAATACAAACACCGGCCTCCCTCTAAGCACAAACACAGCCGACTTCTGAAAACAGGTGGCCGCCTGAACCACCGAGAGCAGTGGGGAGAGGTGTCAAGAGTCGTGGAGATGGGGACTGCTGCTTCTTACCGCTTTGTGCTCTGGGAGCGAGCCAGGCAATTGTGTTTGCTAAAGATTTTTCACTGAAAACTTGCTTCCGTTGCAAGCGAAATGAGATGAGGTGTTGCCAAAGTGCAAACTGTCTTTAGATCCTAAGAGGAGCAGCTACACCCACTTCTCATCAGAGCCAGGGCACGGCACAGATCAAAGCTGTCCCTCTTAGATGCCCACGGACAGCGTGATAATTCCGTGTGCTGACACTGCCTTTGTGTCATCTTCACAACCCCCCCCCCACTCTGCATAATGTAAGTCCTAGTGTCAACAGGCTTGGCCCACAGGCAAGTCCCGGAAAATGTCTCGCATCGGGGTGTGATACGACGAGGCCTCCCCACTAGTGAATACACACTGCCATTCTCTGAGCCCCGTTGGCACTGTGGCCCCCTCCTGCGGGGAACCACACTAATGGATGGGCTCTCTGTGGTGGTTTACATCCTCTGGCTCTGGATGTCCTGTGGGAAGCCAGGCAAGCAAAGTTAGCTCAGCTAGAACAACCAACGGTTTCACCCAAGTCCTTTAGAACTAAATTGTGCTCTCAGCCAAGCTCCTCCCTGATCTGCTCAGCACTGAAGCAGCTTGCGAAGGGCACCCTTTGTCCTGTTTCAAAAAGAAGACACTGTCAAGCTTAAAAAGGGCACAAGTGGCTTTGAACGGAGGTTCCAAATCCTATCTCCTCCCCAACTTCACCTCAGCAGCCTTAGTGGCTGTGAAGCCACCGTGAGGACACCAAAGAGGGCTGGAAACAATGAGGCCAGCTTTACCTGGTCCTGATCCAGGAGACACATCCAGTTGCCATGGAGACCAGCATGTGCAGAACTCCCTAAAGGCGGCTTTTGACAGACACTGCTCCTCTCTGCTCAGAGACAACCTGCTAAGCTAGGCTGAGGGAGGGTTACAGAATGGGACCCCAGTTGGGGATGTCCACAGGAAGGGGGTCTTGGCTGAGGGGCTTCAGGAGGGTGGCCCAGGCAGAGGGAGTAGAGTTAGAAAGGCTGATGGGGGTGGGGCGGTAGCAAGGGGACACAGGAAACCCCCAAGCTGTGAAGTAGGGAAGCTCTGGTGCAGTCCATCCTTTGGTGTCTGGGTAGCTCCACTGTATGGTACCAGACCTGTGGTGTCTGGGTAACTGTCACTCACGCAGCCCTTTCATTTTGTTGACCAGTTTGCATCTGACATCTTCATTGTCCCAGGCTCTATGGTCCAATAATGCAGCCATCTACAGTGCTGTGCCTGCCTGTGGTTGCAATGGTACTGTTTCTCTATACCCTTGCATTTTCTGATGGAGACATGCTCTGGGCTGTGTGGAGTTCCAGCCTCACCGCGTCACTCAGCCAGACATCCAAGAGCAAGCCATTACAGTGCCGTAACCCTGTCCCAGGAAGAATCAGGGCTAGTATGCAGACAAAACTGCCAAGACTGTATCTGGCCTTGAGCATGCTCAACACAACATCTGTTTATGGTGGCATTGCTCACCTAGACTACTCTCCGAGTAGCTCATCTCGAGGACCAAGTGGCCTTACGCTGGTCCCTCACGCTCAGAGTCCTTGCCCAGCCCACCTGTTCTCAGTTCTGACACTTACAGCCATCTCTACCCTCAGCTGAGCCCAGCTGTGCTGCTCTGACTTCCGGGAGGAGCCCTCGCAGTGTTGGCCCAGCCATTGCTGGGATGAGGGGATAGTGGCAGGCATTGGTAGGCTAAGGGGAAAAGCTGCCGAGTTGGGCCTTTCAGAGTTAGACGACCGTGTCTCCAGGGCCAGCCACCTCCTGTCCAGCCTGAGGTGGCCCCATGCACCCTGGACAAAAGCAGCAGAGAGCCAGGAACAGGTCAGTGACAGCTGTAGTTAAGAACACAGAGGCCCTGTGCTCACTGCCCTGCTGGAGAGCAGAGGTTAGCCCTTGATGACATGCCGAAGCCGGATGTCAGAGCAAGCTCCCCGTTCTCCCTTCTCTTCATCTTGTTGCCATGGGAACTGACATCTGTAGAACTCCCCAAAGGAGGCTTTTGATAGGCATTGCTATCCCCTTCTCAGAGACAGCCAGCTAAGCTGGCCTGAGAGGAACTGCAAGCCGCTGACCTGGTGTGGAAGGCTCATGTGCTGCCTTCCTCCCCAGGGCTTATCTTGAAGCCACTGAAGTGCTCGCCCTGCTTCTAGAACAAGTCACTCCCCCGTAGGCGTGAAGGCGTTTCCACCTCTGTGCCAGCCATAAGGGAAGTAGACACGCCCTCTGTGTAGTAGCAGAGGGAGGAGGGTGAAGACTGACCTGCGAGGGGACAGGTGGGGCACCTCTAATCTATGGAAGGTGGGTTTGCCATGGCTAATGAGCTGAGGAAGCCACGGGTTTCCCTGAGAGCCCTGTGAAGCAGGCACTCCCTAACGCTGCTGTTGCTGGTGAGGCTTGCTTCCATAGCACGACCTCCCTGGAGCACCTACTAGCCAGTGTGCTCTAGCCATTGCCAGGCACTCTCCAGGCAGTCTCGGGGCCCTTAGGTCATGGGAGTGAGTGGAGACAACAACAGCTGGTGGAGGGGAAGAGGGATGTTCACAGAGAGGCAATGAACATCCGCAGGGCATCAAGGGGCTGAATGCCAGCAAATGGCCACAGAACAGCTACTGCTTGCTAACTGATAGCATTGACACGACAGTTCTATACTGCTCAGAGGTGCCCAGCTGCAAACTTGTTGAGGAGGAATTTAGGCTTCAAGACAGGTAGAGCTAGGGCTGCTGGTCACTAACCGCTATGCTTCTCAGTCACTGCCTGTCTTAGTGATAGTTTGTACTACTTTGGTAAAACACTGGCTAACAGCAGCTGAAGGAGCAGAGTTTATTTCAGCTTGCAGCTTGTAGTCTATCACCCAGAGAAGTCAGGGCAAGACCCCAAGACATACACCTAGAAGCAGGAGCTGATGCAGAGGCCACGGGGAAGTGCTGCTCACTGGCTTGCTCCTCGGAGTTTGCTCAGCCTGCTTTCTTATAGAACCCAGGACCACCAAGCCAGGGATGGCAGGCATGCACAGCAGGCTGGGCGCACCGACACAAATCATTAATCCAGAAGCTGCTCCATAGGCTTGCCTGCAGGGTCGTCTGGTAGGAGTGTTTCCTCAATGAGCTTCTCTCTTCCCAAATGACTCCAGCTTGTGTCAAGTTGATCAAACGCCTGTCAGCACACTGCCTCAGGTGAGCCTGCCTGATAGAACAGGCTAGGCCTGCAGGGGAGAAACTGGTTTCCATTCTGAGCCCCTGTTTGCACATGTAACTGCTCTACACAAGTCAGATTTCTGTGATTGTACGGAGACACTTGAGATAATCCACTGAAGAGGAGGAAAGGTCTGTTTCAGCTCACGGCTTCAGAAGGGCTGGTGGAAGGTTGTTTGGTCTGCCACCGTGGTCCTGCGGGAGCTCATGGCAGAGGAGGCTATTCACCTCAGGGAAGTTGAGAAATCAAAAGAGGAAGGGCACTGAGTCCTAACATCACTTCCAATGATGACCCAGCTCCCTTCCACTAGGGTCACCTCAGAGAGGTTCACTGCCCCCCACTACCAATGCAAGCTGAAGACCAAGCTTCTGCATAAAGCTTTTGGGGAACACTACATCCCTTTTTGGGTCCTTCCCTAATGGCAACATGGGCAAAAGCAAATTCCTGTTTTGCTCAATGTGTTCATCCCCAAGCACTTCCTGCGACAGATATCTACTTAGGTACAAATCAGGAAACAAGTGTTGGACTTGAACCTGTCCTTGCACTCCATGCAGTCACACACTGAGAGCCCCGACCTCTAGCCTGAGGGCCCTGCTCTCTTGTGGCCTCTGCCTGCAGTTTTCATCCATGTCCTCATCTGCATCACCGTCCACGTCCATGGACCTTTCTTGTTCCTCTCTTGGTCCTCATCCACATCACTGCCATATCTTCCCTTCATCTTCTACATCTTACCTGCAGTAGGTTCAACGGCCCTTCACACCTTGCCTTTCTCGACATGAATCAAAGAGCTTTTTAAAAACGTAACTGAACTATAAGTCCGACCTTGATACTCGGCTTTAAGGCCCTTTAACGTTTAGTGTCGGAAATAACTTTATCTTGTCTTGAATCGTTTCCTCCTGAGAGCAGCTGGGTAGAGGCAACTCCTGAGAAAAGAGTCAGTAAATGAGCCAGGCACACCCAGTGGCACTTACCCACCCCAGGCCCCCAGTGCCTCCTGGGAGGGAAGAAGAACTTTGGTAGGAAGAGCCTGACCTCAGGTAATGAAGGCATGGCAACACAAGGATGTTAGGGGGACTATGGGTAACCCAATGGCAAGTTTACTCAGTAGAGTCTCCACAGAGACCGAGCAAACACAGATGCTGGCCTCTACAAGGTGAGCAAAAGCCATTTGTTTTTGAACAGAGACATATAAGAGTTGATGAGAAACTAAGGCTACGAAAACACTCCCAGTGATGTGAGAGCAAGAGAGGATTTTGTTTTTGGAAACAGGCGCTACAAAGTCCTATCCGTAGCTGGAAAGCTGTTGGCTGTCGACAGCTTCCAGGAAAAGGAGGGTCAGTTCTGGTGAGGGTGTGAGCTGTTAGGCTGACCTGCTCCAGGGCTGGCCCCACACCTAAGGGTATCTGGGCGGCACAAACTGGACCTGCTGGGTTCTGAGGGATCAGAACACAAAGTCGGGTAGGTGAGGAAAAGTGAATCCAAGAGAAGTTGGATGGGATGATTATAATTAAAATGCATAGCATGAAAGCCTCTACTAGTAAAAAAAAACCACGGGTAAATGTAACAATGGATAAACGGATAAAGTGACAGAAGAAAGGAAGGAAGGAAAGACTTTTCTGTGGTTATCAGAGTGACCGACAGTCTAGGCACAGGACCACAGTGATGACCAGTGTCAGCATACCCTCCAAAGCACAGGGTACGTGTCTCTGTGCGAGATTTGCTATCTTAACAGTCACAGAATCCACTGGGCAGAACTTCCAGACACAGACAAGGAGATGTGTTTTACATACAGAGTGAAAGACTGTTCATCCAGAAACAAAGTCAAAATCAAGCCATTTGCAGGAAAATAGGTAAGACTGGAGATCATGGTGGGTAAGAAAATAAGTCAGATTGGAATAGACAAAAGGTCTATGTTTCCTCTCATGTGTAGAATCTGTACTTTGAAAAATTTTACAAATAGAAGAGGATCGTTAAAGTAAAACGGCAGTGGAGAAGGAGAAAAGGAGAGGGTGATGAATGAATGTGATCAAAGGACACAGAGATGTATGCAGATGACACAATGAAGCCCACTATCTTTGAATAAGTAATATAACTTAATCAAATAAGAAAATAGGAATGAAAATAAAGTAATGAAGTAGAATTCCCAGAGGGAGTCACCTAGGACCTAGAAGAGATTCTAAATGTCAGTGTTTGCAATTGCCACTCGGTATTAACACACATGGTATTTGATGGTATTAAATGGAAATCTACTCACTAATTTCTGTATCACCTTTTTAGAAATTGCCAGATGAACTTAGGTTCTGTTACCAGAGTTACACGATCCTTCACCCTGTTCCTCGGAAGCCAAACTAAACCGTCAGTGGGTTTTCAGGCATCATAATACCAGGGGCTTCTACAGTAGGCGCTGTTAGGTTTATGTTCATAGCACCAATGGCATCCCAGTATGTGCACCTGCCCCAGAGACATCAGGAAGCTTTTGATGGCACTGGTACAGCTCTATGTCAGGTTTTATAATAAAGGGTAAAGAGATGCATTTTGAAGGAAAATTCTGCTTTATCCACACTCACAACTAGTCTTCAGTAAGCCACCCGGGCTCCCCTAGAACCAGAGCTCTATGAGGGTGGTACTGTGCTTGCTGTACTGGGCTGAGGTCTCAGCCTGGTTTTCTCAAACAGCTTCAAGTCCATCCATAATAACATGGTATTGTTAAAAACGCAAAAGGAACACATATTTTTACACGTTTACAGCTTCATACATGTTCAAACAGGGCCTTGAACAGCTACAGCAGTTTAGCAGTTTCACAGATGTGCCTGGCAGGTTGGCAGAGTCAGCATTCTCAGAGCTGCTGAGATACAAGACTCAACCCTTCACTTTCTGCATGATTTTTGCCGCGATAAAAAGTTAGCACATGGTAAGCACACATTTGAAACGGCCAGAAACTCGATCAAAGATGATCAACCGTATTCCCCTGAAAGCCGGTAGGTGGGCTATTGTGAGGAGTATGTTAACAGCACGATTTGCTGTATAAATAACAGGACTGTCCACCGCACACTGCTCTGCAGTGGAAGGTCACATGTTACAAAGCACAGACTGGACTGGACGATCATTTTATTGGTTCTTTGAGAATTTCATACAATGTATTTTGGCCATATTCGCAGCTACTCCACTTGATCCATCCATGGTTCTTTATGGTTCTAGCCAGACCACTTCCATGTGTGTTACTTCCTGTCCTGAGATGACCTGTGCGTGATGGAGGAGCGTCTCTCCATGAAACCCTGAGCGCTGCCGGCTGCTCTTAAATGTGTTCACCTGTCACTCGCGTGAAGCAGATGCTCATGAAGGAAGGGAGGAGCCTGAAGTCTCCATGGGAGCAAACCTGTTGAAGTGTAACCCCTTTCTTCTCGGGTGGCAGAATCTTCAGAACTCCCCCTGAGCTGCTGCCACAGCGCCGGCGCAGTACGGTAATGGCACAGTACTCCACCGCATGGCATCCCAGCTCTACATGACCGACAAGAGGCAATGAAATGACCCTATGAATCAGCTCTGCCAACTTTTGAAGCCTGAACGCTCTGCTTTTTAATCAGACTGCTCCCCTCAGATCACAACACAAAGCATATCCAGGGACAGGGAGTCTCCTGTGAGTTAGCCTGGAAGCACTGAGAGCAGAGGAAGTGGAGGGAGTGTCCCTCCTGGGTGGAATCAGGGCACAGCCTATACTACTCCATCACCTGACAAAGGCTGCCATGAGGGGAGAGAAGTGCACCAGTTTCAAAGTCAATAGGAACACTGGTATCTAAGATTACTTACAGCTCAGCAACAAAAACAGTCCACACACTTAGCAATGTACACGGTTAGAGAAGACCAGAGCCCTGCCGTGTCTGGGATTGCGCCCTCAGCCTGGCCTCTGACAAACAGACTTACGGTGCACACATTCCCTGACAAGTCACTCCAAACACTGTTGTGCCACCTGTGTCTTCCTGATTACCAAGCTTCATAGCCCACCGCACAGGAGCGCTCAGTAGGTCAGAGCACGTTTAGGAAGATGCGCATACTGCTCACCTCCCCTTCTCTTCTCCAAGCAGCCAGATGCCATGATTTACATGACATCAGTGAGCACATCCACAGCCGTCCCCCGTCTACTAGGGCAGATGTCTCAGAGATGCCCTGGGCATGTGTACAAGTCACTGTGTCCCTTACACCTCTAGATCGAGAGGGGTCTCTGGGGGTAGCAGCAAAGCCAGAGTGCTCCCAGCTGGCACGGCGCAAAAAGTCTTCTCACACGGAGCTACCGACACCAGCCCTCACTTTGCAAGGCTGCCGTTCTCTTTCACAGCTCAGACGCAACAACAAGGTCTCTGGGCAGAAGCGATGCATCAGAGAAGGCGTGAGGAGGCCCAGCTGGGCTGGACCCTACTCATGCCACCTCAGACTTGGCCAGTGGTGACAGCGAAGTTCTAGTCTGCTCTTGTGTGTGTTTGTGTGTATCTGTGTGTGCATGTGCACACACACATGAAACAATCTTACCTGCAGCCTTGGTGACATCTGCAGTTGTCATGTTTTGGCTATTGGCATTCACTTTGAAGGTCACTGCTGGTCCCAAAACTCTGGAAGAAATAATTTGGAAACAAGGTCATTTCTGCATCAACATGGGGAGCTGCATGGCTGTGAGCTCCTGAACACTGAGGGGATAGAGGCACCCAGCTTGCCTTTTGCTGCTCCTGGTGCTATTTCTCTTGGATGCTAGGGCTCTGTTTCCATTTCTAGCCATTCTGTTGCTGATTTTACTTTTCTCTAACACACACACTGGGAATAGGCTCTTATCAAAAGAAAAGTACCCACACCCGACAATGGAGACAGGATTTCCTGCAACTATAAAGGAGAAATTGTTATGGAAAAGGACGTTAGTCTCGAGAGAAGAGCAGGAGAAGTGTTTTCAAACTTCTTACTGTCGGAGCCACTTGAAGACCCGTCTCATCATGAAGAACTACTTAATACAGCTGCTGTCAGGGAGTTGCTGCGCAGGAATTATCCAAATGCCTGAAGCCTTGTAAATGCCATATTGAACATGGTTGAGAAGAAATGTGTCACTTTACAGTGGAGATCATTGGCCGACCCCTGGTGACACAGGAGTGTCATTCTCCATTCCGTGAGGGCCTGTGTCTCAGCTTCTGGATGGAGAACAGAATCAAAGGTCCCGGATCTATCTCAGGATGAGGCCTGGCCACCAGGCTGGGATATGGAAAAGTTTCCTACAGAGTGTTACAGTTCAGCTCTTTTAGAATGAGATCGATGGTGGCAGTAGAGACTTGGGCGTTCCAACACCCATGGTGATACCAAAGCGTTACAGCTCTTGGTTAAGCTGCTGTGCTTAATCATGGCAGAGGTGCGGGCAAAAGCCCATGCTTCATGGGCTTGCAGGCCTGGTAAGGCTCAGGCACAGGGGGCTGGAGGGCAGGCCCGGTGAGATGAGGCTGGGCAGGGGATAAATGATGAATCTCAGGCAGCCATGGTGGAAGGCTGAAGGTTATCATGGAGCACAGAGATTTACAACCTTGTGCAGTGGAGGGATTTCTAGGGTGAATGTGTTTGATTTGCTGGAGTCAGGCATACTTCATTTGCATGTAGTGGTACAGTGTATCATTTTCCATGTAGTAGCACGGTCCTATCACAAGAAGGAGAATGCAGTACTTAATTATCCTGTAGATGTGAGAATCTCCAGATACAATTGCTGAAGACTAAGATCTTTAGCAGGGTGGGGCATTTCTAGGAATTCCCAGATGCTGGTTGGACCACTTTTCTTATCAGGAAAGAGTTAGGCTTGTAATCTGCCCTGGGGGCTATGTGACACTTCTTACAAAAGCTGGGGTCACCCAGATCAGGGGAGATTTTTAAGAACCTTTCTGAGAAAAGGGAGTCTATCACCACAGACCTATGGCAGATAAGTGGCTAATCCAGCAAAGCTCCTCATAGGAGCACGTACATGTAGCAGGCATCAACTAGTTATGTAGGGTTTGCTCTTAGGTGCACCCGTCCCCACAAATGAGGACCCTAAAAGTGTTCATGGAACGGGCATCTTAAGTGCATTCTGAAGGCAAGTTCCTTCAGACCAGCAAGGGGGAAAGCAGCAGTGTGTGGTGGCAGATGGTAGCTGAGGAAGTCCTGGTGTGGGCAGCTGCCTCACTGCGGAGCTTCCATACCCCAGGTGCAAGCCACCACACCCTAACCAGAGTATAAAAGTGCTCACAGCAATGAAACTAGCACAGCTCCTATGCTCCCTTCTCCCTCGCAGCACAGGCATGGTTGCCTTTTGCCCTTGTCTAGAGTCACACAAACTAAGATGCTGGGTCTAAATCTTTCTTTAAGCCTCACACTTGGAATTGTGCTCACAACAGCTTCATCTCAACCTCTGGATTTCAGACTCACCATCCTCCAGGCAGCCCAGGGCTTTAGCACACTGGAGGTGGGAGCTGTCTTACTACAGCAAAGCAGATAACAACCATCCCAGAAATCCAGCATCACTTTCGGCTCTGTAAGATCTGTGCTGAGTAGCTATCTTCTCTGAGGAGCGCCACACTCGTGGCTCTTATGGCATAAACACCGAGAGCCCAGGTTCTGTTAAAATCCCTAGAAATGCTGGCATTACATTTCCATACTGTCATCTAGTCCAAATCTATCTTACTGCATGAAAAAAAAAAAAACTGAGAAATTTCTGTGTTCAGCTTTCCTGTCCAAGAATCCAGAAGCCACTGTGGTATTGACAAGGGCACTGGGGTGGCTGCCATTGCCTGGCTCAGTCAACAAACTCTTCCCACCTGGGCCTTGCCCACAGACTCTCGCTTCCAGCTCTTAGATGGAACCCAGCTAGCACCCTCCCGGCCCCAAGGACCGAGTGGCTTCATTCACATCAGTTCTCCCACAGGGACATTCTCCTGGTTCACCATGTTGCCTTCAATCACCTCTCGGTGGACTCACTCAGTTCTGTCTACCTGAGTAAGCACCAATAATGATAAAGTCTCTTTTCTAACACCTTCCAGGAAGTACTTTACCCACAGCATTTGCTATCCAGTGCTTAAATGGAGCATGAGTTACGACACACAATTCTTGGCTTCCCAGCTGGCTCGTCTGCTCTGGGAAGCCTTGGGGTGATTCTTAGGGATCTTTACCCAGATGATGGATGACTCATTAACCTGTGGTAGAGTCAGGACACTTGAGTCTAGAGTTCTTCTGATGTTGAGAATGTCCTTATTCTGATGCTGAGAATGCTTAGCTGTAGCAGCCATGCCCAGAGCTGTTGGAAGACAACACCAGAGCCCACAGCAGTCAACTCCCCTGGGGGTCGTGTCCTCTGACATCATGGGACACAGGGAACACGAGCAGAGAGGCCATCCCAGGCAATTTGCTCAGGTTCCTGGGGCTCTGGCCACAGCGTGGTGAGCACAGGGGCCTTCCTCTGGGTGCACTTCTGTTCAAACACACCTCGTTCAGTCTACACTGGTGAGTGAACGGCATCAAACTCAGCCTGAGCGGAACATTGGAGACTTGTGAGTTTGCTCCACGCAGCACTAGGAAGCCTGGCATCGAGCTCAGGAGCATTTTAACTTGGCAAATGACCAGATAAAATCACAGGAAAATGACAACTTGTGGCACTGAATAGAGTGTTCTCAGCATGGCTGCCACCCGAGGGCATGCTCGCTGGCAGCCGGTGTTTGCTCTGCGTACCCGGGGGTGAGCACGACACAGCTGAAACAGACTCACATGCACAGATGCAAGAACAGCAAGGACTCCCTGCCCCTGCTGCCTCGCAGAGGCCTCTCCGCTCCCACGGCTGGCCCCGCCTTCTCGTGGGACAACTGCAGACACCCTACCCAGGCCTCACCGGCCAGCCGTGTGCCCGCTACCTTGTCCTGTGACTTGGCAGTGAACATCGCTGATAATGTGGCATGCCTTGGAAGGTCCTTGTTTTAGGGTTCTACTGGTTTTTTGTTGTTTTTTGCTTTTTTTGGGTTTTTTTGTTTTGTTTTGTTTTTGGTTAGGCTTTTGTTTGTTTTATTTTGAAGGTAAAATCCCATAATGAGATCTAGGTGGACCTTGAATCTTTAATCCTCTTTCTTTATCCTCTGAGTACTGACATGACAGGCATGTACTACCTTGCCTAGTAATTAGCTATGTGGATATATATATATATATATATTATATGTATGTATGTGTATATATGTATTATATGTATGCATGTGTATATATGTATTATATGTATGTATGTGTATATATGTATTATATGTGTGTATGTGTATATATGTATTATATGTATGTATGTGTATATATGTATTATATGTATGTATGTGTATATATGTATTATATGTATGTATGTGTATATATATTATATGTATGTATGTGTATATATATATTATATGTATGTATGTGTATATATATAGAGAGAAACAGACAGAGAGAGAATTATTACGTCGTGTATATTTGTGGCATGTGTGTATGTGTGTGTGGTGTGTATGTGTATGGATGAGTATGCATGTGAGTATATGTGGGGGTTGTTTCTCTCTGTGTGTATAGGTGTGTTGTGTGTGTGTCTGTATGGGTGTTTCTGTGTGTGTGTGTGTGTGTGTATGTGTGTGTGTGTGTAATACCAGTAGGGGGAGCCTGCCCTGGCCTCAAGTTCAGGATCTGCCTCTGCCGTCTAAGAAGAGGAGATACCAGCGCTCGCCAGCACACGGGGTGTCTGGCAGTTTGGCAGGTGGCTTTCATGATCGAGTAGCCACATTTACCATCGCACACCTGTCCAGACTGGCACTGCACCACAATCAGGTGCTCCTTCTGAGCATGCGCCCTCCTCCACACCAGCTGCTTACCCTGTGCATGGTGTCACATGGCCACCACGTGTGTGTCACACGCCCTGTGTGTGTGGAAGCCTGGTGCTCTGAGTGCACGGACTGAGGGGAGTACATGCAGGTCATTGTCCTTCTCTGGCTTGTCTGTACACAGTCACCAGGGGCCGACCTCGAGAGGCCATCGGCTGGCCTGCCAGTGCCCGGGGCATCCCACAATGTGAACTCCAGCTGCGGGAGCACACTTGTCTGCTCTGGGTCAGGATTCCCGAGGGACCGTAAACTGGCCAGCAAGCACGTCCACTTGCTTGAAGACGTGATGTGATGGATAGCAGAAACAAATACCAAATGGAGGAACGCACAAACTCTGGCTCAGGAAAGAAGGGGTCTTTGGCATATCTGAGTGGGCATGACAAATGCTCTTCTATGGCGGCTTAGGTGTAGGCATGTACCCCTTAGAGATGCCGAGAGCTGTGCTGGGTAGAATGTGAAAAGCTGAATTCCTGAGACTTTACTAAATGTCCTCATTTAAAGCTGCTGCTAACCTGATTAAACAAGCCATGCATGCTCTTGCAGGCAGGATGCACTTCCACAACCTTGCAGACACTCTTCTCTCTGCTGAGACATAGGCCAGTGACTCCTGTGGAAGCTCTACACGCACCGACAATCACCTATCTGCCTTTAAAACCATAGACCATGCTTACAAAGAGCAGACAGACTGTGTAGCGTTTTAACTGTAATACTTTGCTTATTTTCCTGAACACTCTCCTCCTATCACTCAAAGCTTGTAAAATAAACCAGGCAAGCTGCCACTAACACCAGTGTTGGGCATGACAGCACTGCTCAGCTCAAGGCTACTCAGACACTTCTTACTGTCATTATTGAAACAGTTTATAACATTCTGCATGATATCAGCGAGTGCGTGCGTGAGGCTTCTGATTATGTGTCTCTCCATGGTGCTCCAGAATACTGAGTTCAGTTCACACTGAGACGTGTTACCCCATCAAGAATGAGTCATGCAGGTAAGCTTCTAGTGAAAGCTCATTTTCCTTATCATTTTAAACCATTTCCAAAGCAAAGCACTGTGAAAGTCTATCTAGCAAAAGTTCCACTCAGGCCATCAGGCCAATAGGTCTGGATTCTCCTCTCCTCTCTCTCTCTCTCTCTCTCTCTCTCTCTCTCTCTCTCTCTCTCTCTCTCTCTCTCCATATTATGAATCCTATCCAACATAGGACTGTGGACTGCCAGACAAACTTAAGGTCTTCCTTACACACAGTGGTCATTGTCCTCATAGACACTACACTGTAGTTAGTTTAAAGACAAGCACGTGCACTAGAGTCCTTTGACCTTTTATGTATAAGATAGCCAAAGCACCCTTGGCAACAACAGGCTTTGAAGGTTAATTTTCTTATATTGACATTTTGTAGCTAACACAAATGTAAAGACCATTTTTTTTCAGTGAATGAACTTTCTTGAAAGTTGTTTTAAAGTAAATTTTATAAGAATTTTATTGAATTTTTTGATAGCACATTTCCCTTAGCCTGATAGAGCAACCTGTGCTTTGTCTGTTTGATGCCTAGATTTTGTGTGAGGTCCATATGATATGTGGATGGATGGACAGGTGGATGGATGGATGAATGAATGGACAAATGGATGGATAAATGTGTGGGTGGGGAGGATGGATGGATGGGTGGATGGATAGATGGGCAGATGGATGAATAGATGAACAGATAGACAGACAGGTGGGCAGGCAGGATGGGTGGGCAGATGGATAGATGGACAGACGGATGGACGTGTGAATGGATAGATGGATAAATGGATGAATGGGAGAGTGTGTGGATGGATGAGTGGATGGATGGGCGGGTGAATGGATGAATGGTTGGTTGGTTGGTTGGGTGAGTGGGTGGGTGGGTAGGTAGGTGGGTGGCCAGATGAGTGAGTTTGTGAGTGGATGTATGGATGGATATATGGGCGGGGGTAGATGTGGATGGATGGATGGATGGATGGGTGGGTGGGTGGGTGGGTAGGTGGGTGGGTGGGTGGATGGATGGGTAGGTGGGTGGATTGGTGGCCAGATGAGTGAGTTTGTGAGTGGATAGATGGGTGGATGTATGGATGAGGGTAGAGGTGGATGGATGGGTGGGTGGGTGGATGGGGGTAGATGGATGGATGGGTCAATGGATGGGTGGGTGGGCAGATGGGTACATGGGTGGGTGGATGCATGAGTGGATGAATGGGTGGGTGGATGGATGCATAGGTGGGTGACTGGGTAGGTGGGTGTATGGTAGTTGGGTGAGTGGGTGGGTGGATGCATGGGTAGGTGACTGGGTGTGTGGGGGTAGATGGGTGGATAGTGAGTGGGCTGAGTAGATTTTGCTAATCTGAACCCACCATGGGAAGGGAGGTGGTTCTACTCTCTCTTGTAGTGATGACTTGGGTGTACCTCTGCACCAGCACCACATTCTGCGGCCTCCACCAGGCCCTGCTCTCGAGGCTCCTGAGAACTATCTCTTGCAACATCTGCAGCGCCAGGACCAACCATGTCACCTGGAGACTGTTGATTGCAAAGGCTTTAAGGTGTAGAGCTGGTGAAAGCAGAGGAGGAGACTACAGGAAAGGTTCCAGGTCTTATCTTGCCCTTCACTGCTCTGGGATTCTCAAAAAGGGCTGAGCCACTTCCTCCCTCTGGAGTCACGGTAGCATTTCATATAGGTGAATGCCTTCAGCCAAAGCACAGGCTTCCCTCATGAGAGGCTTTCCCATAATGACTCACAAATACACAACAGCTTATCCCTGCTACTGCCTGTTTGGTCTAAAGTCAGGACTCTGGTAGTGTGACACACTGTCCCAATTTCTTGGTCCCATTTTAAGGGAACCATGAGTATTTGGTCCCAAAGTCAGCCTCTGCAATCTTCTCATGAGCACTGAGGACAGAGCCTGCACTCTGACCTGGGAAGAGGGAACTGCAGTGCTCAGCTTTTTCTTCTCTTCTCCACCTGGGTGACATGGGTGAGCACCGTGGCCAAGCTGCATTGCTGCAAGCACAGGTGAGCAGCTGTAGTCACCAAGTTTCAAGTGTTACATGCTTATTGAGACATTCCCGTATTCCACATCGTCCTGCTGAAGGCACTGTTCTAAAAGCATCCATCTATCTGAAGCACATTCCTGATGCTTCCTTATTGGGACCCAGAAGCAGCCCAGAACATTAACCTGGGAAGTGAGACACCTCTTTATCATCACACTCTATAGAGACAGAGGGACAGGGCTGGGGGAAATAGGAAACTGAACTACATTCTCTAAAAGCCTGCAAGCTTAAAGATTTCCTCCTGCTTAGAGGGTGACATGACAGGGCACAGGCCAGGGGCATGAGGTCCATACAGAGAGCTGGCATCTTCCCCAAAGGTGCCGGTGGCACCGCCCACAGCTGTACCCCAGTCCTGAACAAGCACTCTAGTGAAGGAACAGAACTGCTTTTGAGCTTAATCAGAGCCTCGGGCTCTCCATGGCCTGCAGTGCCTAGGCAGACATAGGACTCCATGCTGCCTATCTGAGCCCAAAGCTCGGTGGCACTCATCCATAGAACTGGCTGAGCTCCAAGCTCTCAGCACCACCTCCCCTCAGCTCGCTCATCCCATCTTTCCCACCTGAGTAGATGCTGCGGGGCAAAGCAGCATTCATCAGCCAGCCCAGGACAGCCATGATTAGTTATAAAAATCATAACTGTGGTCGCTAGATGTCTGCTGGCATAATTACATCAGCATGCTAATGTCGTTTTAATGGTCTCTAATGATGTAATAAGAAATAATGGGATTTATTTGACAGCTACATAACCATTAACAAAACATATTAAGCATAACTAGCACTTCCATAAAAATGCAGGCGCTATCGGCAAGCACTAGCCCACGTGTCCTGTATTTTCCACCTCTGAGACAATGAGTGGCTCTGAGCATGAGTGCTCAGATGAGGCAATGGCCAAGGCAGGTCATGCTAGCTCTGAGTCCCCCTTCCTGAGATACTTCTGAGGTCCAGTTGGTGCCTGAGTCAGTCTGGGGAACATGTATCCATCGCTGTTAAGCCAGAGGGTTAAGGCATTTAGATGCAGCTCATGCGCCCAGAGAGAAGAGCTGGGAACACTGGCATCCACACTAGCAGCAATACAGTGGCTGGGTGGCGCAGACTGCTGGCCACAAAAGGAGGAGACTTTGCAATCATCTCGGATCTAGTTCAGCTTGGAGCTGGGATTAGGACAGGGAAGAGGGGGAGAAGCCAGTAAAGACCCCAGGGGGCCCTAGAGGCAGAGTTCCACCTTTGTCAGGCAGGTTGCATGCTGGTTCCAGTCATAGAAAGGAGGAACACAGGTTTTCTGAGTGGAAGGAGGGCTGGCTAATAAAATTCACAAAGAATTCGGCTGGGGAAGCTCAGGCCTTCTCCCCAGAGAGGCTGAGCCACCCATCCCTGTGTCAGGAACAGGAAGGGTCTATGATAAACCGGAAGGTGGGAACAAGGCATAGACACGTAGGTAGGGATCAGGAGTTTGAGTAGGGGTCTTGGAGTGGAGACGCGGCCATTGCTGTGCTAGCCCGTGGTCCCAGCACCTCCTCCCTGTGTCTGGGCCAAAGGGTTGTGACCCTCTATTCAAACATTGCCACACATATTAATTGCTACTCTTATTGCTGTAATAAAATACTTAATAAAAGGTGATTTTATTTTGTTTTACAGCTTGAGGTATCTATTATGGTGGGGAAGGCACTGCGGAAGGAGTCCAATGTCGATGAGCAATTGTGCCCCCAGTCAGAAAGTGGAAAGGAGGAGGTGAATGCTGGTACTCACCTCATTTTATCTTTTCTATAGTTTTTTAATTCACTATAGGCTCCTGGAACATGGGGTGATATTCAGGGAATGTCTTCCCATCTCAGTTAGGCCTCTCTGGAAACACCATCACAGGCACACCCAGAGCTGTGTCTCCTAGGTGATTCTAAGTTGACAATGACAATGATTCTGTTGGCCTAGAAAACAGGGAAAGACTCGGGACAGCTCATGAGCCCATTCTTGGAGACTGATGGGGGAGGAACAACGCAAAGAAGCATTGGCCCATCCGAGACAAAGTAGGAAGGAGGTTGGACAGTGATGGGAAAGGGAAGGCCCTGGGTTTCTGACCTGGAAAAACTGCTCAACAGCGTGGACAGCCACAGCAGCTCTCCCCGAAGTAAAACCTACCTTGCCTTAATAGCTCCCAAGGCAGAGCTCCACAGAGTGGAAAGGGAGCCCATCTGCCCTGGACACCAGCACTGCAGCCCTTAGGGTGGTGAGTGACGCTGTCTCCCACCGGCCACAGTCAGGATCACCTCCCTACGGCAGGTGCCAGCTCCTCAGGGTTCCAAGATATGCTAGAACTGGTGGGGAAGAGGGAGGTGGCGAGGACTCGCTGGGGAGCACGGGATCTCTCAGGGATTGCTCATAGCGGAACCACAGGGCCCTCATCCATCTCTCCCTCTACCATCTTACACTCGGCTCTACGCCCACACGACAGTGCCTCAGGGCCTGTGTGCACACTGTAACAATTCCACCATGCTGCCCCTTCCATCACAGGCAAAGAAAGGGGCCCACAGGGCAGCAGGGACAGCATGCCTCTCCAAACACTCCCCAGACACATGCCACACACCCGCCGCCCCCCCTGCCATGTGCTACACAACCAAGAAAGGTTTTTGTCAAGAAGAATGATGTGTTTTAGTGAAGGCCCTGCAGGCCACAGTAAGCTTTGCAGGGAAACTCTATGTGCCAGGGTGGGTGTGGGCAGCAGAGACCCTGTGTGCTGTGTTTTCCTTTTTTCTGGTCGTCTGCGTGGGGTGCCGGGGTAAAGGTTGCCTCCCATGGAGGCTGGCCCACCCTCCTGTGCTCCAGTGGCAGCAGCCCTTCTTGAAATCTGCTGACCCAGTCTCTCCCACGGTATGATCACGTTTAACCACACAGCCACCCCGGCACACACCCCCTTTCTCAGCACAGAGGGCAGAATCTGATGAGGCCCTGCCCCCACGCCCACCTGGTCTACAGTGAGGAGTGAGCACGGGGTCAGCACTGCTCTCTGAACCATCTGTCACACAGATGTTAGCATGTGCCAGTCAATAGCCTGAGTCGGACACATGTCCAACACATGCTGGACCAAGAGGCGGCCAGCAGCCTGGCCACTGTTCAGTCCTTACGTCTCATTTACACATCCGAGTCTCTCCCGATGGCACGCTTCCCTTTGACCTTAACACCCTGCCCACTGAGGCAGTAGCATGGCTGGTATTCATCCACACACAGCACCCTATCCAGCAGCCATATACTTTGCAAGGAATAAAAACATTGGCTATCACCAACAGTACAAGGACATTGGCTGTGGCTGAAAGCCCAGGGCACAGGCTTCCAAGACAGTGCCAGGCCCTTGTCCACAGAGGCAGCCAGGCCACTGCAGGCTCTTCCTCAGAGGCTGGAACCCATTTGAGCTGCTGCAGAGTCAGTGATGGCAGCTGCGATGGCCTCCGGAAGCTGGCCTCCACCACACCACTGCCGGGAGAACAGGCATCTTATAATTAAATGTAGGTTTCAGCTGTATTTAAATAACTTTCCAAAGCTCAGGGGAATTCTCCTTTCATTTCTGTTCTAAACAGCTATTCTGATATAATTAACAAGAACCCCAGGCATGCGGCTCGCAAACCAATTTCTGAGCCTTACACAATGTGAGGCAGGCACAGGACAGCAGGCCGGGAGCCGGTACTTACTTGACATCTGAAAAGAGGCTGGAAGGCACCTGGAGAATGTGTGCAACTTCATCCATCAATTGCTTCCCCTTCTCTGGACTCAGGGGGCTGGAGAAGAGAAAGAGAATACCATTGCTGAATTAGAATAGCAGTTTCAGGGAGACTCTCTTCTCTTGACTACCTTTTGCTATCAAACTTGGTCGGTCCTGGGGACTCATTGCACTCCAGCACATGCCCTGATCCAAGGCCCTGGGTGGGGTTACTGACTGCCAGCAGGACTCTGCTCTGGGAGAAGGTACTGCTGCTTCCTGATGGGTGCTCTGCTACTCTGGCTGACCTAGAGCGCTGGGCCCTCCTCTGGGGTCTGCTCTTTCCCTAGGCATCCCAGCTGTGGGGAGAGTTCTCAACACTTGGTCCATTCTGGGCCTTCTGGCACTGGATGCTGGGAGGTAGACTGCCCCTTGACACATGCCCTGCTTGGGGTAACTGTCCCCACCCCATCTGTTGCACAAGCCACTCTGAAGCAGCTGTTGCTCCCCGTCAGACATCTGATTCTCAAGGGTAGGGGATGCTACTGTCCAATGCAGGCCATTCCCCGCAGGCACTCTGCTTGGGAGCCATCTAACAGACAACCATGGGGGAGAAGCAGCTCTCCTGCTTGCACCCTACTCTTGGGCCACTGCTTCCTTACACACACACACACACACACACACACACACACTCACTCCTTCCTGTGTGGGTGCTCTCTGAGGCAAGCCCCGCTCAGGAGCCTGCTGTTCTCTATCTCAGCTTGCTCTGGGACTTCTGCTTCAGGGATCAGGTGAGTCCTCAGGCGTGATGAATCACCTGATTTTCCAGCAATCAGACAGACAATATGGTGCAAATGGAATTGTTAGGAAGTGTAATGGGCCTGTGATGCAGCCACAGGCTCATCTCATCCTTCAATAAAAATATAATAAAGAGGTTAGAAGGGAGGGGAGGGGAGAAGGAGACAGAGTAGAGTGAGTAGGGGAGCAGAGGCTGAAAATCAGATTGCTGGGTGGCATCAAGTGCACAAAGAAACAGCTATTTTACAGACTCCTCTCTAAAGTGAATTACAATGCTGGGGACAGGGTATTTAAACTCCATAGGCCGGTCAAACGCGTGGCACGTGAGTGGGCATCAGTGGTAGATAGAGGTTCCTGCAATGAGGGCTGCCACCCCAGGAGTGTGTTGGGCCGCAGGCTTCCGGCGGGTCAGCACTGGGAGAACGGCTTGATTAGAGGCAGAAGCAAGGACCACGTTGATTTGGACATTCTCAGAACCAGCCCTGAGCTCCAGAATTCTGTCGCACAGATCACAGCTGCCTGTGAAATCCTGTTAGCACCACCTCAGTGAAGTCTTAATTGGTATTGATAGAGCAGAAAAAAAAGGTTTTCGGCCAGAAGAGCAAATACAGAAGGGATGGGGTGACCATCTCTGCTCCCTAGGACTCTAGTCATGTAACAGACAGCAAGAAAGCAGGTAAAACCACAAGTGTGGTCAGCGGTCACCATCACTGACGTCCTAACCCCCGTGCCATGTGACTATCTGGAAACAGAGTCCTTGGATTTGATTTGTTGAGTCACTGGTGCCCTTTAGGAAGAGAGAATTGCACGGCCCCTGGGGAACCATGTGAAGACTGAGAGAGACCACTGCAGCCAAGGTCCATCTCAGACCAGCAGCAGCTGGATATCAGCCTGGGGACAGAGCCCCCCTCAGCTCAGGTGAGGTATGGGTTTGCAGGACTTCAAGACTGTGCTGAGGGATCAGTTGGTTGGCTGAGAACAGAGAAGTGGGGAGGCCACAGGAAGGTGCAGCTGTGTGCTGAATAGAGCTTAGCTGTGAATCTGGAGACTGGCAGCCAGGTGGTCACTAAGACTCAGACGAGGGAGGGCTGTGGAAGCTTGCAGCTCGGGTTCCATAAACACCCCCGAGCTTAAGGAAGCAGCAGGAGAAAGATCACGCATCTGCAGAGACTAGAGTGATCCCTGAAGGTGGGAAGGAGGAAGCCTGATGTCAGAGTGTTCAGAGATGAAGGTGGGCGCATCCGTGGGGTCACTGATGAGCTGGGGTAAGTGGACCAAAGACACAGGAGGTCTGGCTGGAGGCTGCTTTATGGAGAGGTGAAGGGCGGACAGCAAAGAGCTCAGGAGCTCTGCCTGGTCAGAAGGGAGAATGTTTAAGCTGGGGATACTCTGCTTGTGCCAGCACTGCTGTTCTGAGCTGCAGAGGGACAAGGATAACTTGTCCTTGGGAAAGACACGCTGGAGCTGAAAAGCCAGTCACTATTCATCCACTAAACAGTCTGTGAGAGTGCAGGGTCCAGGGCTCTTGGGGAGACCTGGATCCTTGGAAGGTCAGTAGTAGGGGAGCCTCAGAGCCACCACGGGATTAGCCACAGATGAAAAGAGAGGGAGATGGGCATGGTAGGTAAGAACTCACTGGGCCCAGAAATCTATGAAGGCTGAGTGGATGCTGAAGAGCAGCACACTGCAAAATTACATATAGCTGTGCTCACAACCATGATGAGTGTGAGGACCTAGGAAGAGCTGACCATAGGCCACATATGTTTTCATGTATACCAACGCTTGATACCTCTCTTCATACACCAATACCCTTCCCAGGAACCACATCCACCCTCCCTCACATATTAACACACTGCTACACAGACACACACAGACACACACAGACACACACACACACACACCCTCCATGCATAGGCCCATACATCAAGATACTTCTCAAGCACACGCTATGGCAAACCCTTGGTAGCCTTGAAGACCTGAGTCCCCTAAACCTGATGCTGAGCTTTCACTGTTGGACTTTGGGTTTGCTTGGACTTGGAATCCAAACTGGGCCCTGGTTCTTCCGTCTTGAAGTAAGAAGAAAACTATCTAACTTATTTATTTTACTATAGCCTACAGTTGAAAGACCTTGAACTTTTGAACTTTGAACTCCATAAAGCCATACTAAGACGGACATGCTCACGGGCTCATGTTTCAAGATGCAGTGGACCATTTACAAAAATGTACACCTACCATGATGGATACCAGACTCAAGCACACTTCTGTCTTGATGCATGCCAAGAAGAGGCAGCACCCTCAGGCCAGCAGGAACGGTGGCCGTATGTCCATGCTGGGACCTGCAGGGAGTGCCGCCCTGGCCCAGCTCACTTCTGTGGCCCTCCATCCACAGCATCTTGCCATCTCCACTGATCTTAGATTTCTAGTGTGATAAAACACTATGAACAAAAGCAACCTGGGGAGCAAGGGTTTTTATTTTGTTTACACTTCCAAGTAACAGTCCTCCCCGGAGAGGCCAGGGTAGGAGCGTGGAGGAACGCTTACTGATGTGCTCTTCCAGCGCACAGGACAGCAAACCCGGTGCACCCCCAGGGCCCAGCCCTCCCACAGCAGTCACCTGTCTAGCAAATGCAGCGCGGCCTTGTCCACAGGCCAGCCTGGCCAGGCTGCTCAGTTGAGGTTCCCACTTCCCAAATGACTCTCTGCGCCAATCTGCATCAAGTAGCCACCACAGTCAACCTCGTCAGCATGACAGTTAAATAGGCCGGTGCTAAGCTACAACTTTCCTTTACTGTTCGTTCTCAACATCTCACATTAATGTCAATATCACAAAATAAAATCTCCAAATTCAAAAGTCCCACAGTTCTAAAACACTCAAATACTTAAAGATCCAAAGTCTCTCTAGAATTGCAACATTTCTTTAAAATATCCAAAGTCTCTTCATAAGTTCAAAGCTTTTCAACGGCAGACTCCCGTAAAATCAAAAGTTAGATAGTTTCCTTCTTACTTCAGGAGGGAAGAATCAGGGCACAGCCACATCCAAATCCAAGTAAACCCCCTTCCCCCACCAAGAAAGCTCAGTGTCAGATTTATGGCTAGTCTCCTGGGCTCAGGCTCACTTCTGTACCCCTGCAGATGTCCTGGGTGGGCATCACATGGTACTGGGATCTCCAAAATGCTTAGGATCTGGAATACACCTTCACCAACAGTCTCTCCGGGGCTCCCTCAGGGATTCTGGCTCTTGTCACCTGCCAAGCCTCAGTCTCTCTCCGATGCCACTTCAATCCTGGGCCTTCTACTGCAGCTGAAGCCACACCTTCGCCAGCGGCCTCTCTTGGCTTCTCCTTCCCGCTCCAACCCTGCGGAGCCCAGTGGCTCTCCTGGGCCCCTCATGCCTTCAAAACAAGCACCACGTGATGACTACTGCATTGCCACGCTCGGCTGCCAGCACGAGGAATCACTGCAGCTGCCCCTAGACCACAGTGTCTATGTGCTGACTCTAAGGAAAACCTCCCAGCATGTTTCATCTCAGTGATGCTGGTCCCCCCTTAATCACAGCTGATTCTGCAGCCCCAGCTGACCAGCTCAGATTGTCCCAGAAAAGCAGTGATTTGGTCTCTTGTTAACCACAATGGCTCTGACAGAGTTTTGGCTCCCCTCTGAAGCGTCATAAGCCAGGATTCCATTGTCTGCATCTCTTATAGCATTCCTGTTTTCCCAATTCCCACGGAACAGCCCATTAAACTATGTGTACTTTCCAAGTCAAAGTTCTGAAGTCCTTTCACAATCCTCTCCAAAACGTCACGGTCAGGTCTGTCATATCAATACCTCATCCCTGGTATCGATTCTATCTTAGCTGGGGTTTCTGTGGCTATGAGAATACACCATGACCAGAGGAAACTTGGGGAGGAAAGGATTTATTTTCCTTATACTTCCACTTTCCAGTCCATCATCAAGGAAAGTCGGGCAGAAACCAGGAGGCAGGACTGGATGCAGAGACAAAGGAGGAAAATGGCTTACTGGCTTCCTCCGCCTGGTTACTTTTAACACACAGACTATCAGCCCAGGGACGGTGCCACTCAGTGAGCTGGGCCCTCCCACAGCACTCATCCATTATGAAAATGGACTACAGGCTTCTCACGGGCCAAACTAGTGGGTAAAGTTTATTTGTTGAGGTTCCTGCTTCCAAAATTACTCTGGCTTGTTTCGAGGAGACATAAAGCGAGCTAGCATACTCTCCCTGACCCACCTGCTCAGAGCCTCTTTGCCTGTACCTGCCACGCATCACTTATCTACGGATCACAGCTCCCTGGCCCTGCCATCTCCCATTTACCTAAAACGCAGCCTGCACATTGATGGAACCCTTGGATGATCACTTCAAGCATCTCCCAGGTCTGTGTGTCAGCTCAGATTACAAACTTGTATAATATTAGGGACGTTCATTTTTTTTTTTTTTAATTTAGCTTCAAAGTTCCATGATGACTTAACTTGACTTTATAGCTTGTGTTGGACCTGCTAACACTAATTTCATTTCTAGAGCCTTTACAACAAAGAATGAGGAGGTGAAGTGAAGATGGGCTTTGGCAGGGGCTGCAGCCCCATATAGCTCATGACTTTTTCAGCCATATAAAGGAAAAGTGGCCATTATCATTCACAGAAAAGCTGGTTAGCAGCACCTTGAAAATGAAGGTCACTGAACCGAATTCCTCTGTAAGTCCTTTGTCTCCACAGTCAGGCACCCCCAATCGCACTAACCACAGGCAGGGCGAGCTGCCCTTTCCTGCCTCCCCATCACTGTCAGAGCTGCAGGCCGGCCGCGCTCCACTCAACACTCCCGTGCAGATTGTGCTCCGCTGAGCACGCAGCTATCTCTGCTGTGTTTTAAAATACACAGCCATCATCTGCCATTTCATGGTCAGAACTTCCTTAGGAAGCTGCTGGAGTTAATCTGGAAAATCAATGGGAGGACTCAGCAGAGCAATTCAGGCTGTCTCTGTGTGGCAGCTGCCACCCTGCTCACCTGGAGGAGGGCAGGCATTGACACGTGCTGTTTACAGATGGGAGAACTTTGAGTACCCCTCCCCCCCACCACACACACACAATGAGCAGTAAAAGTTTCAGAGATGAAGATGAGGTCTAACTCCAATGTGCTTCAGGGCTGAAGGCAAGCAGCATGCTCTGAAATCTTTCAATGCTACCTACTATTCAGCCGTTCTAGGACAGCCTGCTTCCTGGTGTCTACCAAACGAGCAAAACAGGAACAATCCAGAGTGTTCCTAAGCATGATTCCGGAGGGGAGCCCTTCCTGGTGGCCCTGCACACAGTTCCTGGACACCCACACAGGCACAGCGTGACAAGTCCCACCCAAGTTAGTATGGGCTTCCCTACAAGCACAGCACATGAACTACATCACCTGTAGCCCAGGACTGCCATGCAAATCCCACAAGCACACTCCGACTCAGCGTTGAACACAGAGTCACTCACAGATAAAGCATGTGGACTCATATGTAAACACAGCTCATAGACTAGACTCCCACACGGCCTCACAACACCCCAAATAAGAATCTGGATGGAAAATGGGCACAGCTGAGAATAGCATGTGACCAAAGGGCCACAGAGCGACACTGTTAAAATGGAGGGCAGCAAGCTGGGAAGACGGCTTGGTGATTGAGAGCAGCTGCTACTCTGCAGAGGATTGGGGTTCGGTTCCCAGAATCCATGTTGAGGCTCACAACCACCTCAACTTCGGCTCCAGGGAATCCCATGCTCCCTTCTGAGCCTGGGGCACCAGGCGCTCAAACAGCACACTCACACACGTGTGGGCAAAGTAGTCTTCTCTTTTTTAAATATAGAGAGTGACAAAGGTAATTCCGGGATCAGAAATGGTAAGAGCAGCAGACACTTCTGAAGGTTCTCCGTGCTGTCATACACAGGACCTCACAACATGCTCCCAGCACTGTTAGCAACTGCTCTGGTTTATCATTTTCCCTTATTTTGGAATGAGCTTTTGCCATGCTGCCCTGTCTGTCCCTGATCTAGCCTCAAGCTACCCCTTCCTCAGCCTCCTGAAGAGCTAAGAGTACAAGCACACACATGACTATATCCAGCTGCTCAACTTTGTTTTGTTTTACTTTATTTTTGAGGCAGGGTCTCGCTGTGTAGTTCTGGCTAATAGAAGTCTCTAGATAGGCCAGGTTGTCCTCAGACTCAAAGATGCTTCCTCTGCTTCTTAAGTGCTGGGATTAAAGAAGTGAAAACAATGGCTAAAGAAATGAAATTCCTCATCAAAGATCACCCCACCAGTAAACTGACCAGATTAGAAGCCACGCAAGGATGCTGCAGGAGGCTAGCGTTACAGGAAGGGATCAGGAGTGTAGGGCTGGTCATGGGCCTGCTGCCTTCTATGTACAAAGTGGGAGAGTCAGCTGCTGACTTGCAGTTTCTCCAGGTTTCTGTCTCCTACTTCCTGTGCACCTGAACTTGCATGAGGACATCACATCTGCCATCCAGGATAGCACCTCATATACCTGCCATCAGCGTCCGGCTGTGGACATCCTACTGCTTGAAAACTCACTGAAGGTTAGGAACCCAAAGTTTTGTCCTCACTGTTCTCCTCACTGCGGTGACAAAAAAGAGCAACCAAAGCAAGCAAGGAGGAGTTTGTCCAGACCCACGGCTGAAAGCGGAGGCCATCGTGGCGGCAGCATGAGGCAGCGGGTCGCAGCACACAGCCCAGAAGCAGAGGCAGACAGTGTGACGCTCACCTGCTTTCTTCCTCCCATCTGGCCCAGGAGGCCAGTGTGCACTACCTCAGAGGGCACTTGAGTCCCAGGCTTAATGTCACAGAGCTCTGTTAGGGAGGCCTTTGGTCCTTTGGACTCACATGCACATGTGCACAGGATAAACACGTCATACACAGATGCACAAATACGTGCCATACAGATGTACACCCATGAACACAGGATAGAAAACGCACAGCAGTGCACACAGGTAACACACACTAGAGCTCATCGACACACTCACCGTCTACTAACAGTACACTTCACTCATATGCACAGTGCCCCTTTCCGCCCGCTGACTCTGTAGAGAGGCCTTCTCTGACATCTCCCCAGACCCCGAGAGGCAGCTATGCCCTCCTTCCCCTGCGGAGGCTTCTCTCCACGCCAGCGTGCTCTCATGCTCCCACAGGAACAGCATCACCTTTCCTCCTAACCACAGCGGAACTCACAGTGCTAGTAAATGGCATCTCGGTATGGAGTACCAAATGCACCCCAGCACCAGCAGCCGGGGTAAACAGAGCACAAGGAGGGGCCGCTGAGGAGCGTGTCCTATTGCAGTGAGCACGAAGCAGGCCTGTGAGAGGAGCAGCAACTTCAGAGGTGTGCACCCATGACGGGAGGAGAGAAAGCTGAGCTCTTGTTGGCTTGGAGAAGCATGGCTCCCACACTTTTAGAGAGCATGGGAAGCCCCGCTGTGCCGAGCCTGGCAGGGCATTGTCACTTTACAGACTGGGTCCTTGTCTTTGAACAACTGGCCTGAAAGCACTGTGGAGCTGATCCTTTGAATCTGCATTCCTGCCTGCTCACAGGACCTCAGCACTTCAAACAGAGGTTGGCCAAATTAGTCCCAGGTAGGTAAGTGTGGGTGGCCCAAGCCGGGTTGGGAGGGATCCTCCCTCAGTGTAACAACACAGAGAGCTTCCCCAGACAGCACGCACGCACACCCTGGGCTCCTTATCTCTGCACACCAGTGGGATGAAGCAGGGTGAGTGCCTGGCTCTCACACTGGCCCTGGGTCATCAGGGCACTGCACGATACAGCCTGGCTACAGCCCATTGCCAAAGCAGCCAGTAGGAATAGGGCTATCTCAAGCCAGAGGTGAAGTGAGGGCCTTGTGACCTTGGCGTGGTCCCAGAGCTCCATGGGAAGTGGCGATTTTCTCCTGTCTACTCCTCTCATTTCCATGGCTGCACATCACCATCCAGTCTGCTGGATCTACTCTTTCCCCGGCCCACGTGGTGCCTCCAGTACAAGCCAGGGCGTGTGAAATGTGTGGCTCACATTCTATCCTTCCGGCGCTCCTGTTCCCTAACCATGAGCTTTCCTTCGAAGCATTATACTGGTTCCGAACTTTCCTTCCAAAGCATTATACTGGTTCCGCAGTCTTTTTCCAGGCAAGCACGGCTATATGGCAATGGGGGGAGGGGAGGAGGTGGCATCTATACACACTTGCCAAATCTAACAGTCAATTTCCTCCTCCTGGGGACAGAGCTCCCTCCTCAGCCCTACGCTGTTGCTGTTCCCACCTGCCATTTCCTCCTGCAGCCCCGCACACTCTGACTTTACCCCATCCCGAGGGCCTGCAGATGCTGCCTCCCCTTCAGACTCTATGGAACAACTTTGTAAAAGTCATAAAAATAGATGGCAGAGGAGCACTCCGTGCTTCAGAAAACAGGCTGGGAGAGCCTGCTTCTCTATCATGGCAGTGATGAGGTAAGGGGTCATGGTTCACTTCCTTCTTCTCACAGGACATCCGGATTTACAGACGTTCCTGCTTTTTAGAGAATGGTATTCAACTGTGGAGACTTCACAGCTGATCTGAGAGCCTGACCACAGATCTGCTGAAACCCTGCTCCAGAGAACCCCAGCTTTCTAATTAATCTGACACAGGCACAACTGCACAACAGTAGTGAGGCCAAGTACCCTTTCCAGTGCTGGCAACAGCAGAGACACCCAGCAGGAACCCGCCGAAGACAGGGCAGGGCAGAGTCAGCCAGAGCCATGCTGGTCTTTCTGTGGCTCCTGCAAACAGTGTGGGCATCTGTATTGACTAGCCACAGAGGCATGGCCAAGAGTGAGGACAAGGAAGGTCCTAACGCAGAATCTCAGCATGGCAGCACTACACTTTCTGCTCTCAAAGGCCAGCAGCAGAGGAAATGAGCCATTCTGACAGGTCCTGCTCCGCAGAGGGGCCAGGGTTTCAGGGAGACTAAGTCCTCTGCAGGTGGGCTCTTCACTGCGAGGATGGCTTTGATGCCACCCAAAAGGCGAAGAGACCACTGAAGAAGCCTGTCTTTTTTTACAGGGTAAGAGGGGACACCCAGCTGGTTGCCATGGGGAGGAGCCTAGAAGGACAATGTTTTCACAAAGGTGCCTATCTAAAATAGGGCAACTGAGGCAAGGCCCGGGGCAGTGTGGTGGCTGAAAGGCCTTTCATCCTCACACACGGGACATGCTACCCACTGTCAGATTGCACAGCAGGCAAGCATGACACACACTGACACACGTTGCTCAACATGCAGGGCAGAACACATGAGACCCCACGTTACACACAGCCCACACGACTCATACCATAGCACACATATATCACAAAATGCACTTCGGATGATATCCTACTTGATGTACACAATCACACAACACACTATACACACATAACAAGAGGCATTCACTAGCATTCAACATATAGGGCACCACATAACAATCACATCCTACACAAAAACATATATATATATATATATATATATATATATATATATATATATATGTATATGTCATGTATGTATAACATGTATGGGTTCCCAACAAATAGACTCAGGCTGACTGCTGCTGACTCCCTGGTGCTAGAGTTTTTCTTTCTCTCATTACATTCAGATCAAAATGAAAGCCCAGACAGTGTCCTGTAGCCACGAGAAATATTTTCCCTCTAAACGGTCTCTGTGCTTGGACTAGTTGTGGGAAAATAGGTAGAGCTTTCAGAGCTTCGACAGGCGAGGAGCCTTCAGGGAGTTAAGCCCTGAGGTCATCAAGTCCTGCTCTGCACATGCTGTCCATTGTCCCTGAGAGTGTGGGCATTCCCTGCAGAGAGCGACCTGGGCCAGAGCTCACTACCTACCCGTGGCTGTCCTCTGCAATCTCCACCAGCAGGGAGACCCTACCTGCAGGGTACAGGGTCATCAACAGGAGCAGGCAGGGCTTTGCATAGCCTGAAGCCCAGGAGGCCCCTTTATGCAGTCTTTATATAAACTCCAGGAGTTTGTAAAACACCCATTACAGAGACAGGAAAACTGATGTGGGAGCTAGCCTTGGACTGAGCCCATTGTGGAGACATGTATTTATGTTCTAGTGACATTCTGGTCCTGGGAAAGATGGCATTCCCTCGCCTGCCCTCTCGGACAAGCCCCGGCGTCCGCCAGGAGGGCTCTATGATTGTGGTTCACAGTTATGTACCCTCCTGCACCACCACCCTCCAGGGTCTCGAGGTCCTGGGGGATAGAAGCCAGAGTCTCCACTCACTTGCTTCCCGTGAGGATATATCCTTGCTGCTCCTCCTCGGAAGGCTGGACTTGTAGCTGCAGACCCCCACTAGGGGGTCCCTGTGCTGCAGACTTGAGGTGCTGCTCATCCTCCCACATCTCTGGAGCTCGGGGTTGGAACTGGTCCTCAAGCCGCCACGGCTGGGGCTCCGAGTCTGGCTTCCTCTCCAGCAGGTCTTTGGAGTAAGTCCGGCTCCTCACGTGTTCCACCCCAGCAGTCTCTTCTTCTGAAGACAAGGCCTCCTCGGGCAGCCCTGACTTCTTCACCTCTGCTCTGGAGGGTTTTTCCAGAAGGGGAGGGTCGGGCGATAGAGGAGAGCCCCGGTCCTTCAGGAGGTCCCCAAGTTGGACACTCAGACGGCTGACCTAATGAAGAAAAAACACCCATGAGATGACAACCGAGAAGGCACTGTCAACACATACCGTAGAAGTGGAGTCACGTGGCCAGTGGCAGCAGGCCACTCTGAAGGGAGACATTGGTCTGTGTGCAGAACCGTGTCTGGAGGAGACACCCGTCATGTGTGACAGTCATGCCATGGTGCTCCCTCCTACTCCTCCACCCTCTCTTGCAATCTTCCTCAAGGACCCAGTTTTTTCATCATGCCTAGTTTTAAAAATTATCCACGTGATTTCAAGATCCCTCCAGGAGCAATGAACACCTAACCACTATCACACATCCTGGTCATTACTGCTGGCATCCGTGGAGCTCTCCCTCATACAAAACCAGTGCAGTGGACACTTTGTATGTGTGAGTGCAGTCTTTATGTAAACTCCAGGAGTTTGTAAAACACCCATTACGGAGACAGGAAAACTGATGTGGGAGCTAGCCTTGGACTGAGCCCATTGTGGAGACATGTATTTATGTTCTAGTGACATTCTGGTCCTGGGAAAGATGGCATTCCCTCGCCTGCCCTCTCGGACAAGCCCCGGTGTCCGCCAGGAGGGCTCTATGATTGTGGCTCACAGTTATGTACCCTGCACTCGTTTGCCCCCACAAGCCTCATTTCATCATTTCCCACACCCTGCCTCTGCTTCAGATGCTCACCTTTACGGAACCTGACAGGACATCAGATGATCACAGAACTGGAAATCAGCAGTTCCAAATTTTGAAGTAAGGCTTAACCTATGTCAAGGGTGCTATTTCCATGAGGACAGTGCCTCCAAAGTGTGACTCATGATTTTTGCAGAAGCAAAAGTCCTTATCATTTCAGGGGAGTGGTCTTAACCATAAAATTTTATTTCTGACTCTACACTAGACAGGAACTGTGGGTTTGATTTCTTTCACAACTTACCTCACCAAATACATATATGTAAAAAATAAATAACTGTGGGGGAGATCATTCCCTCTTCAATAGAATACAATAGTTTATTCCAATTTTGATTTGCAGTAATACATGGCAGTTAGTTAGCCAGTAGGGGCTCTTGAAAGACAGTGGATTGGGGAATAATGATCTCTCAGATAAAGCTGACTATGAGGAAAAGCTGTCACTAAAGAGAAAGAGCTCAGAGAATCCAATACCCAAAGCAAAAGAGAACAAGTCAATGCGACACCCAGAACAGAGACGGGTCAAAACTCATCAAGGGTAGGATGAGGCAAGGAGACGCAAGTGATGGCTTCACCAAGTTCACGTCCAGGGGCCTCTGCTCTGAGACCACAACCTTGAGGACTGTGGGCCCTGGGTGGCATCCACTAGTCCCAAAATCCAGGAGCTGTTTCTGCACCCACTTCTCCATCACACTCAGGCAGACCCCACTGTGGATGTGACTGTACTTTGCTGATGTTCCCTGCTGGCACCATTAGGGGATCCACAGGCAAGCAAGGTGACGTCTGCAGCTTTGTAGACCACATGGTAACCTGCCACCCAAGCAGATTTTTCTGCTTCCTTAAGACTTACGTTAGAGACCACAGGTACTCAAGCAAGACCCCCAAATGTAATAAAGCTTTTGGGTATTGCGAGACACAGTACCAGGTGCCGGCTGGCTCAGCCCTTTCACGGGGCCACCCTAGACATCATGATGGCATGCCCTAAAACTCTGCGGCTGTCCACGGCATCAGACTGGGAAGCTGAGGAGGTGCCAGTGCTCAGGGGCCCGTGGTTCCCAGCCAGGAAGCCTCAGAGGCAGTATGTAGGACCTGGCAAGTCTGTGAAATGAACCTGGATGTTCTTATGGAAGAGACTCTGAGAATATTAATTCCCCATTTTGAATTCACCATATTTTTATGTCTCTAATGGCTAACCATTCATTTATAATCTAAAAACGTATGACATTCTATAGGTCTATACAATTGTGGGTGCACTCTGTAGTTTTCTCAATTTGAAGATTATGAGGATTTTCCCTGTGCCCTTCCAGCAAGTAGGAAACTACATTTCATACATAGAAAGATGATTGATAATAGCATGATTTTAGGTCACTGTAGTGTCATCTTACCTCCTCATACACTGGGTCATCCACTTCCGATAGTCTGTGATCTGTAAAAGACAGAAGCATGTCATCCCAGTCACTGAAAGACATCCACACAGTGTCCCTCTGCGTGGCAGGATAACCATACAGAGCACAGTCCTTGCATGCATGTGAGGGGGAACAGCATGCCACGAAGGAACACAGTGTCTACACGAAGGAACACTGCACACTGCAGAACAGGGGATGATAACCCTTCCAGCCTGTGGCAGTTGAGGAGACAACTAACCAGAGCAGATGCGCCAGGGAACATAACCTGTACAGCATCTTCTATGTCTGCCTTAGCACGGAGGACCCCATGCCTCACCACAGTTAACATGATAAAATCACACGCCTCTACTCAGCTACTTCATTTGAAACACGGTGGGGGCTATTGCTCTGGCCAAAGGGATGCTATTTCTTTCTATGGCTGTGAGAAAACAGCATGGCCAAAAGCAACGGGGGGAAGATTGGGTTCATTTCAGAGCATAGTTTACAGTCCACCGTTGAGGAAGTGCGAGCAGGAACTGAGGCAGGGACCACAGAGGGCCACTGTTTTACAAGCTCCCTAATCATAGCTTACTCAGCTTGCTTTTTGTATAACCCTAAAACACCAGTCCGGGGGTGGCATCACCCACAGTAGGCTGAGCCCCTCATGCCAATCACTGATCAAGAGAATTCCCTTCAGACTTTTCTGTCAGCCAATAAGATGGAGGCATCTTCTCAGCTGAGGTTCCCTCTTCCCAGATGACTCCAGCTCGTGTCAAGTCAAGGGGAAAATAACTCACCAGAGCAGATGCCCAGTGTATGTAACTCAGGGCACATTCCCCAATTCCTAGGGGCTCTAGATCTTCCTAGACTTGGTTTCCTCTTTGACACTGGTGACCTGCCTGTGCTGGAGACAACAGACTGGACCTCAAATGCGGCTTTCAACAGGATTTTGTATGCCTACCGCGTTCAGAGCTCAGCGCCTCAGAGGCCCACCTGCCTTGAGCAGCCACTCCGGGTCAGAGAGGGCATGCTGCTGCCTGCCACTGCCAGCAGCCAAACAGGTGGATGCAGACACTTGAATGAACCCTTTTCAGTTTACTGTTCAAATATTTGACAGTGCATACTGGCATGACCCACTCAAAGACACTCTCCTTCACTCCTAGGTTTTCCTAATTCTGAACCTCAGCACGCAGGAATCAAACCTCCTCCCTGAGAGCAATTTGCCATTCAATGTAATTGCTCTGGTAAGCTTAGTCTGTTAAGAAAGCTTTTAGAGGCAAAAGTTCAAACAGATAAAAATCTTTAATACAAATCCATCTCTCCAGCAGAAAGAATGCACTTATGGCCTGGTGGGTAGGACTCTCCCCTCCCCACACCTCCTCCCCTCCCTCTGTCCTTACCACCTCCCTATTCCCTCACACTTCTTCCCCTCTGCATGGCATGGTCTCACTCCTCCCCCAGGGTTCCCCCCTTCTCCAACCCCTCCAGTCCTTCCCCCTCCTCCAACAACTCTGGTCCTTCCCCGTGACCACCCAGCCACAGAGGACGGCAGGAGCAGGAGGTCACCTTCAGGCGTTGCTTCTGGGGCATCAGCCTGCCCTCTGGGCTGCGCCTCAGCCCCTCTCCCCCGGCTATCCTGGCTTCCCGCTGCAGGATCACTTTGCAGGGCTCCAGCAACTGAGTCTGCCGTCTCCTCCAACCTCAGGGGGCCCAGGCGCTCCACCTCAGCCTGCTGCTGCAGATCCTTCAGGAGACTCCGCAGGAGCGTGTCTGGGGGCATAAAGTCAGAGCTGGTGAGCTGGACAGCATGAGAAGCAGCCCAGCTTCAGGAAGAAGTTTTCTGTGTTTAGCTGGACATAAAGCCACAGAGAAGGCAGGGTCGCTGACTGCCCGGGGAAGGAGACAGGGAGTTCTCACCAGCAACTACAGTTTCAGCTGGGGAACAGCTTGCTTCTCACTGGCAAGCCTTCAGGTTATCAACACAGTCATCAGCCATGCTTGGCTCTCCTAGAACAGAGAGCAATTACAGGACAATCGGAGACTTGGGCTCACATGCCACTGTCCCCCTCCACCTAACCCACTCAGATGCTGCCAGCGAGACGGCGGCCATATTTCTTGAAGCTCATGGAGAACTGCCTCAGCCAAGCACTCTGACTGGCACGGCAATGTGTTTGCATAGCTCTGGAGCCCACTGGTCCTTGTGCAAAGTGTAAAACAAGCTGAGAGGTAGGTTCCCCGCACGGCCAGCCAAGTAAATCTTTGCTGAGAATGAGCAAACACACCGGGGCTCAGGAACTGTCGCTGCCTGGGGCCTAGAACCTTCCTGTAGGCTAGGGCCCAGGGGAGGAAGCATGGGACCACACCCCTGCTGAAGCCCTCACAGGGATAGCTCTAGCCAACACCTATGCAGAAGTCAGGGTAGGGGCTGTGATACCAAATGTAAGGCAGAAAGGCGATGCTTTTTTAAGAGCCTTCACATACTAGTCATGGCCACATATTCTCCAGTACCTCAAATAGTCCTCCAACATGTGGGGAAGGACAAGGCCCCATGGAGGTGAGACAGGTGGGGGTCCATGGACGAGGGACAGTTTATGTCAGCATAGACCTAGGCTCTGTGCCCTTCTTCTGTTGGGCTTTGGGCTTCCTTGTTCAGCCAACAGTGGCCATGTGGCCCTTTTACAATGAGAAAGAACCACACAAACATTGTCTCAGACCCAGCACATGCTTCTCTGTGGGTGTTTCCCTCTCCCTTCCCCCCCTCCCCCAGCTTTTCTCCCCCTCCCTCCCATCTTCCTTTCCTCCCTGCTTTGATGCAAGACCCCACTGGTTCCACCTATTACACAGCTGCTGGTGTCAGGCATCCTCCATCACGGACAGATGTGGGTTGGGAAAACAAGGCTCACTCCCCAGCAGCCGCCCAGTTTTGCTTCGGAAAAAGTTCTAGAACTCAGTGTGAGGCTGAGGGCAGGGAAATTCCTCCTCAGGATCAGATGTCTGGGGTCATGGGCAGCGGCTGGAATTAAAGATCTAGCATCCTGAGAGTCTACGGCGGGACCTTGAAGTCTACGCACAAGTATACGGTAGGTGGGCATGCAGTGAGGAAGCCATGTGAAAGGAGAGACGCGCAAGGCCAACAAGAGACAGGGTGTGTATCGGGACATGCCGCAACTCCCTGCTGCCGCTCTCCCATAGAGCCCCATCAGCAGGACTCGGAAGACCATGGCCACATCTTCAAGGAGGGGAAGCAAAAGATTGGTGCCATGAAGTTCGGGATAATGCAGAAATTTAGCTGGTGCTGGGAGACCCTCTAGCAGGGGCTGCTAACACCTCCATCTCTTCTGTGCACAGAGCCAAGTACAGTGGGAAGACTTGCACAGAAGGGAGCTGAGACTCGACCATGACTTCCAACAAATATGACCGAGGACATTCAGCCAGGGCCACAGGCCAAAGGGAAAACCAGGGTAAACTCTGCAGGGTCATAGAAGAAAAACCTATGGATGGGCTTAACCACAGGCCAGAAGCAGGCAATTAGGGGAGAATCTGAAAACAGCAGAAGTTACACAATGAGAAGATCCCAGAATCTCAGCAACCTGAGAGGCGGGGCAGGCCACACTGCACTTCCAGTGCAGGGCACAGACATGTCCAGGAAGTAGGCAAGCTAACCGCAGAGCCTCACCTGTCCCTCTGCTCCAAATCCAGTGCCCCAGTCTCATACCTAGCTCTGCAGCAGAACACCTGTGGCAGAGTCCCTCCATCCCACTCCACCCCCAGTGGCTCACACAAATCTCCACCTCCTAGCCTCCCTCCTGGACTCATTGCTTTACCCCAGCCCCCAACTCCAGAAGGCACTATCTGGGAAACCTCAGGCTCCAACCAGGGAAACAGGCACACTAACCGCAGACCTTTACCTCTTCCCTCTTTCCTCCAAGTGTACCCCCCCAGGCTCATCCTTCTGGAGCAGATAAGCTGCTATGGCCTCTCCTCACTATCTATTCCCACGGGACTTAGCAGATCCTGGTAGCATACCCTTCTTTCTTCCCTCTTGTGGAACCCTTCACCCCCCAGGCCTAGCCTCATTCCCAAATATCAGCTTCTACTACCCAGATCCCCAGTGACCACACATATCAGGACCCGAGAAAAATTTCCTATCAGGCAACACACAGCCACTAAACTCTCCAAAGGCCCAGAGAGGAAAACAGAAGCCAAATACAAATACAAATACAAAATCCCAACAAAGACAAGACCAGATCTCAGCACCTAGAATTACAATCCTCCCAATCCCAGATGCCTAGATGACAGCATAAAAGTGCAATCAATAACAGCCAGAACAATATCTCCAGTAGAAGGCAGCAACCCTACCACAGCAGGCCCTAAGTATTTCAACATAGCTGAAAAACAAGAAAAGTTCATTAAAACAGCCTTTATGTATATAATAGAAAGTAATACATCCCTTAAAGAAATCCATGAACATACAAACAGTGGGAGGAAATGAATAAAACTGTTCAAGATCTGAAAGTGGAAATACAGTCAATAAAGAAAACCCAAACTGAGAAAAATATGGAAATGAACACTGTAGAAACTCAAACAGGCACCTCAGAGGCAAATCTTACCAACAGAATATAAGAGATAAAGAGAAACTCCCAAGCACTGAAGACATAACAGAAAAAAAATGTATACCTCAGTCAAAGAAAATGTTCAACCTACAAAATTCCTGGCACAAAACATCCAGGAAATATGTGACAGCATGAAAAGACCAAATCTAATATTAATAGGAATAGAGGAAGGAGGAAAAATCCAGGTCAAAGAAACAGAAAATATTTTCAACAAAATCATAGAAAAAAAATTCCTAATCTAAAGGAGATGCCTATCAAGGTAAAAAGCATACAGAACACCAAATAGGCTAGGCCAGAAAAGAATTTCTCCTCAGTATGTAATAACTCAAAACATACAGAACAAAGAAAGAATATAAAGGCCGCAAGGGAAAGACCAAGTAATGTAAAGGCAGACCTCAGCCTAACATTTGACTTCTCGGTGGAGACTCGAAATGCAAGAAGGGCCTGGACAGATGTGTTACAGACTAAGAGACCACAGATGCCAGCCTAGACTGCTATAGCCAGCAAAACTTTCAATGTACTAGAGGCAGAAAATAAGACATTGCTTGATAAAACCAAATTTAAATAATGTCTATCTACAAAACCAGTGCTAGAGCAGGGCTAGAAGGCAAACTCTAACCTAAAGAGGTTAACCCCACCCAAGGCAACACGAAGAACGTTCTCTGCGGGACACAATGAAGGTGGTTCGAAGAGGCAAGTTCCTAGAACTAAGAGCCCGAGACAGCTGGAGAGGCCTCACATCACGTCTGAACGCTCTAGAACAAACAGAACACACACACGAAGGAAGTAGATGGCAAAAATAAGCAAACTCAGGGCTGAAATCAATAAACTAGAAACAAACAAACAAAATACAAAGAATCAGTGAAACAAAGAGTTGGTTCTTTGGGAAGATCAGTAAGACTGATAAACTCTTATTCAAATTAAATCAAAGGGGGTGAGAGGAGAACTGAATTAACAAAATTAGAAATGAAAAGCATAACATAACAACAAACAATAAGGAAATCCAAATATCATAAGGACATATTTTAAAAAGCTACACTCCAAAAATTAAAAAATGTAAAAGAAATGGATAAGTTACTCGATACATACCACTTACCAAAGTTAAAGCAAGATCAGATAAACAATTTACATAGACCTGAAACCCCTAGTGAAATAAGAGCAATGATGGAGAGTCTCCCAGCCAGAGAAAGCTCGGGGCCAGATGGCTTTAGCACAGAATTCTCCCAGACTTTCAAAGAAGAGCTAACCCCAATACTCCTTAAATTAGTTCACAAAATTGAAGCAGAAAGAACATTGCCCAGTTTGTTTTATGAGGCCAAAGTCACCCTGATACCCAAACAACACAAAACTTTAACAAAGAAAGAATTACAGACCACTTTCCCTTTAAAACATTGATAGAAAAAATACTTGTAAACTAAATCCAAGAACACATCAAAAAGATCATCTACCATGATTAAGTAGGCTTCATCCAAGAGATACCAGGATGGCTCAACATACGTAAACTGATAAATTATAAATCCACCATATAACAAACTGAAAGACAAAAACCCCATGATCATCTCATCAGATTCGGGAAAGACCTTTGACAAAATTCAACATCCCTTCACGATAAAAGTCCTGGAGAGCATCAGACCGTCCGATACCTTTTTCTCAGAGGCGGGACCTGGGGCATCAACCCGCATGCAATCAGACATGCTCTTCTCTGGGTCCAAAGCGGCTGACCCTGAGTGCAGTGCTTAGCCTCGCATCCTGAGCGTATCATTTTAGCTTTTTATGGTATCCAACCATGCTTGGGGAGAATGTCCTGCTTCAATGGCTGTAAAGGCCTGAATGATCATGGCTGCATCACACTGTTGTGAGACTCTAATCTTGCATATATACCACAGGCAAACCAAGGAGACCAACACCAGAAGGCCTGCTAACCCTCCCATGCCCGCCCATTCCTTCAGATGATTCATGGCTGCAGCAATCCATGATGATAATCCTGTGGCTAGTCCTGCGTCCACTCCGGTAGAATTTACTGTGACAATGGCCACTCTCACTCTTTGGGTGGATGACACCTAAATGAACATCGGTACAAAGTCCCAATTTATTTCTAATATCAGAGATCAGACCTCTACTCTTGCCTGATGCGTCTAAAACAAAAAGGGGGAACTGTAGAGAGCTGCGGAATGCTATGCCTTAAAGATGGAGCTGGTTTCCGCCTTCCACCTTCCCGATGGTGAGTGCTCTCTGTCACGAACAACTCCACATTTGGCTAAGGCCGAGGATCTGGCTTGCTTCCATGTATGTGGACCTATCTGCATTGCCCCCGTGGCACGCCTAGGTTGGCTACCCAGAGGCTATTTAAGTTGTGGGCTGGCTTTCCCCGGGGTCCGAGGATTGTTCAATGTTCCTGAATAAACTGCACTGAAAAAAAAAAAAAGTCCTGGAGATATTTGGAATACAAGGGACATACCTCAAAATACTAAAAGTAGTTTACAGCAAGCCTATAGCCAACATCAACCTAAATGGAGAGAAATTCTAAACAATTCCACTAAAATCAGGAACAAGAAAATACTGCCTACTCTCTATATACCTATTCAATATAGTACTTGAAGTCTGAGCTAGACTTCAATTTAAAGAGATCAAGGGAGTAGAAATAAGAAAGGAAGATGTCAAAGTAAGAATAAGAAATTATTTTGACCAACTATACATTTGATAGAGGGCTAGTATCCAAAATATATAAATTCAGGAAACTAGACATAAATAAAACAAGCAAAAAACAATTAAAATAGGGTACAGGTACAGAGGAATTCCCAAGAGGAAACTCAAATAGCTGAAAACAACTAAAAGAAATGTTCAACATTCTTAGTGATCAAGGAAATGCCAACTCAAACTACTTTGAGATTTTTATCCTACACCTGCCATAACAGCTAAGATCAATAAAACAAGTGACAGCTGGTCCTGGTGAGGGTGTGGGATAAGGAGGGTACCCATCCGTTGGTAGTGGGAGTTCAAACTCACAGTCACTGTGGAAGTCAGTGTCAGCACTTCAGGAAGATGGGGATCATCTGCTTCAGGTTCCATCCATACCACTCTTGAGCATATTCCTCCGAACACTTATCCTACCACAGAGACATTTGCCCAGGCAGGTTCATTGCTGCTCTGTTCATAAAACAGAAGCTGGAAACAACCTAGATGTCCCTCAACAGAAGAACGGATTAAGAAAATGCAGTTCATCTATGCAACGGAGTGTTACTTAGCTATTAAAAAGCAAAATTGGGGGTAAACGGGTGGAACTAGAAAACATCATCCCAAGTGAGGTATCTCAGATCCAGAATGACAAGTTTGGATGCATTCGTTTATATGTTATGTTAGCTGTTAAGTCGATGCCAGCTAAGCTACAGTCTGCATAACTACTGAGGTAGGGCATAGAGTAAAGGATTCTTGTGGACAGATCTCATTAGGAAAGGGAACTAGTGATGGGAGGGGCTGGAACTAGAGGTTCAAGCGGGAAGAAAGTACTGGGAGGAAATGTGGGGAAAGATATCTAAAATTAAGGGCTATCCGAGGAATAACAGGGAAAGCTAATACAGCAGAAGCTTCCTAAAATATTTACATATATGAAGGCTATCTAAAGGAAATTGCCAAATAATGGGAGAGTCCCAACAGGCCATATAATGAAGCTTGTCATCTTGTCACCAAATGAAGCTTCCAATACTGGGACCAGGTTATATCTAGTTGAGTTATTGGCCAAAGGGGACCCACGGGAAACCTCAAACAACCCAGACTGTTGCCAAGACTATAGAGTGCTCTTCACAAACTGACAAGGAGCCATTACTGGAGACAACAGCTTCAGGACTCATTAAACATGGAAAAGCTGAGACGTTGCCTACAGAGAGCCTTCATCCGATGTTCTAGCATCTTTGGCACAGGAAGCTACTCTGCATGCTGCCAAAAGAGAAACATAAGCACTAAGCCAGCCACAATCCCTCTGATCTACAATGGTGTCCTGCCTGAAGGACATGCTAAGGCAATGGTGGCACAAAGCTTGTGGGAGTGACCATAATATCTGATTCGACTTAAGGCCCACTCTACAAGATGGAACCCATACCTGACACTGATTTGCCTGACCAAGAAGCAGAGACTAGATAGCTGAAAAACCTAGGCTAAAACCAAATTTTATGTTCTAAAAAGAAGTATCAACAATGATTCCTTATGAATTCTGCTATACTCATAGATCAGTGCCTTGCTCATCCTTCACCAGCAAAGCTTCCTCCTGCAGCAGAGGGGAACAAATACAGAGACCCACAGCCAGATGGTAGGTAGAGAGTGAGAGACTTTGCAACACTCAGTCTCTCCCCTCAGATCTCAAGGGACACCAGGAAAAGAGAGCGCTGAGGGAGTCAGAGAAGATGGTGTGCATTCTGGAGGTACATGAAGGAAACAGTAGTCTGCCATGTGGTTGGAGGGGAGATGAAATCCACAGTTCTTGTCAGAGCTTCAGCAATCACTCAAATACATGTGCTGTCCATCAGGGGTACTGCACTCCCGAGGACAGAGATTGACAGCGAGTGTCCACTCGGAGCCAGAGGGGAGCAGGGCTGGGGTGGGCAGCAGTGCCACAAACCCACAGTCCACCTTGAGTGAAGAGGGCCAGCAACATCACTGGTGGCCTCATTGGACCTTGTCACTTCAGACGAGCAACTGTCAGCAGGGTGCCAGCCAGCGATGCTCTGTGTGGTGCTGGGTGTGGTCACTCAAGCACATGTCTGTCTGTCCATCTCATTCAGTGCAAATCCCACCTCAGCAGCAACAGAATGGCAGACTGTGTCTGCTGGAGGCCAACTTTCTCTTTGTAAGCGTCCCACTCTGACACCTCTTTATCTGACGCTTCTATGTGAAGCTCAGCTCTGTGTCTCCACCTCCCTGAGGTGCATCGACCGTGCTGCCAGTCTCTGGGACCACCCAGATCCACACTGGGCCTCACACAGACCCTTGGCCTTCTTGGAGTGGAAACATCTGATTCGTACAAATAAGGGATATGGGCCCTTGCGATCTTGCTTTTGAGCTAGAATTACATACTTCGAGGGCACTGCTCATTTCCTCCTCCCATCACCAGGCAGCAGGGGGCTCTGGACACGAAAGCAGTGTGGATCCATGTAGGCAAGCGTGTCACACTGACCACAGAGCACACAGAGATTGTGTAGTTTCCAAAAACCTTCCCTCCTACTCCATACTCCCAGTGCAAGGCAATGTGCACATGCCCAGGAGCAGCAGGGCCTGTGACAGCCCTGAACAGACCCACAGATTCAGCTAAGTCCAATCTGTTCCTCAGCTGACCTCACTCTGAAGGCTCTACTGCTGGATCTGCAGAGATGCAGCAGAATGACATGTCTGGTCAGCACAAGTCCTACAGCTGAGAGGAGAGAGGACAGTGCTCGGGTCATTCAGACCCCCTGGTTTGCCAAAGATATGTCTTTAGAGCCTTTGCAGGGAGTTTCTGTTACAAAATAATTCACAGCGGCCTTTGCCCCAGTTGAAGCTCCTCATTCAGTGAGAACTCATTACACTTCCAGTCAAACTATCGTGCAGCCTTTTCTGGACTCTCCAAGTTACTCTGGAAGGTAAGTGTGTGGGATCAGTCATGAACAAGTTACAGTCCGGCTCTGCATGAGTGAGGACACAGGAAGACAAATAATGTTTTACACAGTGCCCCTCTCTCACTTCCTCCAGTGGACACAAGGCCAAGCTCACCATGGCACACACATTTTCTTCCTCTTGAACAGGAAAAGTACCACAGTGTGTCTTAGGTCATTGTCAGTACTGAGCTCATCTTTACGTGAGACAAGGAGAGCATGCAGCCCCAGGAACTGGCATATCAACCAGAGAGACATTCCAGGTAGCAAAGGAGGAGGCAACAGAAAGTTAGCAAGGATGGAGCTTACCATGGCAAACCTGGAAGAGCCAGGCATGCACAGGCCTTTGCTCGGCTGTAGGCAAAGAGCTACCCGAAGCCATGGGTACCACGTTCTCAGGGATTACCTCCTCTCCTTCCGTCGCCGGGGCTAAGGCTTTGAGGCCCAAGCATGTCACAACACCCTTCCTATGGCCCTTAGAGCTGTGGAGCTAGATCACCCAGTGGAAGAGCAGACTGCATCAGGAGAAACAAAGAGGAGAACTGCCATTCCCAAAAATTACTCCACAGGCAGAGAGATGAAACTGAGGCATAGAGTGGGAGTCCCACATCAGAGACGGCCTGAGTCTTGGCCCAGAATTCATTGTGTGTTGATCTCATTGTAACTATTCTTTTATTGGGCAACAAAGGCCAATAAGGCAAACATTGCTGTCCAGTGATGTCATATCATTAGGCCCTGAGATGTGCAGCCAAGCACAGGCCAACTACAGTCTCTCAATCTGCCCATTAACCAGGTTAGTATCGGACTTTGAAATTTGAAGAGATGGTTCGATGGTTAAAAACACTTGTTCTTGCAGAGGACCCTAGCTCAGTACCCAGCACCCACACTGTGGCTCACAACCACGCCAGCTCTAGTTCTACAGGGTCAGACACTCTTTTCTCACCTTTAGGCCTGCACATGGTTCACATACATATGGGCAGGCAAGACACTCATACATATAAAATAGAATCTTCTTAATTTTTATAAAGATGAGCCCAGTGTGATGCTGCACGTCTGTAATCCTGGCACTCAGGCAGGCAGAGGCAGGCAGTTCACTGTGAGTTTGAGGCTAACCTGGTCTAGCCTGGTCGACAAAGCAAGTCCAGGACAGCCAGGGCTACACAGAGAAACTATGTCTCAAAAAAAACCCAACAATTTTTAAAAAAGATTTATGATTTTCAGTACTATTCTTTATCAAAGTATAAGCTTAAAATTGAAAATAAAATGTGATTTCAGTTATTAAAGTCAAGGCCCAAGCTCCACTCATTTACCCACCCACTCAAGCACACACACACACACACACACACACACACACACCACCCATCCATACATCCTTCTACACATCCATCCATCATTGATCTCTCCACATACCTATCAATCAACAAACCCACCTAACCATCCACCCATTGATCTCCATCCTCTGAAGTGTTGGTGTCACAGGATTGTACCACACTTGGCTCACCAAATCCTAATGGTTGGCCTTGCCCATAAGTTAAGTTTGCTTGTGATATATACTAAGTCTTTCTAGATTCAAAATATTTTGGGGTGTGTATAGATATGCATACATTATATATGCATGGCTGGTGTTTACAGGTACATATACATGCTATATGTGTGTGGCATATTCGCATGCTTGTATTTTGTTTGTGTGTTTAAGAACAATATTGTAGTCTTCTAGACAATTATGCTCCTGGCTTTCCATCTTCTCTTCAGGGGCTGACGCAAGAGGATCTGGCAGGAGAGGCCATCTGGGTTATATAACGAGTTCGTGTCTCAAAATAAAACGAGCTCCATAAGCTGGCTGAGTGACATTTCCTACCACTATTGTTTTCACTTGAAATAGACAGGTATTCAGGATGACTTGTGTCACCCAACCTGTCACTTATTTCAGTGTTCACGAAGCAACTTTCTCTCCAGAATTCCAACTAAATAGCCTCCAAACTTTTGCAAAATAATCTATTTGTAAACCACTGCATGCATTTTACCCTGCAGACTGACAGGCTGACACAAGAAAAACATCTTTCCTAACTTACTCTAAACCTTTAAAATAGTCCAGGTCTAAAACTCAGCTGTTTTGAAAAGATTTTAAATTTTTTATAATAACTTACTGTTATTATCAAACAAAGGTAGCCCAATTAATTTACTGATTTAAAAAAAGTAAAATCTGAATTACATCTTATCAGGGGTTGGAGCTTAATGTTTAACTTTGGAGTCTGAATTATCAAAGCAAAGTGTAATTTAGGTATTTTATAGAATAATAACAAAGTATGAAAATGAAATAGAATAAAAAGGGATTAAAACAATTTCAGGCTGTATGTCAAGCCTTGCTGTGAGCATATGAGATGTAGTTGGTCTGTGTTCTTGGAGCACAGTATAGAGATGAGTCAATACAATCCACAAATCAGGAGGCTGTTGAGAAGCTGCTGCTCTCTGCATGGATACCAGGAGGGCCATAATGTGACTCAGACCCAGCGCATGCTCCGAGTGCGCTTTCCAGGGCAGGAGCATACTTCTGCAGAAGAATGGCAGCTTTTCACAAGTCTTGAGCAAACTCCATTGCTCTGGTGAACACCACAGCCAAACAGTCCAATCTGCAGGAGCAGGCTCTCCCCAGAGCCTCCACTAGCACAGGGCTCTATCCTCAACCTGAGGAGCCTCTCCTGGGAACCCCAAAGATAAAAGCCTTGACTTCAGCTGGGCATGGTGGCACATGCCTGTAATCCCAGCCTTTGGGAAGCAGAGGCAGGTGGATCTCTGTGAGTTCAAGGCCAGCCTGGTCTATGAAAAGAGTTCCAGGACAGTCAGGGATACACAGAGAAACCCTGTCACATATTTGAAAAGAAAAAAAAAAGCCTTCCATATATATATATCAAAGAAAAAGAAAAGCCTTGACTTCTTGGCTGACACTACCTCAGCAGCAGGTCATTTGTGATGCTCAATCCTGCAAGTGACATTTCCTGTTTCCTGCCCGTAGTCCAGAAATTCCTGAGCATCCCTGCAAACAACACCGGGGCTTACAGCCTCTCCGCTGCCTGGAAAGGCCTTTTCCACTTCAGATGCATACTCATATCCAGTTCTACATTATGTGGTAATCAGTGGGCAGCAGCCAGGGTGGAATGGGAGAGGGGGCAGGAATCATCATGGTTCTGTCAGACCCTGCTTTGTAGCATGCTGATTAAAACAAAACTGGAGTGTGTATGTGCCTCTAGGACATCCCTCCTGCTCTCTGATGATGCTGGTGCTCCCATCTCCCTTGGGTGACCTTATCTGTGGAAGGCCATGATCTCTTCACACTCTTGCCTGTCCCACAGCCCCTTTCACCACAAGCTTCTCTCTAGCTCTGCCTGCAGGAACTGCCCAGGACTCTGAGAGTTGACTGATAAGAGGTTCAGGAGGTAAGTGCTCCATACTCCTCCCATACTGTTTGCTTTCTATGTTCTAGATGCTTTCAGCATCCAGAGACACCAGCAAACACCACCTACCATTCAAGGAACCTTTCTTTCTCAACGCCGGAAGATGGAAAATAAACTATTAGAAAATAACCCACACGCTGTTGATAGTGGTAGGGAGAGGGGAGGAGGGAGGCAGCTCAGTGAAGGGCTCTGTTTTACAAAGGATTAACTGGGGAAAAGTCAAAGAGAAGTGAAACTCAAGCACATAGTCAAAGGAAGAACAGCATGGACCCACTGCATAGTTGAAGAAAAGCTCTCTAGGCAGAAGTGACAAGTGCAAAGGCACTGGGGTGGAAAAGGACTGGCTTGTTGTGCTAAGAAAAGAAAAAGGAGTTTGGAGAAGCTAAAATGCAGTAAGCAATTTCAGAAGAGTTGACAGCACATGGGGGGGGGGGAATGGAGTGGGAGGAGGCATATCTTACAGGGTCATAGGGACCACAAAGTCCTTCAGGAGCGAGAAGCTAATCTCAGTTGCTTCTTCAAAGAATCACCCTGCAGCATAGAAGCAAGGTCAAGGCAGGGAGGTCCAAGGAGGGTCGTACATGACTCCAGGTCAACGGTGGGGCAGATGGGGAGAAGAGAGGCAAATACAGTCTGTTGGAGACAAGCGGGGCATCGTCTGCCAGGCCGGATGTGACCTGGGACAGAAAGGTGGGAACCTGAAGAGCTGGTGGCCGAGAAGTGGCTGCTGTAGGAGGATCAGGTCCAGCATGGATGACTGAGGGTAGGACAGAGACTTACAGCAGCCCAGGCTCTGTCCATGAGGCCTCGCCTTTCACTAGCCCTGCTAGAATCAACCTCATGTTTTCCTGCTGCTTACAGGGAAGTGAGTCCTGCAGAATTCCCGAACATTCACAACCAATGGAGTTGGCTTCTCCAGACAAACACCACCATGTGGAAAAGCAAGCTGTTCTGGCGTCACCAGACCCCGCCAAGTCCAGCCCTGCCAGGCATGCTCCTGGGATCGGGGACACCTAGCCAACACCCTGCAGCCTCTCAGTGATTCTCACCTGAGTGAGGCTTTGAGAAAACCGAATGCAAGGAGGCAGGGGTTATCTTCCCAGTGTCCAGCACTCAGAGTGCTCCAGAAGGGCACTTTCCTACCTTCTGCTCTGACAGCAACCATTCAGCGACATGCTCAGCCACAGTCCCCAGCACTCCTTCCTCATCTCATCAGGCAGAGAGAGGCAATGTGTCAGCAGGGAGCGTGCACACTGCCATCCAAAGCCCTGTGCTCCTGAAGATAAGGGCCAGATAAAAGAAGGCATTCCACAGCCGGCAGGGTGGGGTGGGGGTAACAAAACAGACACTCCATCTTCCAGGTGAAGCGGAGTACAGTTTCCCCTAGCACCTTTCCTCATTTGAGAAAGACTTTTCCCATGTGTCCATAGAATGAATGACAGCTTTGGGGGCAGGAAGGACTCCACGGAAGCTGCTGACCAGCAAAGACGGAGTCAGTAGCTGTGAACCATATACCACGTATCTTACGTCTACACAAAGTATCATAAAAGCATCACTATCAACCCCTTAAAGATGGCCTGGAATGAAAAAAATGCTCCTTTGAAAGTCCAGCTGCCCTGCTGGGAGATGGAGCAGCTCAGCACAGCCAAATGCCATCAAACTGAACCTTCTGTTGTTGTGTCCATTGAACGACATGTCTCTGAGCTCTGGCTCACTCATAATGACATTTTAAGTAGCTTCCAATGCTTTGTGTGGGCTCTTAGCAGGGCAATTACATGAAATGTCAGATCATCAAACATGTAGCCCTGGAATAGCAGATTGCCTCACAGTGACTCGGCGTGCACAGTGGTGCAGGCCTGACCTGCTAAAATTATATGTCTTTGCAAGGTTGCCCAAACAAAACGCTACATGCTTTAGTGAGTGAGTGATAGCATGCAGACGGCTTCACCGCAAAATTGCTTCAGTAAGAAAGCTGTGAATCACACAGAATAGCTTTTGCTCCTTAGAATATAGAAGGATGGTTTAGTCACATCAACATCTACCTTGCTTTCTATAGTCAACATCATGTCAACACCTTTGCAATTTCTCACCATCTGTATCATTCCTCACCACCAGCATCCTCACCACCTTCATCTTCATTCCTTACCATCATCAGCACCATCATCCTCACCACCCACATCTTCACTACCTCACCAAAATCATCATCATCCTTATTATCAGCCTCACCCTCATTACCCATATTCACCATCCTCACCCATCAACATCCTCATTGTCTACATCTTCATCATCATTATCATCCTAACTATCAGCCCCATCTTCACTACCCATATTCACCATCCTTACCCACCATCATCATCACCACCTTCAATCTTACCATTCTTACCATCACCATTACTGTTACCATAATGAGCACCTTTCAAAACATCATCGCTACTACCCCATATCCTCACCATTATCACACCACTAATCTCACTTCTATCCTAACCATGTTCACCATCAAGAACCCCCATTCTTACCGCACCACCATCATCACCCTTTATTACCCCACCATTATCATCCTCTTATCATTACTCTCATATCATTACCACCTTACCACCATTTCATTATCTTCTCCCCATCTGTACAACAATCTCCATCACCACCATTGTCATCTTCACCTTTAACACCCTCCTCATCCTGAAGAAGTAATGTGTCCCGTCTGTTTAGATGGCTGACAGTCCATTTGATGCTCAAGTCCATTTAATTATCGCTTTTCAACAGATTCAGAAATTTTCAGTTATTACTTCCTTCTACCTTCATTCTATAAAGAGTTTCTATAAAGAGGCATGGCCATGCACATCCATGTCTTGTCTACAGTTACTAAGGACGATCCAACAATGAGAAAATGCACTCCACAGCTTGAGGGCATAGCACAGTTAAGGCCCATTTATGTCTGGCAGGTGGGTATGTGAGGAGTGCCCCAAATGCAGGCTGGGGCAGGCCCTGTTGCTCTGCAGGGTGTGTTTCACAGGGCTCCACTGTGAAGCAATCCACCTTTTCACTTCCTGTGGTCACGAGGAAAAGAAAGGAAGTATCACAGTTATGGCCTTGGTAAGGAATGGGAGAACAAATGCCCAAGTGCCCTGTGCTAGACCACGCCTGTGTGCACACAGGGGTCCAGGAGGGTCTCAGATGACCTGCTCTGTCATGTTCTCACCACACCTGGAGTCAGGCCACTGGGCTCCCATCTTTCTCCTGCTTGTCCCCACAGAGCTGGGTTTACAGGCACAGCCTGGCCGCTCCCAGTTTGTCAGAGGGGTGCTGGCATCTGAGTTTGGGTCTTCCTGCCTGTGCTGGAAGAACTCTTGCACAGTGAGCCATCTGGAGAGCCCTTCAGTTTAAAAAATGGATACAGAACTTTCTGCCACTTAAGTGTTTGTCCAGAGCCTGGGGAGAGCCAAGGGACAAGGCAGGTAGACAGAGCTCAAGAATAGCCTCCTACGTCCCCTGAAGCATGGGAACCTCCCACTTCTCCAGCTCTCATGGATCTGTTATGCAAAGTTATGTACTTGTGTTTTTGCAGTGGCTTAGGCACACAGCCAACAATCAAGGCCCATCCCTGGCATTGATGGTTTCACTTGGTGGTATAGAAGGTTTAATTGAGGTTATGCCTCCCCTATTACATGACAACTCCATATAAACATATTTTAAAGGAATAGAACCGTGATGTCAATGACCAAAGCCCAGGAGCTGTTAGCCAAAACAAAAACCTGAATGGTGTTTTTAGGTTTTGGTTTTTAGGCAGTTAGTTCTTGATGAATCCAGCTTTCTCTGTTATGATCCAAATACTTGCTCAGAAACCACCATTAATCTCTGATGGTTTTTTGCTCTCTTGGAAAATGACAACATAGCTTTTGGAGGCTGCATGAGCAACAGGTGGGAAAATTTGCAGATGAGTCTATTTGTTCATTCACCCGCAAATACTGCAGCTATCCAAGCCAGCGCTGGATGTCACACAAGGAGACCACGCTGCATGGCCTTCGAAGAGCCCACAGGCCACAGTGGGGCAGGAGGTGGCAGTGCCTGCCACAGGCGCAGGTGGGCAGGGATGAACAGACACTCACTACGTATCCACCAGAATATTTTAAGGAGAGGGTTGGGCTAGAGAGTTTTTCTAGGGTGGGCTCAGCATTTCAAGGGACTGGGAAGGTTTCCAGTCTCCGAGCTGTATGCCCATAAGGGTTAGGTGACCTGCCTCACTAGCAATCTTAAAGGAGACAAAGCACAGGCAGTGGGCACCTCACAGAAGCACAGAGCACTCCCACAAATCCTCTCACTAAGATCAAACAGGCATGCTCATATGCCAGGCTCAGAACAGAAGTGAGTTAAACATCGCTGGAATACAATCAGCCAAATTCAGAATGTGATAAACTCTCTCAGGAAACTGACCTGACTTCTGAGAAAAACAGCTTCGGTGAGAAGTGGGAAAAGCTGATATTTCCAGAAGCCGAAAGGCCTGCAGAGGCCCTTTTTCAGCAGAACTAGTTGTGAAAATCGTGGCGCAGTTGGGCAGTGCGTGCCCTGAAAAGACGCGCTGTGACGCTGTCGTCACTAATCCTCATGATGGCGCCATGGAATGTCACTGTGGTTGGGTCTGCACACCGGTCTCCATACCCTGCTGGTGTATGGACAGGTACAATAACATAACGACCGAATGTAGTTCAAAGGCATGCAGGGAGGGTGGGGCGTAGAAGCATGAAGATCCGGGCTATGAGCTGAAGCCATCGCGACGAGCACACAGTCCCTGTCCAATCGTATTTGTTGTGTGTTTAACACTTTGTGTGGTGCTTTTAAAAGCACACCATGGACTTAGGAAGACCACGCATACATACGGGCATACTGTGGACATAGGAAAACCACATATACATACAGCCGTGTGGGCGAGCAGCCAGGACCACTGGGCCATGGAGACCACAGGCAGGGGCAATCTAGTCACAAACACCCCGTCTTCCAGTTAGACCTCCAACCCTGGGAGAAAGCCCCTGTGTGAGCAGAATGCTGCAAGGGAAGGCCAGCTGCTGGCTGCAGTCTCCTTGGCACACACAGAGGGCGTGTGCAGTGCCTGTATGCCAGCGTCTCTAGCGGGCTCACCGCCTCGCTCATGCATGCTGTCCCTGAATCAGGAATGAGCAGAAAAGTTCTTTAAGGCGATGTGGTAACTGCATTCCTGAAAATGACTACAACATGTGAACAGACGAGGAAAACCTGAGCACGAGGCTGCCGGTCTGGAATGCAGCAGTGAGAACCAGGACTGTCACTGTGTTCTGTGCGTTGCTCACAGCCCACAGAGTGATGCCAGTTCAGCGCTCAGCTGACTCCCCGAAGTGCTATCTGCCTAGCTGTGGACTCCGCACGTCTCTATAGGGTAACCATAGCACAATATTTCCACTTTGAGATGGCCTTAGAGAGAGGTTGTTAGAGAGCAAATGGACCAGAACGTTCTGTGTGCTATAGAGGAGCAGGAGCCAGCGAGCGCCTGCGCCCTCACCCCGGCCATCCTATAGACAGCCACACGTGCACCGCTTGTACCAAGAAACTCAGAGCCACAGCACCAGCAAGGGCCACACAGCCACCTGCGCCATACACCACTGTATTATGGGTGCTAACAGCTGCAGGCTGGGCACCCCTGAGGCTTCACCACACCTGAGAGCCTGTGTGGGCACCGGGAATGACATGGCATTGAACACCCGACAGCAGCATTCCCTTCCCGTCCCACAGCAGAACTCTTCTCCACACGGAGGGACCCTAACCCACATAAGATCTCTCTGCCGATCTCTGTCTACAGGGTGATGTGGAAATAACCCTCCAGGGAAGAAGGGTCAAGACCAACGCACTGGGAGTAGGCCATGGAAGCACTCACCGTCTCCCATGCTCAGGGACTCCCTGGAGTCTGCAGGAGGCAAGGGCCATCTCTGCGCTGCAGCAGGGGCTGAGAAGGGCCTCGATGCTCTGGAGGGACTATGTAGAAGGTACTGTGGCTCCGGGCCATTCTCTACAGGAGGCCTCTGAGCAGCATAGGCACCAAGAGCTGCGATCAGCTGCTGCTTTTCCAGCTCACTATCCACCTTGGGGCTGAGCTCATCGGGCTGGAGGCGGCTGGGGGGCCACAGAAGGGTGTCGGGATACTTGACCCGGGTTGCAGGAGGGTAGGTCAGTGCAGACGTATGGGCTGCGTAGGTCAGGATGTTCTCAGGGAAAGAGTCCTCACCCTACAGGAGGAGAGAAGACAAGGTAAGACACATTCTGCTTCCATGTAGATATCCCCGTGATGTTCAGCCAGGCTGCCCTCCACTCCGAATAATGCTGTGAGATCACTATGTGCTGCTGAGTCTGGCTGAGGTTCTCTTGGGTATAAGCCTAACGGAGGAATTCAGAGGTCAGAATGTCAGCATATTTAACACTGAAAAAGCTGCCAGCTTGTTTTGCAGCCCTCCCAAAGAATGGGACTGGGTGTCTCCTCAATGTTGTCATCTCGTTGTCCCCATAATTATTTACAGCAAACATACTTGTGGCTGGGAAGTGCAGTCTCATGTTTTGTTTTGTTTTCATTCCTCTGGTGGCTACCGATGTTGGGAGATCCTAGGGGCTTTGTGGCCATTTCTACATCTTCTCTGGAGAATTATCAGAATCTGCTGCCTGTGTGGGTGTTGGCTGTGATTCGGAAAGGGTAGCTTTCTTATAAACACACCTCCATTTCAACGGAGGTTCCAAGTGCCTTGCCTGAAGCCTCTTCCTTCCCAGCTCTGCGTGTTCACTGACCTAGTCTAAATCCTCCTCTTTCCGTGCTCACATCCAGCACAGTGAGGTCGCCAGAGCACCTGTTAATGCAAACTGCGCTGTTGTTGGCTAGTCTGCTCTCCACTTGACATGGCCCCTTGTGAAACCTCTACCACTGCTACGGCAGCTGTTTCCAGGAGAACGTGTCTTTGCCACACTCTGTGCCACTAGAAGGCTGAGGGTCTATTACCTCAGCAGGATATGAAATGCTAGGGATTGCACAACTCTACCCTGACAAGTGACCTCATCAATATTCCATGGACATGCACAGCACATTCCAATTTTGAGACCACTGAAAAGGAGGAGGTTGTTCTGAAAGCCTCCTGAGCAATGCCTTCATGCCGGGAGGTTCCCGGGATCCCACTCTTGCCCATATTTTCAAACTGCATTCATTGGCATCTTTCGCTTTTGCTCTTGGGGTCCATGATCTAAGTTAAGGGGAACAGCTCCGGGAAAGGTGTACAGCCATAAATGAGGTAAATGTAAGTAGTGTAGACTCCTGCATCTGGTAATGTTTAAAGCTACTTCTGGTCTCAGCATTCATGAGCAGAGGAGAGAGTGAGAGCAAGAGAGAGGAGGGCGAGGGGGGAAGACAGAGGCAGAGGCAGAAAGACAGAGGCACACACATACACACAGAGGAGAGAGAACACATTTGTGTATACATGTGTGTTCATGTGGTTATGCAGGCAGAGGTTAGCATCAAGTGTCTACTCTCCACGTTAGTATTTTGAGACAAGAATTCTCACCAAACGTGGACTTCACCAACTCGGCAAGTTGGTTCACCAACCTGTAGCTGGCCAAGAAGCCTCAAGGATGCTCCTGCCTCCTCTTTGGAATTACAGGAATGTGTCACCATGTTTGGGTTTTACATGGATGCTGGCTTCTGAATCCAGGTCCTTATCACACTCCTGTAGCAAGCACACCTAGCACCAAAGCCTCCTCCCCAGCCTGAGGGGCAGGTCTTCCTACAGGAAGCAGGAAGTCGGGACATGATCGATATGGGTCCAGTTGCAGCTCCTGCGGAAGAACTTGAACAGACCACTGTGCCTGTTGAAGTTTGTTTCTCCTGACAAAGGAGTTTCAACATCACCTGTTAGGTTCATCTTCTGCTGTGGCTACTGTTTCCAAAATGACATGACTCTATCGTCCGAATTGCCTAGTTTTGTGTGCAAGACCAGCTGAAGTCAACTGTTCTTCTTTTTAGGAAACATCAGAAGGGGGGGGCACATGAGCCACAGAGCAGGCCCTCCAGCCATTCCCCACAAAATCAGGGGAAGGACTCGGCTGCAGGCTCCGCTGCTCTGCTCCTGGAGACTGTGTGCATAGCTGGCTAGCTCACTGCACCAGAGGCCAGGCTCACACCCAATGCCCACCAGTGTGCCGGCAGCATCCTCCTCTCCTCTCTCTGATGCAGTGACGAGCTCCATCCAAAGGCTCTCTAATTAGCACCCCATGTCGGACAACTACAGACAAAGACTCCAGGCTTAGCACATCTGTGCAGCAGGCTGGGACAGACAATCTACTTCCCGAGTTTATGCTCTGACTCAAACTCAGGGGAGGAGGAGGAAGGAGTATTCCAACACTAGATAACACTAGTCCAACATTCCAGCACACAGGCAAGTAAGAGACTGAAAAAAATACAGACAATGTTGGTTCCTCCGTACCCCACTCTCTGGTCCCATGCAATGGAGTCTGCATTCTGTTGCCCTCGGGGGGGGGGTTAGCCATGACGCTGGAGGTGGGTGTCAATACCAGGAGGGGCTTGCAGACACAAGCTGCAGAGTGACTTAACAGTGATCCCACACATGTGAGTGGGATGGCAGCCTTCCTGGCCACTGATTCCACCATCACTGTCATCCGAGCCTTCTCACAGCTACACACCCAAGCACACTGAGGACAGCTCCACTGTGCTCTTCCTTTTACCTTCCCTTTCACTCAGAGTTACGATTACAGAGGTTTCCACAGGCTCCAGCCTGAGAATGTTTGAGTCTCAGCATTATCAATATCGAGGTATTCCCAGGAGGAACAGAGTGCAGCGCACGACACCTGGAGGCCAACAGCCTAGAATCAAAAAACCCACTCAGTTCCCAGCTCTTGGTGGGCGCTGCTGGCATGAGGAGTTTCCAGTCATGTGTGGGACCCAGATGCTGGGTGAGGCCCACCGGGGCGTGATGCACCTGAGCCTATTCCTGAGGCTCTGCAGGAGTGACTGCATTCCAGGCACACTCACTCAGCCATCACTGCACAGAGAAGGGCAGAGCCCCTCCACATGGAGAGATGCTAACCAGGAGGGAGGCACACTGGGGAGCGCCACACAGCTCTGACCCCTCCGTTGGATGTTTCAAGCTTTATTTTTGCCGTCTGGAAAAAAAGGAAAAAGGTGATTCCCCTTCCTTTGAAGGTAGTCTAACAGATTAGGGGACGAATGGTAAAAGTGCCTGGCTTATTGGATGGCTCAGAGGACAAATGTGGTGAATGGTGGCTACTATCTGTGGCGTCACTACTGGCAGCAGTCCAGTAACATGCCATCAGCAACGCCCCACCATCTTTATTGTCCCAGCAATGAGCAACATCCTCCCTGTCCACAGCATCCTCAGTAGCAGCAGCAGCAGTATCCACACCACCACTTCACCATCATCATCAGCATCACCATGGTCACCAGCAGCAGCTACAGCCTCACCACCACCTTCATCATCATCACCATCATCATCGACAGCAGCAGCAGCCTCCACACCACTGTCTTCATCATCATCATTACCATCACATCATCATCACCATGGTCAGCAGCAGCAGCTACAGCCTCACCACCACCTTCACCATCATCATCATCGTCAGCAGCAGCAGCTGCAGCCTCACCACCAGCATCCCTGCTGCGAGCAGTGAACCTACGAGCAGCAGCAGCACTGCTCTTGCTGCCATGTGTTGAGCCTCTGATGACATTCTAGTGGAAAGAACAACTCTAGCGTGGCCCTGTCCTCAAACAGCTTGCAGAATAACAGACAAGCTAAGTCAGAGATACCAGTGACTAATTAGAATCTCTACAGAGAGGGTCAGACGAGCAACCCCCTGGAATGAAGTGATTGCGTGTGGTGGCGCTGGTCAGAACAACTTCGTGGAGCAGAAGCCTGCCGCGTTTGCCCATCTTCCCAGGTGGTCCACAGAAAGCTCCCCTTGCTGTTAGATTTGCAGGGTACAGTGCCAGAGGCAAAGTCAGGCCTCCTTCTTAGACAAGCATGCCTCTCTTGGACCCCCTGCCCTGTCTGTTTGCATGGCTATTGTTTGGGCTGACAGGAAGTCCCAGAGGTCCTGGGAGTCCCACAGGACACTCCGTGTAGACAAGACTCTTTTCTGCACACTGGCTGTTCAGCTCATCAGATATTCTCTTGTGCCAAGGATCTAAAACAAAGCATGAAACTCAAATCAGGTCACCGTTGACCATATAACACGCATCTGCTCCAGTGTGCCCAAAGGCAGTGTTGACAGTCATGTTGATCAACATACAGCCTCAGGCCTGACAAAACAGTGGGGGTGGGGCACGTCCAAGGCTTCTTAATGAGATGGCCTCATAACGGGACACATGTGCCACTGGTTGCCAAGGAGGTGGAGGCAGGTGTCGGCCAGCCAGCATTGATCACTGATGGAAGGCCATCCAGCATGCAAACTGTGGAGGATGTTGGTTTTGTTAACTCCATCTCCTTGTCAGTTTGCCATAGATCTCTGCATCCCCCTGCCTATCACTTTCCATCTGTCTGCTCTGTCTCTGACCCTGTGTGTGTGTGTCTCTCTACTGTGTGTCTCAGTCTCTGTGTATCTTTGTGTATCTCTCTCTCTCTCTCCACCTTTGTGTGTCTATCCAGGCCTACCTCTCTCCTCTACCTGTCTCTCTGAACCTGACTCTCTGTGTCTCTTGATCTATATCTCAACATCCAGTGGCATCAGTTTCCAACTAGGCCGTAGGCTTTGTGGGGGCTTCTGTGTGTAGCTCTTCCTACCTGCACGAAATCGCGGGGGTGTAGCACTCCTGCCTTCAGGAAATGGGAGAAGTTTCCTGTGTACTGTAGGACTTGTCATGGGGATGATGGGTTCCCACCAGAGAACCCAGTGTCCACAGAGCTCCAGTTCATGAAACCTGTGAAGTTGCAGAGCCCACAGATGGTAAGCTGAGGGTGTCCACAGAGCTCCAGTTCATGAAACCTGTGAAGTTGCAGAGCCCACAGATGGTAAGCTGAGGGCCATATAATCTCACGGGAAGTTCAGTGTTCCTGTGTAGGTGGATGCTGACTGGGGCCTCTGCAGACGATGCCCCATCTGTGGGCTCAGAAGTCTCCCAGGAGAAAAAGATGAGTAAGACAGACACATCTGCCTCCTGTATCCTGCTCCCCATCATGCCAGCCACGCTGCCATGCCCAGCTCACGCCTGGCCTTCTCTGCTCGCAGAACCTGCTGCCTCTGACCAGGACAGCAAACCCTGCTGAGTGCCCACATGACACACTTGATGGTCAAGCCCCAGGCAGAGAGAGGAGAATAACCACAGAGGCCTGCCTGGCTTCCCTGCACTTCATGTTTTCATTCTTCCCGGTCCTCTTCTGTCTGTAGATGGGGCCTGATCACCCCGCCCCACAGAGGTGGCAGGGCTGGGCTGGCAGGATCTCACTGCATATAGACAACCTTCTCTGCTAGCCTGGCATGAAATGAGGGATCAGCAGAGTTTGGTGGCTTCGGTTTGAGGAGTAAACAAAAATCAAGATAAGGCCTGACAAGAATTCCAGGACCCCGAGTTCAGCTGTTAGAAAGGTCCTGCTTGAAGGTGACCTTTTAAGTCTGTGGCCATACCGCTCTGAAAGAGCCATGCCTACCCTCATTTAATGGTGGGCCTTTCACTGGTTTGTCCCTTTTGGACTGTGCATTTGCAGCTGGCCTCCTCTTCTGGCAGATCAGCCATCCCTGACATCAAGGAGAGGAGTTCAGCTGCCCAGCCAGAGAGGAAAGCAGAAGGGTGAAGGCCAGAGTGTGGGCCTGTTACAGTATCACAACAGCACCACACAGCTCCTTAGAAGCAGCCATGGCTGTCACAGTGTAGGCTCTGGCCCTCCTGGCTGCACCATGAGAGTGATTATTAGCCCACGAGCCCCCCTCGCTCCCTGTACCATGGGATGCATGTGTCTGTGGCACATGGTGGAGGGTAGGCAATTGGTGGCCAGGAGGAAGGAAGGAGTGATGCTCACGAACTGTGGGCTCAGATTCCTGACTGTATTAGGCACCACTGTGAGGGCTGAAGAGGGCACCTAGCCTGGGGACAGCTCCTGAGGGTGGAAAGGCCAGCCCCTAGCCAAGGGACAGCCCCCTAAAAGTATGAAGGCAGCACCTAGCGTGAGGACATCAGCTAGCTCGGGGACAGCGCCACAGAGCCTGGCTTCCTGACAGTCAACAGTCAGGGAAACACTAATGAGAGCAGGAACAGGTATTAAAAATAAAACTCAAACGAATGTTATGACATGCGTGCACACTGCTCTGCATCCTCAGCGCTGTGCTGACAACAGACGGAAGATGCATCCCCAAACACTTCCTCCCGAGAGGCGCCTCTTCAGACATGGCTGGCTGCAAAATGGGCCCGTGGTAGACAGCCATGATATTTCTAGTAGGTAACATCTGTGAATCTGCCATGAGGCACTAGTCTTTGCTTACACACACACACACACACACACACACACACGCACGCACGCTGGGAGAGACAGACAGACACAGAGACAGAGGGGGGAGGAAGGGAGAGACCTGAAACAAGCTCTATGCTCCTAAACTGGCTTTCTGTGCAGCTGAGGAGGACCTTGAACTTCTGGTTCTCCTGTCCCCAACTCCCAAGTGCTGGGACCGCAGACACGCACGCCACTGTGCACAGCTTAGAACATGAGTCACAGCCTGTGTGCACATAGAGCAGAGCTGCAGGTCTTAGAGTGAGCAACCCTACCCAGAAGAAACCAACAAGTCATGGTTGTAACCGTTGTCGCCCCCCTGAACACGAATGCTTCTCTTATTCCATATCCTCGGCAGAGGTGGACACCGCAATTTTTGTATTGTTTAGTTCTCCTTTAACATTTTCACATACTTATACAACACATTTTGATCATTTCTGTCTATCCTTATCTGCCCATAATGCCCCATCCTGCCTCTGTCTTAGCCAGGCCAGGGACCAGAGTGATGGCTCCTGAAGAGTACTGAACAGCCTTTTGAAGATGTATTTATTTCTAGTCTATGTGTATGTCTGAGGGCCTGCATGCATGCATGTGTACCACATGCATTTCTGATGCCCTTGATTTAGATTTCTCGGCTCCTTTGTACAGGTTTGTGCTCGTTGTGCAGCTCTTGAGCAGCTTCTGCCTGTGACCACTGCCCCCAGAGGTCCCCACTGAGCTCTGCTCACTACTCTGGAGGTTTCCCAGCTGCTGCAGTTTGTAGAGCCCCATCCACAGGAGTCTGCGTTGCCAGCAGCTGGGAACAGTGGGGCAGAGGCTCGTGTACCTATCCACGCTGTGGCTGACCGTACGTCCCAAGAGCACATGGGTTCAACAGATGGTCTCTGCTGTCCTTACCACCTCTCAGGACACCCCTGGTCCAACTTCCCAGCCCGCTGCATGCTCTTTGCAATGACCCTTTATTTCATCCCTTTATTTCACTCCATTTCAGCTACATTTCTCCTCATTTGATATTTCTCTTAAAATTCTGAAGGGCTGGGCCAGTCTTTCATCTTTCTAATCTCAGGGCCCATCATAGTTGCTTTACATTAAATATGTTCTCGGACTGTTTCTAAAATAAATTAACTAATGGTATCAGGAAGTGATGACTTTCAGCCTGGTACTTTTCAGTGACATGTGAAATGGAGACTGAATGGTGCTCTCTTGGTAAAACTGGGGCATGCCCTCGCTACACAGAACACCTGGATGGACTCTGAGCAGGCGGGTGCTGGAAGGCGGTGCCCACTAACTATGCAGGGCCAGTGATCACACAGATTTAGTTGTGGGTATGTGCTCAACGAGTGTTGAGTGGCACCTGGCCATGCTGGCTTGGGAGGGAAATTCTTTTCCCTATGGCTTCTGGGATGAAGTAATCATCCCAACAGCCTCAAAGAGAATAAATTCAAAATTCTGTCTATGCTGGAGTCAGATTCTCTAGGATAAATATACAGAAAATAAAACACAATTTGTAAACAATTCACGGTAAATCGGTTGCATGTTGAAACATCATGAGTGGCCACAGTTTTAATTGCTACTGAGATAGCCTGTCACCCAGCGGGAGGGGGTTTGGGAAGCCCCAAGTTCTCGGCTGGAGCCCAGGGCAGCTCGGATCGCTGCTGTACTTCTGTGCTTCCTGCAGATGCTGCTCATTAGAGAGATGACTCAGCTTTCTCCTCATTTAAGCACGCAACAGAAAATAATGAGTTCTGGGCTTTCACACATTTTTTTTTTAATATGAAGAAACATCTCTCTGAACACAGAAGGGAAAATGTGTAGGGCAAAAGTGCCCCCCAGTGCTGAGCCACGGCTCTGAAACAGCCACCCTGGCAGATGATTGCAATGTCCGTCAGTTCATCCTGGCTCGCAAAGAAGGGAAGTAACAGCTGTGAGGAAAAAGACTGGCGTGTAGGCATCGCTGGCCCTGTGGTGGCTGCCTGTCATGTCACCCTGCTGGGTGGTGCGTTCAAGGAATCCAAGAGCCAGCATAATGTGAGGTGGTCCTGCCGTCATGGAATTCTGGCCACGCTCAGTGCCAGCCCCCTTGCCACTGAGTTTCGTGGCTGTGAGAGATGTGGACACTTGCCACTGCTTGTCTTCTGGGCGGGTCCAGAACCCACAGCAACATGGAAGCCATCTGACAGCCTGGTGGACACCTGTCAGAGGAGCCAGTGTTCCAACAGAGTGGCGGTGCTGACACGCTTCAGGGAAGGCTCGTGTGCCTCCAGCTGCTGCTGGGCTCCCAGCACCCCTGACAGGACTGATGCACCCCTGGTACAGTTTCAGGGAAATCTCCAGATGTTGCTCAGACAGAAAACACGGCCAAGTGAGGCAGCACAGTGAATGCTTGCTGGGAAGAAATGCTGAGCTGTAAAAGCCCCGACACGGCAGGGAGTCCAGCCCACACACCACGCCCAATCTCCCCCCTGAGCTGGTTCTCAGGCTCCAAACTGCTTTCTCCTGGTACCCAGAGCTCTTTGATTATTTTTTAAAGGCAATTCAAAGCTTGACACAGCCTGCTTCCAAGCTGCCCTGAAAACATCTTGGTGACCACACATTTACACCTCAAAAGCCTACTGAAGTTCTAACTCTTCCTTTAAAATGTGCTTCATCTCCAAAGCAAGCTGGCTCTAGCACCCTGGCTGAATGAGCTTGCACCTTGGACCTAGCTGGCAAATCTGGCCCTGAATAGCATAGCGATCGCCCTGTGTCTAAGCCAGCTTGGACAGAGGGACAGTTGCCCAGTGCCCAAGCCCGAAAGCCTTACTGTACTGGGTCTCATGTGGTCTTGATATGCTCTCCCAGAACCTACAGACAGGCATCTTTCTGCCGTGCTGGAAAATAAATCCACACTGCTTACTTTACCAGAAATTAGAAGGCTCCAGGGATATAGTAATTGCTGGGTTAAAAACAGGACAGCCATGCACCAGACCTAACTCTAGCCATGTTCAGAATCTCTTGTCCTCTTGCCTTCTGGGCCATGTGTCCACTCCTGTCCTGGGCACTCGTCCTACAGACTGGGAACAGAGCTCCTCCTGAGTTTAGCTTCACACTTAGTGCAGCTTTGCACTTCTCATACTATCCAGAACCTGTGGCCATGCAGACAGCTGGTGAGCCTGCGAACTGAGCCTGCTCACTCGGCCAAGACGCCTGTACCCAAGACAAACATGCAAGTAGCTAAAGGAGAATCCCAGCCAAGGGAGCAGGCTGAAGCATCACCTTTGCTGGGCGGGTCTCATGTTCCGTCCTGGGATGTGCATTCGCTGCTGGGACCTGGGACAGAAGCTCCAGATAGGACAGATAGCGCCGAAGGGTCTTGGCCAGGGCCACCTCGCTCTCCAGGCTGAACCACTTGTCATGATCAGCACTCTGTTGTAAGGTCCTGGAAAGCAAAGAGAATGACGGCTCAGTGCATGTGTGACCCATGCTGAGCCGTGAGATGGGACAGATGGGAGCGCGGCACGCGTGCAGCCTCGGTGGCCTGCAAGGGCACGCTGATGGTCAACACCTCCACGTCTCCTCGGCCGCAGTGCTGTTTCTTAGCGAGCCCGGACTTGCCATTCCCACAGTGGGCTGAATTCTACAGAGCCTTTGGGAGGGGCCGAGGAGTGACCCTACAGAGCTCACGGATGACGCTTTATCCACCGTGCCTGTCACACCGCTGGCATGAGACAGACAGAAATGGAGCGCAGAGCAAGCAACCACTGCTTGCTCTGCTTGCAGCATGAACCACAGAACTGAGCTGGCTGCCTCAGATCTGCCAACACTCAAGAAGCTGAGGCAGGGGGATGGAAAGTTCAATGCCAGTTCAAGCAATTTAATGAGGTCCTGTTCAAATTAAAGGAAATTACTGAGAATTTCATACATGCATACATATGTATTTTATCAAGTCCACATCCAATTCTGTCTCCTACATCTCCACCATTCTATCCTCCCTTCCTTTTCTTTCTTTCTTTCTTTCTTTCTTTCTTTCTTTCTTTCTTTCTTTCTTTCTTTCTTTCTTTCTTTCTTTCTTTCTTTTCTTTCTTTCTTTTCTGCCTTGGTTTTTCAAGGCAGGGTTTCTCTGTAAGCTTAGATGTCCTAAAATTTGCTCTATTGACCAACCTGAACTCACAGATATCCACCTGCCTCAGCCTTCTTGAAATTAAAGGCACCATCTCCAAACTTTCTCTTCTTTAAAAGTCATTGTACTGGCTGATTCTATGTTAACTTGACACAGGCTAGAGTCATCTTGAAGGAGGAAACCCCACTTGGGTAAAATGCCTTCATAAGATCAGGTTGTAGACAAGCCTGTAGGGCTAGGGCATTTTCTTAATCAATGATTGGGGTGAGAGAGCCCAGCCCATTGTGGGTGGTGCCATCCCTGATCGGGTGTCCTGGGTTCTATAAGAAAGCACACTGAGCAAGCCATGAGGAGTTAGTAAGCAGCATCCTCCATGGCCTCTGCATCCGCGCCTGCCTCCAGGGTCACGCCCTACTTGATTACATTCCTGCCATCACTGCCATCAGTGATAGACTGTTACACGGAACTGAGTGATATAAACCCTTTCCTCCCCAGGCTGCTTTTAGTCATGGTTTACTGCCGCAGTAGCCACCCTAGCTAAGGTGCTCACTGAGTGTACCTCAGGCTGCCCGCATGTGTATGTGCAGGACCACCTGGTCTGCAGGAACATGGGTGCCTCTTGGGAGCCACATCCCTGAAAAAACCCTCCATCTTCCAGCAGCCATCAGCTGCCAACTGTCCTTACAAGGCGTTTTTAAGGTGTAGCAGTATGGCTCAGTGACAGTGTAGGTGCCTCGCCTCGGGATCCTGGGTTCAATGCCCAGAACCAAACATACACACACACACACACACACACACACACACACACACGGCGTCTGCAGTGATGTGATACAGAGCACAGGCATGGGGCAAGGCAGGAAAGTCTGTGGAACAGGCAAAGGGTGCTCCTGCATTGATGCATCCTGCATTGATGTGGATGCTGAACACAAGAGCAGAATGTGGCCTTAGGAGGATAGAAGATCCAGGCATGATCCCCTTAGCCGGGTCCAGCCTCACCTACCATTGTTTTAGCATAGGGGTACCATGTCTGGCTCCTGGCCTACAGAGTGGTCAGTCTGTGACTTGTTACAATGGCCAGGCTCTCCATAGCAGCCATTCTGCTGTCAGATAACCTTTGCCATCGGCTGTGCCACAGATGTCCAGGAGGAGAAGTCTGAAGCTGGAAGCACCTTAGGTGTGGGACTCACCCCATGGATTAGCTGGTAGGGTTAGCAAGAATATGGCCAAGGAAACCAGGCCCTGGGGGCATCTGAGCCTTACAACTGTAAAGAACAGAGCGAGTCCACAGATAGTGTGTCAGAGCGGGTAACATGCCTACACTCAAAGTCTGCAAGAGCCACGGCAGCTGTGAGAGGGCCAGAGGGGGGGCCAGGCATCACAGATCCTGAACAGGGTCTGGGAAAGTTAGAGCAATGGGACGTGAAATCCAGGACTTGAGGACCCAGGTGGAATGTCATGATGGAGGCAGGAGGGAAGGATGTCAAGATGACATCAACCAATTAACTGCAGTTAGCCATGGCTGACCCCATGCTCACGGTTCTTCCCAGAAAGAAGGCTACCTGCCTGGATGTGGGCAGTACCCAGCTGCACCGAGTGGCCAGCCCTCGACACCAGCCTGGCCCACCAATGGGGCTGCTTTCTGATAGAGGAACGAAAGGCATGCAGGCTCTTCTGTGCGCCTGGACTAAACCCAGATACATAAACCACACTGCTAATGAGAGTCAAGACTTCTCCAGCAGACTGCAACTAACGGCTGAGAGTGCTGACAGCACGCTCTGAATTCAGATTGCTTTCGGGCTTTTCGATTCATTAAGCCCCTTGTTTATGTCTAGAAAGGAGATGGGAATTAGTCAAATAGGTCAGAGCCTCTGAGCCACTGTGGGCACTGGCTGCCCACATCACACTGTCTTCAGAAACTTCTCCAAATCTGCCATGTCAGCCAGCACCAGATCACCCTCCCTCAGACCTCCAGTTGTCCGCCTCCCTGCCTCCCGGCCCCTTGCAGGCTCCTGGCTCAGGCTCCAGCATCAGCCCAGCAGGCATGGCCTGCCTGCCTCTTCTCCCTCTGCCCTGGGAAAGACTGTTTCCAGCTGGAGGCTACATCTTTTCTGAAGCAGAAGCACAGGCTAGCACCTCCTCCCCACAGGCCTGAAGCACAGGATAGCCCCGCCCCACAGGCCTGGCCTCTCCCGCCTCACTCAGCTCTCTGTAGATCTGTGCTGGGCAAGGAGGTGGGTCACCAGGGACACGGCATGAAGCAGGCAGGTTCAAATGCACAGAGCTGCATGACCTCACATGTTCTTGTGCTCTTCACTTGGTCCCCAATGCTAGTGTCCACTGAATACTTCCATAAGTACGTATTTTTCTTTTGTTGGTTCCCTAGCCACAATACTGAGTGGTTGCTTTAAGGTGTGCAGTATTCGCCTGTAACTGAGCACAGGTGCCCGGGAGTGGCATTCTCAGTTCAGCTGAAGCAAGGAAAGAAGAACAGCAAGCTCCCTCTCTGCCGGCCCGTATGTGACAAGCTGTGTCACCACAAATTACATTTACAGTTAGGGACAAGCCCCACAATGTTGTACGCTATTTGATCCATCAACTCTGCATGAGTGGAACAGCAAGAGGCAACCGCAGGTCTCGGTGCTCAGGATCCCTTGGAGTGTGCTTCCCTGTGCGGCGGCCTGGCTTTTTTTCCTCCTCTCACACCTATGACGGGAGAGCTGCTCCGGCCTCTGGGTCCCTGAGAGTACCTGCCTCTCTTCCTCTGCCCTGTTCACTGTTCACTGTTGCATCTGAAAGCTACTTCATGGCTTGTGGAGTTCTGGATTTATTTTCCCCTTTCCCCAGTGTGTTCTTGCCTTCGGCCCAACAACAGCCAAGAGCCATGAGAAAGCAGCCTGCTGTACTCTCTCCGTCCCTTCCTGCACTCTTGCCAAGGTTCTGAGCAGTTTGATCACAGTGTGTCTTGATTTTTCATATTTGTATGGGGGGGGGGGCTTATACAGCTTCATAGGTGTGGTTGCTTTAAGAAATGTCTCTTGTAGGTCGGGTATTTGGACACTTGGTCCCCACATGTTGTATAGCAGTTTCCTCAGTGACTGAAACACTCCACTCTGCTGGGAAGCCCCTTCACACAGAAGTTAACCAACTCAAAATACTTCAGAAAGTCCCTGAAACTGACTAGATCTAGTAGGCTTCTACCTCCCAAAACTATTACAAGCAAAGCTGCTGAGAGTGACTCTCAGACAAGCCAAGCTGCCAAGAGACTCTCTTTTCTTAGTTTATTCATTTTGTATCCCAATCCCCCTCCCTTGTCTCCTTCAAGTTTCACCCTTGCTCGCTCTTCAGCCCTATCCCTGTCATCTCCTAGTCCTCAGAAGGGGGAGCCCTCTTCCCTTACCAACTGACCCTAGACTATCAAGTCTCTTCAGGACTGCCTGCATCCTCTTCCTCTGTGGCCTGGCAAGGCACCTCACTAGGGGAAAGTGATCAAGGAGCAGGCACAGATTTCATGTCAGAGACAGCCCCTGCTCCCCTTACTAGAGAACCCACATGGAGAATGAGCTGTCATGGAGACTTTGCTACATCTGAGTAAAGGGTCTAGGTCCTCCTAACGCATGGTCCTTAGTTGGTGCATCAGTCTCCACAGGCTCCCTCCTGGGCCCAGATTTGTTGGCTCTGTTGGTCTTCTTAGGGAGCTCCTGACCCCTCTGGATCCTTATAAGCTACACACACACACACACACACTTCCATGAGACTCTCTGTACTCTGCTCAAAGTTTGGTTGTGAGTCTCAGCATCTGCTTCATCCCCTGCTGGGGGAGCCTTTCAGAGGACACATCTATGGGAGGCTCCCATCCTGTTCCCTCTCTTCAACCACATCTGGTGTCATTCTGTTTGCGCTTCTGAATGAGAATTAAGCATCCTCTAGAGGGTCTCCTCGTTACTTAGTGTCTTTCGGTCTGTGGATTTCAGTATAGTTATCCTGTATGGCTAATATTTGCTTATAAGAGGGTGTATCTTGAGACCAAACCAGACCAGCTGCCTGGAAGATGACCAGCTGAGCTACCTGGAAACTGTTAAGACCAACTGAGCCCCCTCCAAAGGACACTTTCAAACCTGTTGAACTGCCTGCCAGGCTATGCAATGTGCTCCAGGTTCTCAGCTTTGTGAGCTATCTCCCATGCTGGAGTGGGCTTTGGTGGGACAGCTGTCCTGTGAGTCATTCCTGCTCCTGTAAGTAACCTCTTGCCCATAACCCTCTAAGTAACCCAAAGGCTCTCTGGTGGTGCCCGTGCGTGGGCTCACTATCTGAGGTGAGTATATGTGTATGTGCACACACGTGCATAGTGTATGGTGTGTGTGAAGTGATGTCACCCCCCTCGTGGTGGCACCGTTTGTGGAGGTTGTAGAACCTTCACCTGGTGCAGCCTTGCTGGAAGAAGGACATCTCTGGGGACAGGCTTGGGGAGTGTATAGCGCCATCCTCCTTGCAGTTCACGTTCTGGTTTGTGTTTATGGACTTTCCTCTGGAACTATAAGCTGTAATAAACTCCCCTTTCCTTAAAAACGCCTTTAGTCATGGAGTTCTATTACAGTACAGAGAAGTAGCTAATGCAGTGGGTCTCTAGGCTCATCACTGTCACCACGTGGAAACAATTCCGTCTTTTTTTTTTCTTTCTAATACTTCTATCTTTCCCTCCCTGGGGTCCTGCTTTTTGGTCCCTGAATGTGAAGTCACTGGTGATGTTTACTTTGCTATCTTCTGTTTTCTTATTGCTGTGTACCAGTTTTACCGAGTTTTCTACATGTGTCTTATGTGCTGTTAGCCTGGAATGCATCCTTCTCATCTCCCACCTCATGCTTCTGTATCACTCTGTCTGAACTCACAGGTCTCACTGTCCTGCCTCTTCTCCCATCTGGTAACCCTTGATTGCATTCTACACACTTGATTTTATTCCACTTTGGGTGATACATATTCTTGCATGTCTATAACCTTTTTCTTTTTCACTGCTGCTCTTGTTGTTGCTGTTCTTATTAAGATAGCGTCATTTGTGCTATGTCATTTAGTTTGGGGGCTTGAACTCATGGTCATTCCACCTTGCTTTCTCCAATACTGAGATTACCATGCCTAGCTGCTTAAACAGCCTCAGCCTTCCCCACCCCCAGAATAGCTGGCATCCCACTGGGTTCTTAGGAACATCTCTACCACTCAAGTCAAGCCTAGAAGCTATTCCTCTAGAAGCCTGACATCTCTGCTGCTTGATTTCATTTGATGGTCATCTTTTGGGGACAATATCTTACACACTCTGGAAAGGTTGGTATGCCATATAATGAGATGTCTCCCAACCCCACAAGACACGGTGACTGCACATTTTCTGGTATCTAGAGACTAAGGGGCCTGTCGTCTTTTGGTTTGTTTGCTCTGTCTTGACCAGAATCATGACCCAGGCTTAGTTAACCACAGTCTGAAGCAGCACACAGCCAACCCCAGCAGCACAGGTGAATGGAAAGGTCTCCACGTAGTGGAGATGATTTATGCTCTGTAAAGAATGTACCAGTGACAACGGATGCAACCTGGTGACAACAAATATCTCAGAGAGCCATCTTAGTGTTTATGGTTCTAGGAGCCTCATCCACAAACAAATCCAGAGTAGACACTGGAGAGAGGACTACATGCAGAAGGCACAAAGAGAGCTCTGGGTGCTGGAAACATTCTTCTTGCTGACCTGTGTTCCTGGTACTCACACGCAAGTGCCAGTCAAAACATGTCAGATTACACGTTTGAGAACCCCTGCTTCACAGATTTTAAGATTTACCTTACTGAAACAACCCAAGGCCCCTAAAAGTATTGTCACCCAGCTGTGCCCACTACAAAGTTGCCTTCTCCAAGGATCTGCCGGCCTAACCTTACATCCAAGCCCGGCCATCAGCACCCCATTTCTCAAGCCGGGCATCTCCGAAGACACAGCAGGCCATGTCTGGGGTGGGGGCGGGGTAGGTGCCTGAGACACCTGTCACAGTGCATGTGAGACTATGGCCTGCCTTGGATAAGCCACCATATGCACTTTCCAGACTGCAAGCTAGAAGTTACTCCAGCTGCCATGACTCCCTGACTGCTCACAGTCTTGCTGGGCTTGGCTCCACAGCCCTCGCTGGCTTGGGAATTACTGAGGTAGCATTCCAAGCAGGGCATCACCGGTCCCTGTATAATCCATGTGGCCTGAGCCCGGCAGCACATCATTCAGTGCTGTAGGGACCAGGCCCCAGACAAATGGTAGACTGGCCCGAGTCTATCCACACATCCATCCTCTAGGGGCCTGGATGGCGACCAGAGGTCAGGCCAGGCTTCCATTACTGTGGCCACCGGCTGCCTTAGAACTAGGGGAGACGTCCTTTCATCACTGGCTAGCCTGGACCACCCTCTACCCCAACAGCAAGAACTGCAGCATGTACAACAACAAGCTCCTCTCACGAGGTCTGGCTGTGGCCACACGCTCATCCTACCACAGCCCGCTCGTGTGAGAGGAGCGCATATGAACAGATAGGCTGCAGCAGGCTGGTTCCTGAGCATGTGAGCCCCAGAACACTGTTTAGGCAGCAGGTTCCTGGTTTCAGTGTCAGGGTTCACAGCACACATCCTCTCCCCTCAGGTGCCTTCTTGACATGTGTTTTATGTTGGACCAGGAAGCATATGCCTTGTCTGAGACACTTTGAGGTTGGAAACTTCTGGGTTTGAGTGATGCTTACACAGGCAGAGGGGGAGATATAAGAGGAGACACCAGGTTAGACACAACGTTAAGTTGGATTTTACATGACAGGCTAACATTCGCTTTGTATGGTACATTTGGTGACCTCTCCCCTTGCAGGTGACAGGCTTGTGGGATCACGCACTGACTCCTCTATCCTGTGCCGTCTTTTAGGATCATTGAGTGAACCCTCTGCCCAGTAAGGGGTCGACTTTCCTGTCTGCAGTTGTCAGTGCGAAAAAGCAGTTTCAGATTTAGATTTCTAGGTTAAAGGTACCTCAATTTGTGGGTGTGTATGTGCAAGCCTGCATGTGTGCGTGCATGTACATGTAAGAGCGTGTGTGTGCACGTGTGAATGTGAATGTGACTGTGCTGCCTTCCGCAGACTTCAATGTTACATTTTAAACAAGATCAGATGCAGAAAATCACTTGTACCACCCTCTGGAGAGGCGTTGCCGAATGAGGCCACGAGCCAGATGCAGTGCCACCTGGAACATTGCCAGTGCCACACCCACCCTGGGTAAGGGAAGCAGTGCCTCATCCCACCGTGAGCAATCGTGCCGTGCTTGGGTTTTTACTGTGACCTCCACACACTTTAGGAAATGTGCTGGGCTTTCAGTGGAAGTAACTCTACAAATTCCTCACGTAAAAGTTAACTGGGAGTCATATGCCAGCTGATGCTGCATGTGACAAGACAGATTTTCAGGGATGTGTTGTTGGGGTGTCTAAAGGAGGAGGGGTGGGAGTTCTAGACGACAAAGCAAGAAGGGTGGGAAGAAGAGGATAAAAAGGGAGAAGAATGCAAGGAAGCAAGGAGAAAGAGGAGGTTATGAAAAAACGGAAGGAAGGAAACAGGCAGGAAGCAAGCTACTACTCTTAAGGGTGATATCGGCACATATTTAAAATGATAGCAAGGAAACACAGTCAAAACTGCGGTGAGATAGCATCTCACCCATTAGAATGACTATTCTTAAAGTACTGGTGAGGCTATAGGATGAAAATTCTCACATTGCACACTGCCAGTGAGAATGCAAATGGGTGTCATTGTTGTGGAGAACAATAGAGAAGGTCCCAGGAAGTCTGAAAGCAGGACTGCCATGGAATCTCCTCATTTGTTTCCAAGCATTTATCTAAAGAAAGTGGAATCAGCAAAGATGCTGGAGCTGACTACCTGAAGTACTACTCACAGCTGTCACAGGAGGAGATGGGTTCAGGCATCTGCTGTGGATAAATAAAGTGCAGAACACACACCACAGACTAACGTTCTGCTATAAAGAATGAAATCCTATCCTTTACAGCAGAGTGCATGGAGCCAACAGGGCAACATGCTAAATGAAACAAGCCAGGCATTTTGTCATCCCTCACACGACCAAGCTGAATGGAGGACAGTAATCACCAGTGGCTGGGAAAGGTGAGGGAGGCTGGATCCTAAGAACCAGGGCACAGAAAGAAAAAGGTCCCAGTGAGCCACAGCACATGACTGGCCACACTCGAAGTAACACAGCTTGCCCTTTGAAAGGCCCAGAGAGAGAAACGTAAACTCTAAACACAAGAGACGGATGAAGGAAGGGAAGGTCAGTGGCCTGATGTGATCATTGTACAAATGGCAGCCAGACTCAGTTCATGCATGCTTGCCAAAAGCATCTCCTAAAGCTGAGGTTCAGCAAAAATGTCCCCATCTCTAGTAATCTCAGGTGACAAACCTATTCTGTCACCAGGTATGGTGGCCAATGTCTGTAGTTCTAGCACTCGAATGGACAAGGCAGAAGGAAATACCATGAGCTCCAGGCAAGCTTAGACTACAGAGTTAGACCCATTTAAAAACAAAAATAAAATCATCCCTGCTTTGTTGCTAATTTCTGGTCCAGCCATGGCAAACACAAAATTTATGGGGCAGTTCAGAGTTCTCTGCACCTCAGAAAACAGCTAATTTTCCTGACTACTTTTTAATGGATGGAATTTAATTTTCTATGTTATTGGATTGTTATTTAGCTGGTCCATTTACTCCTCCTGTATTTTGTTTATTTTCCTCTCCAACTGATAATCAATGCAGACAGGGGTAGATGATGAAGATGCCTTTAAGTGGCCTTATTTGTTTCTCCTGTGTCTCTTCTGTGCAAGGGACATAGTTTGTGACCCTGCAAAAAGTCACAATGATTGAGTGGCCACTTAAAGTGTACCACGTCCCAGCAATCAGCATGGACGTTTACCAGATCACTTGGCTTCAAAGGAGTCAACATTTGTGGGAGTATTTCCACCTCTAAAAAGCTGGAATGTCTCTCCTGCCTGGACTCTGCCCTTGCATGCACTGCGCTTTCAGCCCTCACACAAGCTGCTAGAAGTTGCCATGCTAGAAGCTAACACAGAGCCCAGAAGGACTCAGTGACTGTCATTTCACGTCATTTGGTTTTACATGCAGGCCTGGGCCAACCAACAATGACGATGGAGGTGACCCACACACACAGCCTACAAGGCCTGGTTCTCATCTCAGGAACCGCAACACACAACCAGCTCTTGGTTCTCAGTGATCCTGCGTGTGCCACGCCCACTCTTCACAGTGATATCGAACATACCCTACATGGCTCTGTCCAGCTCAGCACATCACGTGGCCTCTGCATAAAGAAAGGCATTTATATGTGGAGGAGGACAAAGGAGCAGCTGGGACCGCTGCCCCCTCAGGTTATGGATCAGTGGGGATCCCGAAACAAGTACCAAACTCTCTTCTTTATCTCCCCACTCTCTCCCTCTCCTCTGAAAATGGAGCCAAGAGTGTGCATGTATTAGAAAGCACCATATCACTGAGCAATCCTATTACTCTTTTTTCCTCCTTCATTTCTTAAAACCTGAGCCAGGGTCTCATTCTGTAGCTCAGGACTTGTGCTTGCTTCATGCCTCAGCCTCCACCACCTGACAAGAGGTGCATGTGTACCCCACAATGTCTGGCCTCATCTTCAGTCTGAATGAATCACTGGTTTGAAGCGAGCTGCTCTGTCTCTCTGGCGATCAATGCCATGTATGAAAAAACTCCAAATGCCATTTCATGGCCAGCTATGGGCAAGCAAAGCCCTGAGGCCATGTGAAATGGGGAACCCAGGCAGGAGTCTAGATCGCTGCTGTCACCTATCCTGTAATTCAGACACATTGCAGGTCCTTCTCCTTTCCTTCTTTCATGTATTCAGTCACTTCTGTGACTTAGGCTGGTGGGGGTGGACTCTGGTAGAACAGGAAGGAAGTGTCTGGGACAGGAAGGGAAACAAAATGGCCTCTACTCTCTAGGGTTTGGGGACACATGGGCTTCTTTAATTAATAATGTAATAAGTCGAGCAACAGTACCAAAATAACTGGGCACAGGGGTCTTTTCTGAGACTAATACTCTAACCAAGGACCATTCATGGATATAATCTAGAACCCCTGCACAGATGTAGCCCATGGCAGCTCAGTCTCCAAGTGGATACCCTAGTAATGGGAATAGGGACCGTCTCTGACATGAACTCTGTGGCTGGCTCTTTGACCCCCCCCACCCCCAGGGGAAGAACAGCCTTGCCAGGCCACAGGGGAAGACAATGCAGCCAGTCCTGAAGATACCTGATAGGCTAAGGTCAGATGGAAGGGAGGAGGACCTCCCCTATCAGTGGACTTGGAGAAGGGCAGGAAGGAGAAGAGGGAGGGAGGGTGGGATTAGGAGGAAATGAGGAAGGGGGCTACAGCTGGGATACAAAGTGAATGAACTATAAACTGTAATTAATAAAGAAAATAAATTTAAAAAGATGAAAAAATAATGTAATAAGTCTTCTGCTTGGAAACCTGGGGTGATGCTATCATTGAATTTACAATCAGACACAGTTATTTAGAATGCTGAAGAAGAGAAACACAAGTAAGTCATGCTGCAGAGGAAAAGCAAGCCCAGGTACTGCTGGCGTGGACTCCCTGCCGGGCTCCTGCATGCCTCTCAGAAGCTGCTGGAGTTGGTTAGGAAACCTGTACTTCAAACAAAAGTACCCAAGGGTCAGATCTGAGAGAAGGTCACAGATGGATCTGGATCGGGAGGCAGGAGCCGAGTGGGAGCAGCAGCACCAACCTGAGGCGAGAAGTGAGGATCACAGCTGCAGGGTTTTGGACAGAGGCGCAGCAGGACAGTCCAGAGTGCAGGACAATCCTAAGGCATAATGCTGGCAACGCAGCAAGCTTGATGACGTGAACATGATAAAGGACGCTTCACTGAGAAGATTTATTAAGCCAAAGTACGAACAAAGACATCCTAAGCTCACGTAATGCCACAGTCATTTATATTTGTAATTAGAAACACAGCATATATGTAAAATCATAAACTACATAGATATGTACTGAAAATAGTGGGCACAAATATACTTTTGAATCATCCATTGGAAACAGAAAAAGTATTACATAAACAGGGCCACAAAAAAAACCCCAAAATTTCTAAAAAGTTCAAATCTAACACCTGACTGAAAAGCAATAGCACTTGACTCTAAAATTTATAGGCAAAAGCAAAGAAATGTTAGAAAAAGGAAATTTTTATATGCCTTAATTGTTCCAGAAAGATGTGAAGTGACAGCCCCAGGTACACAGAGAAAAGCTCAGGAGGAGGTGGCACCAAGGCTACAATCAGAAGCAATGCAAACAAGATCTTAAAAACAGTAAGTCCAAAGACAGCAGAAAGAAAAGACCCAAAAAATGGGTTTTTAAAAATTATTTTAAGGAGATGAAAAGAAAACGTAAGTTTAAACCATCACAGAGATTATAGGCACATAGGGCTGAGCCCTTTCTTCACGCTGGCAGAGCAGCACGTGGGCACTAGGTTAGCATCCGAAGTCTCTATGGAGACCGCTTTCTTTGAAGATACTGACAATGAAAGACTGTGAGCTTACGTACAAAGAAAGATAATGTTTAAATATATCACGGACTGGATCATTTCAATGATAAAGAAAAGTCTCCCAGTGACTTTGGGGGTAAAAAAAAATGAGAATTATGCAATTGACATGTGAGAGTGATATGGTGGAGAAGCAGGGGGCAGGAGGAAGAACAGGAAGTTTAGAACAGGAAGCATCAGGCAGGGAGCTGGAAGCAGAGAGCAGGGAACTGGGAACCAGGGGTAGGGAGCAAGTTACAGGGAGCTGGGGCCAGGCTGTGCTGTGCTCCTGGTTTGACTGTGGAGTCTCCATGGAGTCCCATAGGCCTATAGCATCCTCCAACGGGAATCACGTAGACTGATAAAGATAAAGGTGAGAGACCACGGGGCCAAAGTCAGGGGTTCGTGGGACCTCATGGGTATTGGGATGCAACACAGTGGAGTCTGGGCCTTGTGTCTGGAGCCAGACGAAGAGTCTGGCCTCCCTCTGCTACATCGACAGTGGACAACACCCCAGGGGTCAGGCCAAAGCAAAGACAGAGCCCAGGGACCAGGAGGACACAGGAGCTAAGAAGCCAATTCTCCTTGACAGGACAGGGCTCATAGGATGGAGAAGAGTCTGGAGAAGAGCTGCCAATTTCTCACAGAAACTGGTCCTTAGAGATGGATGCCTGGTGTTCTCTTCCACTCATGAGGAAGGAATGAACTCAGGAGAGCAGAGATCTTTTTTAAAACCCTGCCACAGGCCATGTCTGAGCCAGAAACAGAAAAGCTCCTCAAAACACAGGAATGAAAGTCACTGGCTTACCACTCCGAAGGAAACAGACAGTGCCATAAGTCCTGTATGGACAAGAGCAGCACAGTGTGGGCACAAGGCGGGCACAGACGACTCAGTCATTGTATGCAGGTGAGCGCTCTGGCTCTCACAAGGAAAAGAAGCCCAGATAAAAGACTGCTTTGCTATTAAGGCTTTAAAAGACATCATCTCAGCTGTCTGGGGTGTCAGAGCTCAAGGTCTCTGGGGTGGACCGGCTCCACTGGGGTGCAGGCGAGTAGCTGTGTCTCTCACTGTTCCCAGCTATGTCTCCTCTTTGCCTCCCACACTCCTCGGGCTGCTACTCCGGGAGGTGCATTCCGATCCTCCAGTCCCATGGTTGCTCGCTCTTCCTGAGGCCCCAGGCACTCCTGGGCTGAGCACTGGGACCGTTCGGATGGACCGAGGTTACCAGTTGTGACCTGAACAGTAGCAGGAAGGGGGACTGGAGACAAATCCCAGGCAGGGTCAGGGCACACTTCGATAGGGTTTTATTTTGTCTCACTTCCCAGGATAGCATTCCCTACACTACAAAACTACTGGCATTTTCTTCTCAATTAAGAAAGCATTAAAGACAGGTGCTCAGGCACACAACATGTGTCAAAACATATTAATAATTATTATACACATGTATGAATGCACATGCATTATAAACTATTCTCTATAATTTATGCTAATTTTCATAAATATATAACTTAAATGTATATGCAACATGATGAAAAACATATGCACACATCATACACACATATATATATATACATACATACATCATACATACATACACACATACATCATACATACATATCTCAGTCTCTTTATAAAGGATGCTCCCAGAAAGAGTAGCTCCCTCTGTGTGAAGCACAGAGACACCATTCATCCATTCAGACTCACTGTCCTCCTCAAGGGCTCAACTGTTTATCTGCTTATCTGTTTTTACTGCTTTGCTTCCACTAGACTGGAAATGGCCTTCCTGATGACCTGGGGTCCTGATCCATTAGATGCACGTGGTCATAAAGGCAGATAGTCCTATTTTGTGCAAGGACTCCCACAGATAAACTGCAGTTTAAGAATGTTCTCCTGCTTCGGGAACAGTGGGCCTTGCAAACTAGGCCTTCGGGAAGAGTCCTGTGAGTTCTTTAGTCTCAAAATCCTGTGCACCAGTCCAGGCACATTCTCGTAGTTTCTCTTTAGCAATTGTTAAACTTCCTGTTTCCCATTTCCTGACCTCTAGGTCATGGGTCCCCAAGGACAGGGAAAGAGATGGCACACAACAAATTTGCTCAATATGGGTTGCTGTACTTTGGGAGGGAAAAACTGTGACTTTCTCAGTCAATCCCACTCATTGCGTTGCAGTTAACATGCTTTACTAGGAGGGAACCAGACTCCTTGACCTCACTTTGTGAGAGCACAGCTCTGAAGACAGGCCTCTTCTGGGCTCTCATAGACAAGGAAGGACAAGGCTCGCATCTTGGTGACTGGGCACCACAGCACAGCACCACCGCTCCCTGGAGCACAGGGCTACTCCACCTTTTCCTTGAAGAGCGGCCTCTTCCTCATGGATATCCACTCTACACCAAAAGGCTGTCAGTTGCTTTGCTGCGCTGAAAGCATCCAATCTTAACAGTATGGCTGTGCCTGGGAGCGAAAGGAGGCAAGCCACGCCCACACATACCTGGCTGGGCCGGAAGCTTCCCTGAGCCCTGGGGAAGCCCTGGGGAGGTCAGCGAGTTCCTGGGCCATCACGCGCTGGGTATAGTCATCCTGCCACGCGAAACCTGTGGGGAAAGGAGTGTAGCCTGAGCATGAATTCGCAAACGTGGCTAAACTCTTACCCCAGATTCCCAGACCACAGATCCCTGGTCTTCCTGCAGAGCATGGGGCCGTGTGTGGCTCCGTAAGATCCCCTTGGCTTTCTCAAATTTCCAGACCCCATGACAATCAGGGCTTTGCTCCATTGTTTTAAAAACAGGTGCAGTAGGGGCTGACGTGGCTGGCAGACAACGGAGAGCCAAACCAAGAGAGACGTTTCTCTAATGTAGAGATAGATGGACCTTGTCTCCCCGGGTGGGCTCGCTGACAGCAAGGATGCCGCCATCGCCAATGAGCCTGTCGCTGCCCGGCACACTCAGCACACCCACTGTTCTGCCGAGCTGGCGGCCACACCACAGTGGAACACTGTCCCCCTAACCCATCCTGCTCGAGAGCCCGGCGTTTGGCTGGATAGGGTTACACTCCTGCAAGGCAATTACTGGGGGTTTAATGTAGTAAATCTCAGAGCCAATTACATTATATTTACACTCAAATGTTGTGACAAAGAGCTTTACAACAAGGGGGAAGCAGTTATGAAGGCAAAAATCCATGCGATTGTGCATTAATTACATGCGCTGTGGATCACATGATAATTATGCTCAGAATTACCAAATAACTCCCAAGAATAATTATTATGCAATTTGTACATTTTAGATCTTACGGTAACGCGCTCACACTTAGACCTACTCCATGCAATTATCCGTAATTATCTAATCACTAAGCATCATGTAATTACAGAGGGATATTTTTATGCTCTGTGCAAAAAACAAGTTACAAATCCTTCAAACCAGGACAGCTCAGTGTATGTACATGTTTGCACACGTGTGAATGTTTACCCCCATATGTCCATGTGCATATGATCATGAATGTAAGTATTGTGCATACATGAGTAGATGTGTGTGCATATTTGTGTGTGTGTATGTGAATGCCCCTGTGTGTGTGCGTGTGCATGTGTGTGTGTGTGTGTGTCTAGCATGGTGAGGAAGTCCAGAGCACACACTCTGGATGAAGTTTAAAGGAGCCAGAAGTGGGTTTCATGAACATATTTCAACATTTTGAAATGCAAATGTGAATTGCCAAAGCTTACAGATGGCAAGAATCAAATGGCTTGCCTGTCCTCGGTCCCAGGAGGCCCAGTGGTAAAAATACCGGGGGTCTCTGGCCTCCGCCCCAGGTCCTCCGGAGCACCTCTCTGTGGAAGGTAACTCAGCACAGGGAGCTCAGCCCAGCCCAGCAGCCTGCCGTGCTTGGTGTTAAGGCAGCAGAAAGGCAGGCCCTCTGCCAGGCATGCTTCCGAGGCCTCTCAGTCCATTCCCAGGAGCCTTTTCAATGGAAAATGCTTTTACGATGTTAACTCAGCAGCCAGGATTTTAGGTTTAGAAAACAAGCGTATTTTAAACATGCCATTCCCCAAGGACAGCCTTACTATTAATATTTATCAGGCAACTGACAATTGAGAGCATAAAAGAACTTTGCATGAAAAAATTTCATTGAAAATGCCATCTTCTGGGCTAGGGCGATGACTCGGTGACGCGCGGGCTTGCATGCTCAGGGACCTGTTTGGTTTACAGACCCCACGTCTGGAAAGCTGGGCACGCTAGCAACGCCTGGGGCCCCGGGACTGAGGAGGGGGAGACAGCGGGACTCCTGGGGCTCACCGGACAGTCCAGCACACTTGGCAGGTTTCGGGCCAGTGAGAGACCCTGTCTTAAGAAACAGAAGAGGTTGCCCCTGAGAAATAGCACCAAAAGGTTGTCCCTGGCCTCCTGTGTTCGGGCACGCACACACGTGTGCACACACATGTGACACATGCATGCAGGCATACACTCACAAGTGGCATTCTGTATAGTGTGTGCTAAAGAACACATGAGCACTCTGCCACGCTGCCGAGCACGGTGACAAGCGCCACAGGAGCGCCACTGGCCAGGCAAACTGGCAGTTTGCACAGGCCGTCTACAGGCCACCTCAACCCCACGCAGATTGCTAAGGCTCCATCTGAGAAAAAAAGTAAGTGCTTTCGTGTGTTGAAAAAAAGCAAGGGGGGCTGAGCATCGCTTTGAACTTCCAAGGAAACAAAGTGCCCTGGAAAAGACGACCCGTCTGCCCGAACGTGAGGACATGGCCCGTGTGCAGGAGAGGAGGAAGACGAGATTTCTCCTGTCTATCCAATAACTGCTTCCGGCAACCTGAGACAGGGAGGGCCAAGGGTGTGAGAACGAGCAAGGCTTCATGCCCTTCTCCTGTGTCCCCAGATTTAGTGCTGAAGACACCAACCCATGAATGCCCTGGGACGGGCACACACGCACACACACACACACACACACACACATACACATATACACACACATATACACACACATATACACACATACACACATATACACACATACACACATATACATACACACACATACACACACATATACACACACATACACACATATACACACACATACACACACAGGCATGCACACACACACATACACACACGCACACACACATATGCACACACACACAGGCGCACACACATGCATGCACACACACACACACATGCACACACACTCTGGTCACCATCCACGCTCAGCAAAGGGCATCCCAGCAAGACATGAGAACATTAGACAGCCGTGGGCTCCACAGAAAGTGCAGTCTCCCGTCCCACCTTCCAGGCTGAGCATCCTGAGGCTCCTCCCTCCTGAGACAAGAAGAATGCCCTCACCCCATGTCTCAGCTTTGAAGATCACTGAGCTGGGGGAGTGACCCTGCACCCGCCCATGATACAAGGGGTGGCGTGGACTAGAGGCTGTAACTCTCACCCTCCCCACCCTCAGAGGCAGAAAGAGGCTCAGAGGGATTTGAACCTCCTTCAAGGTTAGCTGCAAGGAGTACTCTACCCTGTCTTGTAGAACAGCACCAGTTAAAGCTGGTCAGAGCACAGAGCTTAAACAGAGCCCAGGCCCTTATACAAACCACACAGAATTCAGTGGAAATCACTGGTCCCACCAAGAGATACCTCAAGACCAGGGATGGGGTACCTCAGGCAGAATGAAAGCAGAGTTAAGAGACGCAGCACTGGAATGGCATGAGCTAGGGCAGTCGGATTGTAATTTAAAGCCGTAGCTCCCGTGAGCTATGAACCCATATGAAACAAAAGAGAAACAAAACAAAGAGCCTTAGCAAACACAGGGGTGATAGAAAAACAACAGAAACGGAAGGATCATAACCAGAGACGACGGCAAGAAAACAGTTCTGTGGGTACACTGCTTAGGATGAAAAGGTAAAAAGAGTCGGTGAACTGCAAGACAGAGTTCAATAACACAGTCCACAGGCTGCAGAAACAGCGGCGGCACCCGGAGTCTCGAGGTCATAACCAAAGGTATACCATCCATGCCGAGAGACTCAAGGAGAGGACAAACAAGGCAGGGCCCAAAACCTGCTTACAGAAGTGATGGCTCAAGATGTCTCCATTTAGACAGTAGGCTTGAAGAGGCTGGGGTGAGGAGATGGCTCAATGGGTAAGAGCATTTGCTGCTCCTGCAGAGGACCAGAGTTCAGTTCCCAGATCCCACATCAGATGGCTCACAATTGTCTGCATCTCTAGCTCCAGGGAGACAATGCCCTCCCCTTGCCTCTATAGGCATCCACATGCAATACACACATATATTCAACAAATCTTATATATACATAGATACACATATATGTACATGTTACGAAATGAAATCTAAAACTAGAAACTTATTTAAAAAAAAAAAACTCAAAGAAACTGAGCACAGCCCACACACAGCAGACCCTGCCTCCTTGTCCAAGATTCATGATCATTAAATTTCTGAAAACCTATAAAGAAAAAGTCTTGATGCTGCCCCAAATGACTCCTTACCTATATGGGACAGGATTCACATCAGAAGGTAAGCTGTGAGGAAAAAGTGCCAAAGAAACATTCTGAATCTATCAGACAGCCAGAGACAACCCATGGGGATGAGATGTAAATAAAGAGACTCTCAAACAAAGCAACAGGAGCTTTCACCAGAAGGGCTACTCTAGGAAAACACAAAGTGAACTATGTGGAAGCAAAGGAAGTGGTGGGAGAAGGAAACAACCCCAGGAAAGAACATAACTCACATAGCACTGCTTCTCCCAAGCCTGTGTTTGAACATGGAATCACACATCATAACATCTACATTCTCCTAAGGACAGGGAGAGGAAATGATTAGCAGCTGTGTTATAAATGAGTGGGTAGGCCTGTCAAAAACAGGCTAAACTGGGGTACTAACAAACTGCTCTAAGCCACATACATGGAACATAATATTTCAACAAACCAGGTATTGAGGAAAAACACCACCGATAAAATGAATTTCCAAATACGTAAAAGTAACCTAAGGAAAACAAAGAAAATACATACACACATATGGAAAAGAAGGAAGGAAGGAAGGAAGGAAGGAAGGAAGGAAGGAAGGAAGGAAGGAAGGAAGGAAGGAAGGAAAGATGGAGAAGAAGAAAAAACAAGCTGGAAGTACAGGTCAGCACTACAATACTTACTTAGCACGTGTGAGGCTCTGAGTTTGATACTCAGCACCAGAAAAAAAGGAAGAGCAGGAAAAAGGAAATGGGGAAAGGCAACATTATACCTTAAAATGTCAATAATTATATTCAATATCAGTGTCTTAAAATATGTAATGAAAAATATTTAATGTGTGACATTTTCTTTATCCATTCTTTGGTTGAGGGACATCTGGGTTGCTTCCAGTTTCTGGTTATTATGAATAAAGCTTCTATGAACATAGTTGAGCAAGTGTTCTTGTGGTGTGGTGGAACATCTTTTGGGTATATGCCCAGGAGTGGTAGAGCTGGGCCTTGAGGTAATGCTATTCCCAACTGTCTGAGAAGGCACCAGGTTGATTTCCAAAGTGGTTGTAAATGTTTGCACTCCCACCAGCACTGGAGGAGGGTTTTCCTTGCTCCACATCCTTGCCAGCATGAGCTGTCACTTGGGTTTTTGATCTTAGCCATTCTAATAGGTGTAAAATAGAGTCTCAGAGTCATTTTTATTTGCATTTCCCTGATGACTAAGGATAATGACTAACATTTCTTTGAGTGCTTCTGGGCCAATAGTGATTTCTCTGTTGAGAATTCTCTGTTTAGATCTCTACCCCATTTTTAAAATTGGGTTATTTTGTTTGTTGATGTCTAGTTTCTTGAGTTCTTTATATATTTTGAATGTCAACCCTCTGTCAGATGTGGAGTTGGGGAAATTTTTTTCCATTCTGTAGGCTTTTGGCAGTGCCCTTTGCCTTACAGAAGCTTTTTAGTTTGATGAGGTCCCATTTTTTAATTGTTGATCTTAATGCCTGAGCTATTGGTGTTCTGTTCAGGAAGCTGTCTCCTGTGCCAGTGAGTTCACACTCTTCCCCACTTTCCTATCTATTAAATTTAGTATATCTGGTTTTATCTTGAGGCCTTTGGTCCACTTGGACTTGAGTTTTCTTCAGGGTGATAGATATAGAACTATTTGCATTCTTCTACATTTAAACATCCACTTAGACCAGCACTATTTGTTGAAGATACTATCTTTTTTTCCATTGTATACTTTTGGCTTCTTTGTCAAAAATCAAGTGTCCATAGATGTGTGAATTTACTTCTGGTTCTTCAATTCGATTCCATTGATCAACCTGTCTGTTTTTATGCTAGTACCATGCAGTTTTTTATTGCTTATTGCTCTGCAGTACAGCTGGAGTATTTCCCAGCCATTAAAAACAATGACATCATGAAAATTCCAGGCAAATGGATGGGACTAGAAAAGACCATCCTGAGTGAGGTAACCGAGACCCACAAAGACACAAATGGTGTGTACTCACTTATAAGTGGATCTTAGTCATAAAGTAAAAGATAACCACGCTACAAACCACAGACCCAAAGAAGCTAAGTAACCAGGAGGGCCAAAGCAGGAGGGATGCTTGAATCTTACCGAGAAAGGGAAGTAGATTAGATGTTGGGGGTGGATGGAGGGAGGAAACTGGGTAGGGGGAGGGTGGGGGTGGCAACAGAAGGAATGAGGTGAGTGGGGGATGGGGAAGTACTGAGAGACAACTATATTTGGGGGGCATCTCTGGGGTGAGCTAGAAACCTAGGGCAATGGAAACTCCAAGGAATCCATGAGGATGACCCTAGCTAAGACCCCTAACAATGGGAAATATGGAGCCTGAACCCACCATCTTCAGTAACCGGGCAAGAATTCAATGGAGGGATTTGTTCTCCAATCCAGCCACAAAACCTTCTACCTACACTTTGTCCCGACTACAAGATGTGCAGGGGTAAAAGATGGAGCAGAATTTGATGGAAGGACTAACCAATGACTGGCCCAGCTCGAGACCCATGCCATGAGAGGGAGCCCACCCCTGACACTGTTAATGATACTCTGTTGTACTTGCAGGCAGGAGCCTAGCACAACTCCATCAGAGAGGCCTCACCCAGCAACTGATGGAAATTGAGGCAGAGATCCCCAGCAAAACATTAAGTGCAGCATGGGGAATCCTGTGGAAGAAGGGAAGGAAGGATTAGAGGAGCCAGAGAGTCAAGGAGATCACAAGAAAGCTTAGAGAATCCACTAACCTGGGCCCACAGGTTAGCTCATAGAGACCTGACTGCCAATCAGAGAGCATGCATGGAATGAACTAGGCCCTCTGCACGCGTAGAACCCAGTTGTGCAGCTGGGTCTTCATGTTTGACTGCTAACAGCAGGAGCAGGGCTGCCCCTGACTACAGTGCCTGCCTTTGGGCCCCTTTCCCCTAACTGAGCTGCCTTGTCTGGCTTCAACAGAAAAAGATGTGCCTGGTCTAACTGCACTTGATATGCCAAAGCTAGCTGATATCTCTAGGCGGCATCCCCTTTCCTGAGAAGGGCAGGAGGGGTGTTTCAGGGGTAGGGTAGTGAGGTGAGACAGAGGGACTGGGAGGAGGAGAAGGAAGAGAAGCCTGGGTTGGGATATAAAATAAATAACTTAATTTTGAAAAGTAATGCAAAAAATTAAAATACTTAAATATTCAACTTTATACTATTTATGTAAAATTTCCAATCTAATTATATAGGGAAAATATGGTGGGGGGGGTGTTTCCAACATGGACTCTATTGCCTGCTTTTGGATCACTTCCCCTGGCAAGGCTGCCTGTCCTGTCCCCAGGAGAAGAAGATAAGAGCGGTCCTGATGTGACTTGATGTGCTGGGGAAGGTTAATGTGGGAGGAGGAGGGGGCTCCCTTTTCTGGGGAGAAAGGGAGACAAGAAGGGGAAAGAGGGAGAGAGGGGAAGGAGGGGGGACCCTTGGGATGTAGATAAACTAATATAAAATTTAAAATATATATATAGGAAAGTGAAATTAAGGACATGGATAAAAACACATCAGGTAAGCAATAAAGAGCAGCAGCCTAGGTTATACTAGCACCATATGAATGAGCCTTCAGGATAGAGATGGCCAGAGGCTGAGCAGGAACACGGCAGAGGAGCTGATCCACAGAAGGCAGCAACCCAATCCCATGTGCCAAACAACCTAACAGCAGAGCACGCAAGGCAGAAATTATCTCTATGAGGAGAAGCAGACAAATCCACAATGTCAGAAACAGGTTTCAAAATCACTTTCTTAGCTACACAATGAAACAGAAAACAAGCAATTCTGAAGCACGTAAGTGCAATTGATGAACACTTTCGGATCACTCTACCCGGCAAGGACAGGACACAGACCCTTCCAGTCCCCTGAGCCACGGAACCAGCTTGGCTTGAGCTGGACAGAGGCATCATCCAGTGTGGCCCCAACAAGCAGAGACAAGCTGGAAGTCAGCGACCAAGAGACTGTGGGCAGATCCCAAATGCAGACGCTATACATATGCATTAGTAACCCACGGTCCAGCGATAATCCAGGGAAGAAGTGAATTGCGCTGAATAAAAATGAAAATGGAAAAGCATAGCCACGCTTATGGTACACAGTAAGCCAGTTCAGCGAGTGGAAATTGTAGCACAGATGTTTACACTGAAGGAAAAAGAAAATTCTCCAGTCAGCAACCTAAATCCCAGTCAAGAATTGACATAAAGAACAATACAATACACTCAAAGCAACAGTATAAGAGACAAAGTTGATGAATTTTAAATTAAAATAAAGAAAATCCGTGACTTCTAACAAGACCAAAAGAAGGAGCTTGTCAATCGCCCATATTACCAACGACTGATGTAGCAGATGCTGCAGATATCAAGGCAAAAATCAAGAAACAAACACCACCAACCAGATGAACTTAGTTCTGACAAAATGAGCCAATTCCTCAAAAACACAAGTAGCCACAGTTCAGACATTTGGAAACATATTATCTGAGTAGCTCTATAACTATTAGAAAACTTAAATTCAGAATTAAAATTCTCCCTTCAAAAAAATATGTAAGTCCAAATGGTGTCACTATAAACTATAAAATGCTTAAAGAATTAACATAAATTGTGGATGAGTTCTCCAAGAAAATAGAAGAGGAAGAACCAGTTCCAAATTCATTCCATGACTAATATTACTCTTGTTAAAAAAGGAAAAAATCAGATGAAAATAGTATAAGAAAAGATGCCTACAGATGAATTTCCATCATGAATGCAGGAAAGACATGATTGACAATATCAGCAAAGACATATCATGTCCAGAAGATCCTGTTTCCAGCATGCGCCTGCAGCTCTGGGGTCTTCCCTTTTCTCCTCCTTTTCTGTGACATTCTCTCAGCCTTGGAAGGGATGCTATGGAAGTACGTCACAGGCATTTATGCTCCATGCTTTGATCAGTTGAGAGTCTCTGCATATGCCACTTCCATAAGCAGAGATAAGCTTCTCCAAGGGAAGCCCTAACCTATTGTCACAAAAATAAGCTTAGTAGGTAGTTTGACACTGTAACCATTTAAGAACTTCACAGTAGCAGGTAGCACTGCAGGTTCTAGCTCTCTCTGTAGATGGTAGGGGGAACGGCTCCATGTGGAACACTGCAAGTTGGTCACATGTGTTACACTGAAAGCAGAGGCTGTTGAAGGGTTAAAATGGCAGTGCTTCAGACACTGAGGAAGGGGAATAAGAGAGCTGTGGCTGAGTATGAGACAGATAATCAGTGCCTTATATGTGTCCCAGTGCCCTTGACGGGTACATATAAGGCACTGATTATCTTTCTTATATCCTGGTTTCTAATGCAGTTAATTGTAACAGATGAAAAATAAGCAAGGTTGCTTCTAACAAGAAGCCTCTGCCTAGTTTAGGACAGATAACTCAGACCATCCCACCCACATAGCTTAACAAAGAACCTATGCAGCGACTTCTTGGTGGCTGTGAGGACAAAGAGGGATCAGTACATACAATTAATGAGATTTTAGACACCTGCCAGGTCAGAGGGAGCAACACCAGCCAGTGACTAACACTTAGCAGAAAGTCAAGGTCAACAGCTAATGAAGCACAGTTGGACAAAGATGGACAAAATGGGTGTCCACCACTCCTAACTGGGGTACATAAACAGAGCATGATCATCTGGTTGGGCCAGGAGATGATCGTGTACAGGGTGTGGGCCTGGCTCATGGCAGCACAGAGACCCAACCAGTCTCAACAGAGTTTACCTCAGACTTTGTTCTGTTTCTGCCATGGTATCTTGAAAGCCCCTAGACAAAGGAGTTCCAAGGCTCCCTTGAAAGCCCTTCTACTCTTGGGAGTTTCTCCCACTTTTCTTTAATTCTCATTTTTCTGCAATTCTTCTTAATAAAGTTTCTTTCCACTTTGCATAACTCCATGAGAGTTCACATGTTTAATCTTCATTGTGTGAAACAATGAACTCAAAGCCTGCCTCAGCTTGGCCTTTGGTGAGCTTGAGTTTGAGTGTCTGGCATTTTAGGAGGTCTGAAAAGGCTCTCTTGTTTAGCACAGTGCTGTACCCTGAAGCTAAGCTATTGCTATAAGACAAGATAAGGAAATAAGGAGGTGTGAAAATCAGAAGGGAAGACACAAAACTGTACACATCTCCATAAGACGTGCTCCTCTGAGATCACTCTCTTAGAACAAGAAATTGATCACCCAGGAAAGACTAAAGACCAAGTCCTCAGGAAAGGGAAGGGGAAAACTGCTTTATTCATCCAGGATAGGAGAGGCCCTGAGGCTGAGAGTTTCCCTAGTGGGTGCTGGCTTGGGTATTTCATCTGGCCACTCCCATCATGGTCCTGTTTAGCGCCCCCTTCCGCCCACCCTGTCTTCCTGCCTGTTTTCTCGAAGTGTCTTCAGGCCCTCTTCTGCTTTCCTTGTCTATCTACGTCCATCTAACAAACCTTCACTGCAAGTCACTCAAGAGTTAAATAATTGTGTTTAAATCTAGAAAAAATATGCAAAAGACTCCTATGCTAAAAATTTATTTAGAATATCTGAAAAATAGGCAGTGTGTGGTGTCCGTGGACCTAAAGCTCCAAGGAAACAGCTCCAGTCAATTACCTCCACACCGGTACTGTGCAAAAGCAAAAAAGGAAAACCCTATCCAAACCACAGCAAGATTCTATATTTGATAAAATAGTTTATTAGGAATATCAAATTAACTAGAGTAGCTTCAAATTGGGAGGAAAATGATGATCAATTTCTTGTTTCACGAAAATGAGCTCTGAAATCTCCCTAGATAGCTACTAACAGTTCTGTTACCACACATAATTATTGGTTCTAGTATCAGTGTCTCTTGCTATTAGTTATAAATATGCTTTTATTTTTGCAGGGCCCTTGTGATAAATCACCACAGGGCATCCCACATCTAATCTTAGACTGGTTGGTTTTAATTACTATGTTAGTATAGTAATACAATCTGTGTTTTATGGAAGAAAAGACAACCAGTTCAACAAGACAGAGTGGGAAACTTCGAGATACATCAACATAGACAAGTCCAAATGATTTTTAAAAAATTTAAAAATAACTCCATGAAATGTTGCCTCTCCCACACGGCATGCTGGAATGGTGGGACATTCACAGGCAAGACTGGAGATTCCATCCCCCAGTGCCCGTGCAGATGAAGTGGACAAGGGGGCACAGGTATCAAATTTAACACTATGTAATTTCTAGAAAGATAAAGACATCACCTTTGGAACCTAAGACCAAGCAAAACATCTTTGAAATGCACTGAATGTCCAAAAGAGAAAAACTGATCAATTGGACCCTCTCAAAATCAGAGCCCTTTGCTCTGCCGAAAGCCCTGTAGAGAGGATAGAATGATAGTGCCGTGTGGGAGGAAAGCCACGAGAGCGAGGGTCTGGAGTAGAGCAACATTTCCAAAACTAAGCATTGAAAACAAACCAGTTACAAACTGGGCAAGACACATGGGGAGACATTTCAGTGCTGAATCTCCACAGATGGGGAATAAGCACATGAGAAGATTCTCGGCAGTGTTGGCCATCAGGGAAATGCAAATTAAACCCACAATGAGATGTCGCTCCGTACCCACCAGAACAGCTAAGACAAGTAACAGCGGCAGCCTGAGTTCTGACATGGATGTTGGAAAACTGCATCACTTTCATATAAAATTAACACATACTTCCTGTGCTACCCAACAATAGATTCTCTGGCCTTTACCCTAAAGGAAGGAAAGTGTGTGTGTGTGTGTGTGTGTGTGTGTGTGTGTGAGAGAGAGAGAGAGAGAGAGACAGAGAGAGACAGAGAGAGACAGAGAGAGACAGAGAGAGACAGAGAGAGAGAGAACATTTAATACTGTTTATTATAATAGGCCGCAAAAGGAAACAACCCAAATGGCCATTGGTGAGTCAAGGGCTAATAAGAACTTGGTAGTATAGCCACATCATGGAATACGATGAAGAAATAACGAAAGAACGGTTACTATGAACTGTAACTTGTGTGAATCTCCAGGAAGCTATGGTGAGTGCAGAAAGGTGATCTACAAAGGTTGCATACTGGCTGAGGTCATTTACATAGCATATGTAAACCTACTCGTACTTTCTGTACCTGTCCCCTGCAGGGTGAGAACACCACTCCTGACTTACAGTGTATGTCCCAGCTTTCACATTAACTAAGATCTCAATTAGAAGGTGAGAAGAGCTGATACAGCTATAGACAAGCTGTTAAGTGATAGAAGTGAAGAGCCCAGCTGAGGTTAGTGATTAAGATCCATGAGGGAAATACGAGCTAAGGCCAGAGGAAAGGAGGGATTCCAACAGAGCTAGGTCAAAGGAAGAATTCTGCAGCAGTTGACCAGCATGTGGAGGGGGGTGGTGAGGGACTGGCATCTAATATGTATGGGTACCAGCAGACGGAAGGGTGGGAGGCAGTGGCATACCTAGAGGCTGAATATCATGTCTGGAAGTGTTGGCCTTTGTGACATGCACTAGAGTAATGAAAGCCTTTGAGTGGTACAGCGATAATACAACTGTACCTCAGAAAGATGATGCCACAGTTGAGATGTCAAAGTTTCCCAAAGGCTTAGGTGCTAAAGACTTGGTCCCCAGGGAGGCACTAATGAGAGGAACCAAAGATTTTAGAAGTTCAGTCCTTAGGGAAAGCACATGACTCATGGGAGTTATGCCCCTGAAGATATGTCGTCTCCTGGGTCTCATGGCACATGAGAGGTATGTCCCAGTTCCCCTACCCCCATCACCTGTTATTTTAACTTCTGTCCCATGAAGTGAACATTTTTCTCTGTCATGTGTTCCTAACATTACCTTCTGGCAATATCAAAGGCCTAAGAGAAACTGGTCCACCCAACCACAGACTGGAACCTCTAAAACTATGAGCCCAAACAAACATTTTGTATTTGTGACATAGTTATGTCAGGTTTTTCTTATAGTAACAACAAAAAAATGAGCAACATATAAAATTAGTACTTTGAATATACTGTAACCAATGGAGCCTTTTAAACTGGGTTGAAGGAAAAGGTCGAAAGAGTTTGGAGGAGTAAGCTAGAAAGAGCCTTCTTGGCAGGGTTGAACACACCACATGGTTCCTAACCTGGGCTTTGACTTGCCAGCCTGCCTCTTACATCTGTGCTATGTATGCCTGCTCACGTGGCTTGGAACCCATTTCCTGTAGAGTGTGGCTGTTAGGTCATTGGAGGCAAGAGTATATGGGCCTCTGGCCATGGTCAAGATCCTTCACTTGAGCTGTTCGAGAGACTGAACAAAATTTCCCACCAGAGTAGAACTACCCACAAGATGGTGGATGACTCCAAGATAATGCACTCATGAGGATGGGATGAGCCCAGTGAGCTCCACGATGAGAGAGGGATGACCCTAGTCAACATTTCTGCTACGGTGGGGTGAGAGCAACAAACTCCTGGGAAGCCGAGGCAACTCTGGCTGCACAGGAGCTGTGTCTACTCTCCCGTCAGCTTTCTCCCACATCTCCTGAGGTGGCCATGTGGACCAACGAGATGAGAGTGGAAATAGCTGACCTGGAGCTAGTGTTCAAAGCCAGGGCACAGTGGGTCCCTTCACTTGGTGGTCATGTCGTTCTGCATGTCCGTATCATAACCGTCCCCACACAGCTCATGGAGGCGGTGGACATGGTCTGGTGCAGGCATGTTGAGCAAGCCTTAGCTGCAAAGAAACTCATTTCTGGTGGCTCCAGTTATAGGGGTACAAACCAGGGCATGATTGACAGCGGTGACTGTCATAAAATACTTCTCCATCAATCAAACCAAGTCATGCTCCAGAATAGCTCAGGATTGTGGGGTACAACCAGGAACATGCATCAGTACAATGGCCACTTCCCAAGGGAAAGGCCGCACCCTCAGATAAACTCGCCATGTGATTCAGAGAGGAGTGACTGGGCCACACACTAAGACCTGCAGGCACTGCTCATCTCCAGCAGGGGCCCTGACCCTGGTGCTGTAATATACCCTGCCTGCCTCCTCCTGAAGAGAGAAACCAGCCTACCTGTCAGATGCAGCAGTGACATGGTCGCAGCTACCCAGGGACAACCAAGCTGCAAGATGGATTCTCTCTCTACATGCAGAGAGAGACTTTTATTTGAATCTAAAATTTAAGTGTTTGCAATGAGCTTGACCATGTCACTGTTAATGACACTCTGCTATGCTTCAGACAGGAGTCTTGCATAAGTGTCATCTGAGAGGCTTCAACTGGCAGCTGATGGAGATGGATGCAGAGACCCAAGGCCAAGCGATAGGCTGAGCTCAGGGAGTGCTGTGGAACAGTGGGAGGAAGGACTGAGGGAGCCAGAGGGGTCAAGGACACCACAAGACCTACAGAGGAAACTAACCTGGGCCCCCACACTGAACCACCAGCCAGCTAGTTTACATGGACTAAACCTAGAGCCCTATACACATGGAGCAGATGCACATCCTGGCCATTATGTGGGTCACCTAACAATAGGAGCAGGGGCTGTCTATGACTCTGTTACCTGCCGCTGGGTCATTTTTCCCCTAGCTGGGCCGCCTTGTTATTTCCAGGTGAGAGAAGATGAGCTTAGTCCTGCTGTGACTTGAGATACCAGGGTGGATTGGCACCAACTGAAGGCCTCCCCTTCTCTGGGAGGAAGGGGGGGGCGGGAGGAGGAGGGGGTAGGGGTGAGACTGGGAGGAGAGGAGAAAGGGGCTGGGATTGGCATGTAAAGTGATTAAATAAACAAATAGAGAAAAAAATTCAAAACAGTTTTAATATGATCAAGAAAACATACACATACAAATATGCCACACTGAGTGTGCCCCATGTTTGCACATACCACACACATTAAGTACACAAATGTACATGTATATACACACAGCAACACAGAGAGAATACAGACATATAAAAAAGCAATAATTTTTTAGTTTTTATTTTTATATTAATTACAGTTTATTCACTTTGTATCCCAGCTGTAGCCCCATTCCCCATCCCCTCCCAATCCCACCCTATCTCCCTCTTCTTCTCCTATGCCCCTCCCTCAGTCCAATGATAGGGGAGGTCTTCCTCTGCTTCCATCTGACCCTAGTCTATCACGTCTCATCAGGACTGGCTTATTTGTCTTCCTCTGTGGACTGGTAAAGCTTCTCCCCTCCTCAGGTGGAGATGATCAAAGAGCCAGCCCATGAGTTCATTTCAGAGACAACCCCTGTTCCTATAATTGGGGATCCCTCTTGGACACTGAGCTGCCATGGGCTACATCTGTGCAGGGGTTCTAGGTTATCTTCATGAATGGTCCTTGTTTGGAGTATCAGTCTCAGAAAAACCCCTTTGCCCAGATTTTTTGGTTCTGTTGCTCTCCTTGTGGAGCTCCTGTCCTCTCCAGGTCTTTCTATCTCCCCCTTTTTTCATAAGATTCCCTGCACTCTGCCCAAAGTTTGGCTCTGAGTCTCAGCATCTGCTTTGATACTCTTCTGGGTAGTCTTTCAGAGGCCCTCTGTGATAGGCTTCTGTCCTGTTCCCTGTCTTCTCCCTCTTCCGATGTCTGTTCCATTTGCCTTTCTGAATGAAGATTGAGCATCTTACCCAGGGTCCTCCTTCATGATTAGAAAAAAGCAATAATTTTTATATGGCACCTATTTCCTATGCTGAACCTCAGTCCTCCTGTTTCCCTACTGTTTTAAGGAGTGACACAGTCGCATTTTTCTAAGCTACAGTCCCAATACTTTCTCCAAGCAGACATTGCCCAGTGTTGAGTACTCTTATTTTAGCAGTTTCCTGATTGCTTTTCTAACTATGCTGTTATGAAAGACATTTGTGATAGCTCTGCTGTCTGCTAGAGCAGAGCCAATAATCCCTCTGTCTTTAAAGTTAGTGTGTGAGAGTTTTCTAAAAGAACAAAAGTAAAGTCACTGGCAGTAAATGACACACATTTTTTACCCTGGCTACAAGGAGTACAGGGAGTGGAAGAGCATAAAATGAAACTCAGGAGGAGATGGCCATGAGGCAGGCACAGACCACGTGGTGCCCACGTATCCACACACTCTATGGAACAATGGAAGTGTCATGCTCATCTCTGAGAGAGCACACATGACAGCCCGTGGAGATCATGGAGGACCTGAGTATTCTACTGAGATCAGGACCCCAAGGCCACACAGGCAAACTGATGTGAGAACTGCCTTTCTCTGAAGGACACATTCCTCTCCCAGCAGCAGGCTGTCCACAGAGGGCTGACATTCACATCACATGCCTCAGCATGCGGTAAACAAAGCAAGTTTGTCAACCGTGAGAAGCCTGGAACCAGAGACATAGCAGAATCGCCCCATTTCTCCATTAGAAATCTTTGATGGGGCCCAGGACCACACACACAGGCTGGCTCCCAGGGGAGTGGACAGATAAACACATGTGTGCCATGACAGCATGACAGGCCAGGGCAGGAAAATCACAGCCATACTCCAGCCTCTTCACCCCATGTCACGCCCTCATCTCTCTGGAAATGAGAGACCCAAAGCTAAGGTCCCCCTGTGGTCTCACTGACTGAGGATTTGAGTTTCCATGGCAACTAGCAGTCATCCCTCATGCTGGCCACAGGTGGGATTTGTACTCACTCAGAGCTACGTGTCTGACAGGTTTCCTGGTCCATCCTCTCTGCTGCAGAGAGCCAGGGCAGGAACAGAACATACCATGCTGTCTGCCAAACCTCTAGATGCCAATTAGTTGGAGGGGAGATATCATCCCTACGCCTCTGGGTAGAGAGCAGTGTCACTATTTAGACAGCTCAGTGAAAGGCATCAGGCCTGCATTCATTGCAGCCCGACCTGAACACATTGCTACTAAATTATTTGTGGGGTAGTGGATGGTGTGTGCTCCATGAGGACTCCAGAGCTGCAGGCTGGGACCCTCTCTGCTCATTCTGCCCTGGTTATCACAGCAAACAAGGAATGTGTCTCTACAAAGTATCACAGGCTTGACAGGAGGTCCCACTACCTGTCTCAGGTGCCCTGTTCTCAGAGCTGTAGAACAAGATGGATTCTTTATGACAAGCAACATGCTAAGGACCAAGGAAAAGACAAGGCCATTATTAACTCAAGGGCTGGGTTACAAAATAATATAAAAGTCCTTACAGCAATGCAGTGAACAAAAAAAGGGGGGGCATAACTGCCATTTCCATCATTTATCCCAAACCCAAATCACCTAGAACATAAGCAACCCCAGGACTTCCTAACAAAGGGACTATTCCTGCTGGGAACAGGGTTTCCACAGTTGGGGGAATGGGAGGAGGGAATATGGCATTTTATTTAAGGAGGCCCAACTGGCTTTCCTGTACTCCTAGGCTGGCTACATATAAGTAGATTTATGTTCTCCAACCCCTTGTCATGTAGCCAGGAACTAAAGCCAGTGGAAAAGAGATTGGACTCGGTTATATACACCAAAGCCAAGCTAGATTTACAACCACTTTTTAAAATACTTTTTGAGCGCTTACCCTGGATGAAATAAAATAAATATGAAAGTCTTCTGTCTAGGCTGATCGCATTTCTAAAATCTGAAACCTAGAGGCATTCTAGGAAAGCCATGGAGAGCAAAGCAAGAGTGCATGGTTAGCCTTTCTCTGATAACTTCCAGCCCCAGCAGAGTCTACACTCAGGACTCGGTAGGAGATTGGTGCAGATAAACGAAGCCGGCTTCCACATGGGCATGCCACAGGAACAAGCACACTGCTCTGGAAGAACCTGCTACCAGCCTTCAGCCTCCATGGTCTCCTTGCCCGAGGCCCTGCCCTTTGCTGGAGGACTTCACTTCATTGGAGGGCATCATTTTCATCTCCTTGCCAGGCTGTCAGCATCCCTGCCCTTCTGCTCTAGGGAAGCCTAAAGAATGTCACCAGCAAGCAAATGGCTACTGGGATTCCTTTGGTAGCAAGGTGACTAGTGCTCCCCCAAGGGAAGGGACAGAAAACAAGCAGACAGAAAAACAGCGCTATCCTAAAGTGCACTCAGCTCTGATGTGCACTGGCTTTCCCACAGGGCACATGACAGACATGGTGATACAACTGCCCAGGTTACTTCACCCTCAATGCTACTGCCAACCAACAGGCCTCTGGGTAGCTGGGATAGAGAGGCGTCATCTCTCCTCCCAAGAAAAGAAAGGACTGACATTTCTAGCCTTACATTCTGTCTAGACACATCCACTCTATAGCAAAGCAAAAGTTAAGGCAGATTGTTGAGTTGCGTGCTGAGAAAGATTCAGGGGGCCGATCTGATCTTTCCTCTCCTCCCAGGACCTCCTTTCTCCCAGTCCATCTTCAAGACATTTCTGTATCTATACCCTTTTCATTTCAAACATATAATGTCAGGAGCAATACAATTCATGGCTGGAAGACATGACAAGACACATGTGAGAATTTATGCTTCCTCACAGAGCAGGCAAGCTCAACGAGGCATCTGCTGTGTTACTGACTTAATTCTCCGTACCCAGGGTAGGTGTGTTCCTATGAAGTGATGAAGATGCTGGCATTGCCTGTGGAGGAGGGAGCTGCCCAGTGACACTGAAGATGCTGGGTGGAGCAGCCCTTGGGCTGATGTGTTCCAAACGCACAGGGACAACTCAGGCAGACAGAGGCCAGCCGCAGTGCTTCTCAACAGGTGCCAGTGGCCCCCAACAGGAAGCACTGTTACATGAGCCCCAGATTCCACGGAGCAGCACAGCATGGCCATGACTCCTTAGAGGGTACCTTGACTAGCCTGTACCTCCCATCCTTGGCACTTTGTCCCCCAAGGCAAGTGCCATAAAGTTGGAGATCTCATTAGATCACATATTCTACAGAGGGATCCATGAAATACTTGTGGTAGAATGTCAACAGAAACAGAAACAGCTACTTTCACATCTCCATTACCAAGATGCCTGACAGAAACAGGTCAATGGAGGAAAGTTCATTTGGCTCATGGTTTCAAGTGTAGGCCTTGATGATGAAGACACATTGGAGTTCACAGCAGTAGAATCATGTCGCAGAGGTCCCTCACACCATGATGGAACAGGCAACAGAATGGATGCTGGAACCTAGAGCCAAGTAACCCTCAAAGGCAGAGGCCTAAGGCCCTACTTCCACAACCAGATCTACATACTAAAAGATGCACAGCCTTCAAAAGAGTACCAACAACTAAAGACCAAACACTCAAAACATGAATCTGGGACCAGAAAGGTTGGCCAGTGGGTGTGGTAGTTTGAATTAGAATGGCCCCACAGGCATGAATACTTTAATGCTCAGTCAGCAGGGACTGGTACGATTTGAAAGGATTAAGAGGCGTGGCCTGTTGAAGGGAGTGTGTCATTGGGAGTGGGCTTTGAGGTTTCAACGACCCAAGCCAGGCCTGGTGTCTCTCTCTTCCTGCTGGCGATGGATCCAGACACAGAACTCTCAACTTGTCCAGCATCATCTCTATAACAATACTGGATGAAAGCTCTGAAACTGTAAGCCAGCTCAAATTAAATGTTTTCTTTTATAAGAGACACTGTGACCATGTTGTCTCTTCACAGCAGTAGAACACTGGCTAAGATAGTGAGTAAAGGTGCTGACCCAAGGTAAGTTCCAGGAACCCACATGGTGTAGGGAGAAAATTAATGCTCACAAGTTACACTATGACCTGTACATGCATGCCATAGTGCATGTGTGTGTGTGCACAGAAACACACAAATAAATAAATGTAACCAAAACCACTTATGGAAATGTCTAAAATTCCATGAGCCTGTGCAGATACTCCAGCTTCAGACCATATGGTCCTACCCCTGTCCCGACAGGTTTCTGGCCATTTCATAATGCAAACTACATTCAGTCCAGCTTCAAACGTCCTCATCATTCTTAGACCACTAAAAACTTCTAACACTTAAAACTTCCAACACTTAAAGTCTGAGACTTGAGACAAGCTTTTGCTTGTTGTGGTGATTTGAATAAACACGACTACAATGGGCCCATAGCGAGTGGCACTATGTTGGCGGAAGTGTGTCACTGGGACCAGACCTTGGATCTCAGATGCTCAAGCCACACCCAGTGCAGCACTCTCTTCCTGCTGCCTGTGGATCCAGATGTAGAACTCTCAGCTTTTCTCCAGTACCATGTCTGCCTATGTACCACCTTGCTTCCTGACATGACAATAACAGACTAAACTTGTGAAAAGCTCCAATTAAATGTTTTCCTTTGGTTATGGTTATGGTTGCTTCACAGCAATAAAACCCTAACTAAGACACTTGTGAGCCTCTGTAAAGAGAAATGTACATGCTTCCAATATTCAGTATCACAGAGTGAACATTCCCAAAGAGGGGAGAAGGAGAATAGCAAGTAAAGATGGAACCAGTGCAGAGCAGAAGCCCGGCAGTGCATTCACCAAATCCTGCAGCTGTGCATCAGTATGGAAGGCAAACGCTGTCATCATGTGAGCTCCAACATGCTTGGGCAGCCCTGTTCCTCCAGCCGTGCTGCTAAGCATGCACAGCCTCTCCAGTTACTTCTGCTTGTTGTCTGTAGTTTGTCTTTCTTAGCAGACAGTCCACATTCCTGGCATTTCCTCCATCCTAGGATCTGCACCTCAGCTAAAGCTTCTCCCTCACAGCTTCACAAATCACTCTGACAGGGCTCCACATGGGCAATGGAACCTAGACAACATACTGCCTGGTCTCCTAAGGATTCTTTGAAAATCAGGGTGTTAGCCTCCCTCACCCCAACACTCCTACATGTCTGTAAAACCAGTGCCACACAGGCAAGGCCAAGTTCTGCCATAAGCTGGAGAAGTAGCCAGGACCCTTGAAATGTGGCTATAGTGGCTACCCAGTGCCTATGTGACTAAACCTGGAAAACCTAGGCAGCCTTGTTTGCACGGGACACCTCCTTCACCCACTTCTTCAAGGCTTTTTAAAAACAATGTATTTACTTTCTTGTCATGTGTATCATGTGTGTAAGCAGGACCCATGGAGCACCCAAAGAGGGAGTCAGAGCCCCTAGAATTGGAGTTCCTGTTGGCTGTAAGCCTCACGTGGTTCTGGGAGCTGAAAGCAGGTCTTCTAAAGTGCAACAAGTGCTCTTACTCTCCAGCCATCCGCTCGGCCCAGCGGCTCTCTATTTTAAGGAAAAGTCTTTCAGAAGAGTTTCTGGTTTACTCGCTGGAGCTTCAATTTGCTGGGATCTTATTCTCCAGGCACCATGCCTATTCTCCCCGTAAAAAGCATGTGGATTTTCTCTGCTGACACCCAACAGCTTTTAACAAACGCAGCCTCTTCAAACGCAGTTGCACTCCTGCCTTAGCCAAGCTACACATATTTTTTTCAAGCCCTTCTCTGCATTTTGCTCCTGATCCTCGGTGGAAACCTTGCTAAAAGAAACCGTCATTAACCACATGAAAGCCCAACACTGCATTATCTTGAAATTTCCTACTGAGTTAATTATCTATGACCTGAACTCAATCTCACTCCAAACCTCAGGACAGGACCACAATACTGACGGGAAGAGCTTAAGAAAGATTTGGGCTCACGGTTTCCGAGGGATTTAGTCTGTCATGACAGAAGAGGCGTGGAGAAATCCATGACAGAGAAGTGTGTGTGGGTAAGTCACTCACATCATGACGGATCGAGAAACAGGAAACTCCTCATAACCGGCCAGTCCCTAGAGACCTGCCTCCATCATCTAGACTCCACTTCCTAAAAGTTCTACACCTTTCCAAAATAGTCCCTCCAGCCAGGAAGCAAACATGAGAACTGTGAGTCTACAGAGCAATTCATGTTCAAACCATAACAAAGTGTCCTACTTTGCTGGCTGTTTCTGTTCTAAAGACCATGACCTAAGCTAACTTGGATAGTGAAAGGTTTGTTTTACCTTGTAGTCTATGATGAAGGGAAGTCAGGGGAGGATCCTAGAAATAGGAGCTGAAGCAAAAGCAATAGAGAAACACTGCATAATGGCTTGCTCAGCCTTTTTTTTTTTTTTTTTGAGACAGTTTCTCTGTGTACCATTGATGGACTTGCTTTGTAGACCAGGGTGGCCTTGAATTCACAGGGCTCTGCCTGCCTCTGCCTCCCTGAGTGCTGGGATTAAAGGCATGAGCCACCACATCCAGCTCTCAGCTTGCTTTCTTTTCTTTTGTTCTTTTTTTTAATGAGTTTATTTATTTAGTCACTTTATATCTCAATCCCAGCCCCCCTCTCTTCCAAGTCCCAACTTTCCTCCTTGTCCCCCTTTCTCTGATCCCCTACTCCTCAGAAAAGAGGAGCCCACACATACCAATCCTCCCCAGCACATCAAGTTGCATGAGAACTGAGCCATCCTCTTCCCCTATGGCCTGGTGAGGCAGCCCCACATGGGCAAGTGATGAAGACAGAGACAGAGACAGCCCCCACTCCCCTCACTAGAGAACCCGTGTGAAGCCCTAGCTGCCCCTGGGCTATATCTGTGTAGGGAACCTGGGTCCAGTCCATGCATGGTCCTTGGTTGGTCTTCAGTCTCCGTAGGCCCCTCTGGGCCCAGGTTAGTAGGATCTGTTGGTCTTTCTTATACATCTGACAACTGCCTTCCCAGGGCTGTCACCACCCACAAGGATATGGGCCCTCCTGAATCACTCTTTAATCAAGAAAATTGTTTATAGACCTACCTACTGACTATTCTAATGGAGGCAGTTTTTCAGTTGAGTTTCCTTCTTCCCAGATATACCTAGGGTTGTGTCAATTTAATAAGAACTAACTAATACACAAATCATGGAGGAATGAGCTGCAGTTGCTCCTCGGTTGACATTCAGTGGCCAACGCTGTGCAGCACTACCTCACAGCTTGTTAAGTACAGCTACCTTTCAACCTTCGGAATCATCATTCCTGGTCCACTTGTGTGCCCATTCATGCTGATGACTCCCCTGAGGCTTGGTGGTCCTGATGACCTCCTCTTGTGTCAGGTAGAGGAGTTGGTGACTGGGGAGTCTCTGGCTAGTTCTTCCACACCTAGGATTTTGGAGATCTCAGACAGAGGATCACTAAAAAAACCAGAGGCAGTGGACCACTCTGGACTTTGGCTGTCTGGACAATGGGCTCCTCGAAGGGAGGGTGAGCTCCTATGGGTCCTGAATCACTTCCCAGGTCCCCATGTACAGAAGTATGGGTATCACATGGGCTCCACACAAGAACGAGCTCCACCTGCAATAGTTGTGAGAAGGACCCACTGGCTATGTATCTATGAAACAAGAGGAAGACGTGGCTAACCGTGTGGGGAGCTGAGGGCTGCAGGAAAGGTGATATGTTTGAAAGAGAAATGTTTTCCATAGCCTCATGCATTTGAATACTTGGCCTCCAGTTGGTGGTACTGTTTGGAAAAGGTTGTGATGGATATTCTTGGCTGCCAACTTAACTACATCTGAAAATAACTACAACAAAAATGTGCATTCTCAGACGAAGATATACCCTCGCATCATCCACACTGGAAAATACTGCTTTTTGTGCCTTTGACTGAGGAATGAGTCCTCCACCTGCTAAGCCCGCAGTGACCTTCTCTGAAGGAGGCGCCAGGTGAGACGATGCCGGTGCCTCTCAGTTCCCCTCAGTTGCTGCCTCCACATCTACAAGCAGACTAAGACTAAGAAGGCTCCTAGAGGGAGCGGGACTGCATTATTAAAGAGCTTAATGAGTTTGCTAATTCATTCAAGTAGAAAACTGAAGAACACGTGTGGGAATGGACTGTGAGAGTGTGGGATAATGGTGAAAGGGACATAAAACTAGATCAGGTTGAGCTTGTTGATATGGGCCCTCTGAATTCTAGGTATAATATGGAAACTCACGTTTTAAAGGATGTCAAACATCTGCTTGAATGGTCGATGGAAGCATGTCAAAGGATGGCCTACTGAAAAGGAGTTGGAGATGCCCAATCTCCCTTGGCTTAGTGCTGATGAAAGGACTTTAAGGCTCAGTGAAACTGCAATGCTAGAGCGGGTATGCTGTGCAAAACCTAATCCCCCACAGCAGAGAGGCCCAGGAAACACGCCCTTCACTAATCCTATAAGACACAAAATGGCGAGAGGGGCACCAGCACATTTGAAGAGCTTTGTTTTTGCCCTTTTCGTTGTGCCAGACCTTCGGGTTAAAGATCCTGCTGCTCTGTTGGATGAATTAAATGAAATGGGTTTAATTAGGCCCCAAGGTATCGGGGGACAGGTGGCAACACTGGATTGCCAAAGGAAAGATGATCATAGTTATCATAATGGACAGCATAGAAAAGCAATGTCCATAATGGCCTGACCCTTAACGGTCAGCACAGGGAAAGTGAATTTTATGGTGGCATGACTCATATGGACCTTTGGTGCCAGCTAATCAATCACGGTCTTTCTGGGCATGAAATAGATAAAATCCTACTACATTTTTGTTTGATCTGTATAAACATAAAAATCCTCGAACAAATGAAAGAAAGGATCCATTGGAGTGAGGTAAAGAGAATCTCACCCAGTGAGCCGATTTCCAGACTTGTGCTAGTTTGTAAGCCCAGAACCCCCTTAATGAAGGGACAGCCCTTAATGAAGGGTTCTCCTGAGGAAAGACCTTGATAAAATACCTAAAGGTTCTACTGTTAGCCTTTCCTGGTCCCTCCCATAGGGATCTACAGCCTTTTCCAAGGTGATTAATGATTAATGGAGTTTTAGTTGAAGTCTGATTCACATAAGTCAAATGGGTCCATAAACTCATCCTGTGGTTATTTCCTCAACCCCAAAATTCCACACAGCATTGCTTCTGACCAAGGAACCCAATTCATAAAGAGAGAAGCACGACCGTGGACTCATGATCACGGAATACATTGGTCTTACCATGTTTCCCAACATCCTGAAGCAGCTGGGCTGATAGGAATATGGAATGGCCTTTTAAAGACAAAGTTCCAGCACTAATTACATAAAAGCAGCCTTGAAGACTGGGACAGGGTTTTTCTGAAGACGGTATAAGTTTTGAATCAGGATCCAATAAATGGTATGGTTTCTCCCACAGCCAGGAACCATGGGTCCAGGAATAAAGGGGTGAAAAGGAGGGTAGGTCCACTCACTATCACCCCTAGTGGTCCACTAGGAAAACGTTTGCTTCCTATTCTTGCAACCTTAGGTTTTGCTGGCCTGGAAGTTTTAATTCCAGAGGGAGTGCACTTCTGGCAGGAGCCACAATGAACATTCCATTGACCTGGAATCTTAGACTTCCCCCTGGCCACTTAGGGTTTCTGATGCCCTTAAGCCAGTGTTTCTCAACCTGTGGGTCACAACCTCTATGGGGGGTGGTCCAGGGACCCTTTCACAAGTGCCCCATATCAGATATCCTACATATAAGATATTTGCATTATGGTTCCATGACTTCTGCGCATCAAATCTGGGGTGCCAGCTCAGCCTGGTCTCAGGGACAGTGGCCACTGGAGATTGCCAACAGAGCTGAGGACTGCCCCAAACCCTCCACACCCTAGTTTCTGAGTGCCAGGTCAGCCTGTGGCCTCAGGGACTGCACCCATTGGAGACCACCAGCAGAGGTGAGGTCTGTTTCATGACTTCCAGACACTTCCTGAGGGTAGAGGAGGAAGGTAGTCATAAATATCAGCTAGGGTCCAGTCATGTGACCAGTTGCAGACATTATAGATGACATGAGTACTTCTGATAGACTTTGTTAAAAGCACATTTGTACAGATATTTGTGGGGGTTTTCCTTTATTGCTGTACCATGTACTATAACATGATAAGAGAATAGCAGTGGTTATTTAAGTTTGAGACACTAAAAGTCCTTGAAAGGACACTGCCACCTTTTCTAAATTTATAATGCAGTTGTACATAGAATAGTTACATCATGTTAGAAATAACTATGACCTGGTATCATTTTTGTCTGGAAATTATGAATGGTATGAGGAGATATGATTGTGAGTCAGGCTGACAAGGTGTGGTCTTGTGAAGGTTCTTCTTGGTTGTCAGCTTGACTACATCTGGATTAATTAAAGCCCAAATCACTGGGTACAACTGTGAGGCAGGGTTTTGTTTTTCTTCTTTTAATTAAAAACCTTCCCATCTGAAGTGGGAAGACCCATTTCTAATCTGGATCTTTGAGGTGAGAAGATAAACCTTTAATCCAGATCTTTTGAGGTGGGAAGATCCTCCTTTAATCTGGGGCACACCTTCTACTGGCAGCCAAGATGAAGGACATGGAAGAAGAAAGCTTCTCTCTTGGCCTGCTTGCGCTCCCCCAAGCTAGCAAGTCCATCCCTTCAACAGCACTAGAGTTTACATTCTTTGAGATTCCAGTGTATACTAAAGACGAGCAGAAACATCTGGCCTCGTCGACTGAACAGCTACTGGGTTCTTGGATGTTCATAGCCAGCCATTATTGGATCAGCTGGACCACATCCTGTAAGCAAGCTTAATAAATCTGCTCTCTATATACACAGATAGATTCATTCTATTAAGTTCTGTTCCTCTGGAGAACCCTGACTAACACAGGCTTAAGAGCTGTGGCCTTGCTAAAGGAAGTATCTCACTGGGGATGGACTCTGAGACCAGCAAGCTTCATCTGCTTCCAATTTGCTTTAGTGTTTGTAGTTGAGGATGTAGCTCTATGTTTCCTGCTCCTGCTACCATGCCTCCTACTTGCTGTTATGTCTCCTACCACATTGGACTCTTAACTGACTGGAACTGTAAGCTGAACCAATTCGCCTAGGTTGTCTTGTTAATGGCTTGTTAAAGAAAAAATAAGAAGGAATACAGCAGATGCCCCTGTGAGCAAGTGTCCTGGAAGCAGGAACAGCCAGCAGAGTTCACAGCCAGCAATCTGGGCTTCTAGCCCATCTCTTGATCAGTGGCTCCCCTGACCATTGGCAGTGTGGAATCCAGCATAAATGACTCCAGCTGTAGGGCATTTTCTTTATTAGTGATTGATGGGGATGGGGGAGGGCCCAACTCATTGTGGGTGGTGCCATCCCTGGAATGGCGATCCTGTATTCTACAAGAAAGCCAGCTGAGCAAGCCAATTAGCAGCACTCTTCCTGTGGTCTCTGTGTCAGCTCCTGCCTCCAGCCTCCTGCCCTGTTTGAGTTTCTATCCTCACTTCCTCCAGTGATGAACAACTGTATGAGCATTAGCCAAATAACCCTTTCCTCCCAATTTGCTTTTTGGTCATGGCGTTTTTGTCACAGCAATAGAAACCCTAACTAAGACAGGGACTGAAGGGAACCCTCTTGAAGGGGGTGGGGACAGAACTTGGGTGTCGAAGCCAAGACCCAGAGTGTGGAATTAGAACTGAGATAAACTACGGAGCCAAGTGGGGCCACACAACAGCTGGTAGACAGCAGGCACCTGGGGTGCCCTCAGAACTGTCCTGTTCACTCCCAGTCATGAATGCTTGGCTTACTTCCAGCTTCTGACTCCTACAACACTAAGACTGTTGGCACACGGCACATGTGTGGGTGCCAAGTTGAAAGTGTTTTTAGAGGCTGGCTCTTGGCAGCAGGAGTGCTGGTCAAATGACCCCAAACAGTAGTGAAGGAGAGCATGGCAAGTCTCCTTCCAGAGATACAGTGACAAGCTTCTTCACGTGGGTGAGAGGGACCACTAAGCTCTTTCCAGCCCGGCACCTCACAGCTGGGAATAAGAAATTACACTGCCATTCTTCAGGTTTGTTTTCTTGTGAAGGAGGTCAGAGGCTACATATCAAGCATGTGTGAGTACTGGCCTCTCTGTAAATAGCCCGTGTGTCTTTTGTGTCCACCTTATGTAAGTGAAAGTTTAACTTCGTCTTTAAATATACTTAAGGAATTTTTCTTCCTCTTAATTTTCTGTCAAATGTATTACTTTTCCTTCACAGGCTTTTCATTTTTGCATCACAACAGAAAAAGGCACCTACCAAATAAGCAAAATTCCCACTGTGCCTTCTACAAAGCCTATACACCACAAAATTTGAAAATCTAAATGAAATGGACAATTTTCCTGATAGTTTCCACTTACCAAAATTAAATCAAGATCAGATAGAAAGATTGAATAGTCCTATATCCCCCAAGGAAATAGAAGCAGTCATCAAAAGTCTCCCTTCCAAAAACAGCCCAACGCCAGATGGTTTCAGTGCAGAACTCTATCAGACCTTCAGAGAAGAGCTGACTCCAATTCTCTTCAAACTATTCCACAAAATAGAAACAGAAGGCACATTACCAAACTCATTCTATGAAGCCACAGTCACCTTCATACCTAAACCACAGAAAGACCCAACAAAAAAAAAAGAGAACTTTGGACCTATCTCTCTTATGAACACTGATGCAAAAATACTCAATAAAATACTTGCAAACCAAATCCAAGAACACATAAAAGATATCATCCACCATGACCAAGTAGGCTTCATCCCAGGCATGCAAGGGTGGTTCAATATATGGAAATCTATCAATGCAATCCACCATATAAACAAACTGAAGGAGAAGGACCACATGATCATCTCCTTAGATGCCGAAAAAACATTTAACAAAAATCCAACACCCATTCATGTTTAAAGTCTTGGAGAGATCAGGGATACAAGGCACATACCTAAACATAGTAAAGGCAATATACAGCAAGCCTATAGCCAACATCAAACTAAATGGAGAGAAACTTAAATCAATCCCACTGAAATCAGGGACAAGGCAAGACTGCCCACTCTCTCCATATCTTTTCAACATTGTCCTTGAAGTCCTAGCTAGAGCAATAAGACAACTAAAGGAGATCAAGGGGATACAAGTTGGAAAGGAAGAAGTCAAATTATCACTCTTCTGTAAGTTTTTGTGTGGCTTTCATTTATGTTATTCATCCTACTTTGTTTCTGCTTAAAAAATAAAAAAACTAAGTATTCTTCTTCAAACAAAGCACAATTTTCTCAACAATTCATTTTCTTGCTATTAATTTAAAAGCCTGCCTTTGGCGAAGCATTTTGGCATATGCCTTTAATCCCAGCACTCAGGAGACAGAGACAGGCAAATCTCTGTGAGTTCTAGCCAGCCAGGACTGCACAAGGAGACCCCGTCTCCAAAATTAATTAATTAATTAATAGTAACCCACCTTCATCACAGCCACATCCCATATGTACTTGTGTGTGCTTCTGGGCCATGGGGTGTTCTGTTGTGTTGACAAAGAAGCTGTCAGCTCTCGCCAGTACTCTGGTGTGATTTAAACAGTATTGACATCATCAACTGCATGAAATAACCTAACTGCACATCTACCTGCATGGTACTTCATGGATGGGCACAGATTCCTGTAGATTGGTCCATTTCCCAGAGCCCCCTGTTCAGGTGGCTTGTACCTTCATGCAAAGAGGTTGTTTTTTTATTTTTAAAAAGTCTATACATATACCCTTGGAACTCATGTGACTTTTCTCCTGGGACATTTCCTCTTTTGTAGCTAATTTCATTACCATTGCTTCCTTTCCTTTCTAGCTGCCCTTCTGTCTTCTTTTCTCCCCACAAAGTGTCCATTACCGTTATTTGTCAGTTTTTCAAACTTTTCATCTCACCCATTAATTTCTGTTCTGTCTGCTATTTCCTTTCTTATGCTGTCTTCATGCAGTTGTTCTCATAACTGTGCAACATGCATTTGACTCTGGCCTTTCTTCTGCACAAGCATGGGTGCTCAACAGTCTTGCAGCACTCCAAAGAGCTGGGTCCCAGGGAAATTGTAATTGTTGCAAAAGAGGCAAGACAAATTTCTCGTCTTTCTCCCACCCCCATTTCTGTTTCAAGCACTATGTGTAATAGGAATGAGGTCTGATGCTGTAGAAGAAACGAGAACAGACTCAGAAGAGCTGGATGCTGAGGGCTGAGGGTCTATCTCAGAGCCAAAGAATGTCCACATCAGCTTCCTTGCACTGGGGGTCAGCAGGTGCTGGAATGGCACAGTACGGTGCTGGCTGGGTCTCCTTGCTGTCAGCTGGAAGTGTCTCTCCTGAGAAGCAGTGAGCTTTGTTCTCAGCACTCTGATGCAGTCTGCAGCTGTTCTCTGTCCTCTCTCCTTTTCTCCTCACCCATGAGCCAGGTAGGAAGCAGTCGCCTGCTGCAAGGGGAGCGTTCATCTTCATCTGGTGGGAGGACAGACCACGGTAGCCCTTGTTAAGGGCCCTGAGGGGCCTTGTCCCTAGCCAGGTGTACTAAGGGCAGCACATAGGGGTGGCTGGGGGACAATTCCCACCGGGCCTTTTCCTGGACACCTGCCAACAGCCCGGTTGCTTGTTTCCCTGTCTGAGCAGTTCCTAAAGCCCACCCTGTTGGGTAATAGCCTTCTGCCTCCTCGTGATGATTTAGGCTCTTCCCATACATCCCTAGGGCAGCCCAGGTAGGGGGAGCTACTGCGTACTCACTCAGTGGTTTCTTGTGTGCCTCCAGTTCTTAGTTTATTTTTGTTCTGCACTGTGGACTTCAGAGAAACTTCTGTCTCAAGCTGCAGGCAAGCTACACATTGCCCTCTTCTAGTTTTCGCACTGTCTTCTCTATCACCCCAACAATTTCATACCCTGTGTTTAGTAAGATAAGGGACAAATGGATGGTTTCTGCTCTTGTGGACTTGTGGTCTTTTCCAGCACAGCCTCCCTGCTCACCTTGCTGCCAATGTAAGGGCTTTGGGTGTAGTAAGAACTTTGTAATTTTGTTGTTTTCATCTTTAATCCCAGCTGTGAGGATATGGAGCTGCTTTGCAGCAGCTGATTATGATTTGTCTCATGTTCCAGGTGAGGTGTGATTTTGCCAGCTGCAGATAGTTTCTGTGATTGTAAGACATTTGGAATCCCGGGGATTTTTTTAGAATGTGAATAAATGGTAGACACCTCAGAACAAAACCATCCCGTGGTAAGAGCAGGGCATGGTGAGTATGGCACAGGCAACTCTCACTAGGCCTACCCAAGAAACTCCTACATCCCATGGCTACCTTGAAACTGGAACCGCTCTAGACCCTTGGTCACATGGTGAAGAAAAGGCGTAGACAGGGTCTCCAGCTGTCCCTCCCCCAGCTGTCTTCCAGGGTGAACCAAGAACTCCCTGACTCTTCTGTGCATTGTCTTGGTGGAAAGCCCTCCAACTTAAAGCTTTCTTACCAGCCACATCACTCTCAAAGAGCTGTCCTGTCCATTTCTGAAAGAGAGTTAAAAGGACATAGGAAGACAAGGAAAGCAAAGGCAGTTTCCTTGAGATGGACAGTTCTTGTTCCCAGAAGTCATTGCACAATGCACATCGAAGCCACAGGAAAGAAGGAGGGTAGGCCTTTAACAGACCAACAGGCAAAGGGAAGGACGGAGCTGCTCTATAAAAATACCCAAGCCAGTTTCCACCCATTCAGCAGACTTCCACGTTAGGCCGCTCCCATCCCAAATGCAAAAGGCTATCTTTGCCTTTTTCTGCACCTTGGCCTTCCTCCTTTCCTAGTTATTCAGCTTTGTTTATGCCAGGGAACAAACTCATCCATCCCTTCTGGGACAGCATGCATGCCTGTTTCATCCATGCTCTAGGTCCTCTCTGCAGCCTGAGGGTAGACATGGTGGACCCGCACAGGGCTGGGACACTCTTCTCCGCATATCTTTGGCCCAGGAACAGTCTCAGGGTCATCTCACTTTGAATGTCCCCCTTCCTGAATGCAGAGAATACATCTGTTTTGTGTTGTGTAAGCAGGCCCACACCAGCTTGCTTAGAAATCAGGGCCATGGCTTCTCAGTGTCCTGGGAACTACATCCACACTGCACTTGGTTCCTCCTGTTGGAAGCACTGTCCTTCGGGCTAGAGGTGAGCCCATATGCTCAGAGAATACATACACAGTGCTGTCTATGTGCTCAGGATCATAGCTGGGGGAACTGATGACAGAAGTCAGTGAATGAGGAGTCAACAAAGGAGTAAGTAGGAGAAGCACAGCCACAGGTCAAGACAGCACCTGTGGTGCCTGTGGCGACAAGCCGAGGCAGAAGCCCTGGTCACATCTCCCCGAAGGCTTTCCTAAGAGCCCTATACTTTAGCTGGGCTGTGGCTAGACAGGAGCTACAGCCCCCACTCCCTGTAACTACCCGCTCATTTGGCATAACCTTATTGCTCAAACAATTTAAATAATAAAAACAGATCAAGTGGCTGAAAGCTGTGCCACTAAGGGCCTCCTCATTTCCGCTGAAACCACTTGGTAAGTGTGTCCTGGACTGGAGTGGGCTCGCAGACAGGCAGAGTGCCCACGTGGGGGCAGGGCTTCTCCCATCTCTTTAGGACTGACTGAAATGAGCTCAGACCACGTGGGGGCAGGGCTTCTCCCATCTCTTTAGGACTGACTGAAATGAGCTCAGACCGCAGTTACCATCACACAGGATCACTTCTGGGACTCTACGGTAAGGAGATGCCTCTGGACATCTCCAGTGGCTGCCGTTACCATGGCTTCCAGGGGCAGCTCTGGTCCTTACGGTGTCTGCCTCCCACTCTTGTCCAAGAGAAGGTTCAACCAAGGGGAGTAAAGAGGATGAGAAGCAAGAAAGTACTCAGAGAATGTCTTTCAGAGGCCAAAGCAGCTGGGACCCATGCATCCTTGGTAGTGTCTGTCCTAAAGTGGTGCTTGGCAGAAAGAACCCCCAAAGCTGAGGTTAATTACTGGGAGCAGCTTAGTGAGGCGGCTGAGGCTGGTCTTGAAAGGCAGCCTGGCACAAGTGGCCTTAGTGTGCACTCAGCTGCAAGGCACAGGAACAGCCAGGGCTGGACAAAGGATCTGCCTCTTTAAAAGACTGAATCCATGACAGCTTAATAACGCCACGGGCACTGGGACACTGGGGAAAGATGTGGCACACATCTGCCAGATGGAAAACCTGTCACTCACTGGCTGTACAGAGCAAAGCAAGATCATATTGCTCTGAAGACTGGCAGCGTCATTTAAAGGTCGCCATTAATAAGATGCTGGCAGAGCAGCCGTAGGGGGACCTGCCCTGCAGACCAATTGGGCCAGCTCAGCTGATGCCTCTCCCCTCCCTCTGCCTCTGGTATTTTCCACGGCTTTGCCGCTAAAGGGCAGGAGGGCTGCAGCAGCGGCCGGCTCCCCTCTGAGCCCAGCCATCATGACTTATCCATTACATACTTGCTCCACTGCCACCCAGCCCTCAGGAAGCTATTCTGTTTAAGAGGTACAGATACATGGACAGTCCTTGTGGCATTTTATAGTTTACTTAATTAAGAAAGTTTCCCCAGCCAGACAAGGTATCAGTACTCCAAGCGAGATGTAGCACCAGGTTAGCAGTGGTTACTGACTCCCAGGAGGCCAGTGAGGAGACCAACCTGCCCTCCTCCCCAGTAGCCACAGGCAAGGCAGAACATCATCGAAGTTTTAATGTCGGTCAAGACAAGCCCCTCCCCTCAGATTACCGGGATTGTGATGAGAGTTACAGAACACATAAGCCTCATCTCCACTGAAAGAGAGAACCCAAGGGTTTGAGAGCAGAGCACCCACAGGCACCCAGTAGGTGCCAGTCTGGCTCCTAGTCAGAGCTGATTGACATCTGAGTGTGTGCTCCCACAGCTTTCTCTTTTCCTGTCCTTCTGTGATTTAAGGAGCCCATGTTTGACTTTTTAAATAACTGGATTGTAAGCAGCTCTTGGTGCTCAAGGCTGAGTACAACCCTATGGCGATGGAAAGGTCCAATCTCTCCACCTTGGTGGTCTTTGGCTTTCTCATCTCTAGGTCATATCTGGACTTTAGAATCTGTGCCCAGGGTGCCTGTTGGAATCTTTGACTAGCTCACCTATGAGAGGAGTCTCCTCTCCTCCTTCCCAAAAGTTCCCAGCTCACATCTGGGGAAATGCTGTTGCCACCTTCATTGTACAAGAGCCATTGGAGTTCTCTTATGATCCATGACCATATCTAAATCACAGAGGCATTCACAGCACATTAGTGGATGACTAATTAGACTTTCCAAGTGGATCACTGGTGCAGTCTTACCCTCAGAAGCACACATAGAGCTGAGTGCAAAACATTCTGGGGACACTGTTCTTTGAGCAGTTGCTGGGCCTAAAATTTGCAGCTTTTGAGAGGCCTGCTTGACTTCTCTCTACCTTTGAATCAAGAAAGAACAAGGCTGCTGCCTTCTCCTGCTCAGCCACTGAAGAGAGAAGCTCAAGATCCCTGGGAATCACAAGTACTTCTGCTGAACACCCCGTTTTCCCTGGATAAATAGCCCAAATAGCTTTTTCCTTGGTACCTGTATACAGGAAAGAAGGCACGAATAGCTTGCCTCAGCAAAATAGGGTTAAGAGCAGGCCCAGGAGCAGTTTCTCTCTCCACACATGTGTCTTTGGGAAGGAGACCAGCTCTCACACCAAGGTGAAGGCTCTTCAGCTGGGGCCTGGTACAGATGTGCTCACACTGCACCACAGTACACATGTGCTAGCCCAAGGAGGGGGGGGCTCAGAGTGGCCCTGTACCGATTTCTTGGGGGCACTGATAATGACAGAAAGTTCTCAGCTTGCATCTGGGCCTGCTTCTTGCAGCTCCCACCCTCTCTCCACTGTGCGAAGAACAAATGAGGCCAGCTCTACTAGAGCTCCAGTGGTGGATGGCTCCACAGGGATGCAGAGGCCAGCACAAACATCTGGTGAGCAATGGCTTTACACAGAACTCCCCCATTCCAACATGGCCACCTTAGCCACTGGGAGGCCATGCTGGCAGCACTGCAGAGAACAATGTGCATCCTTGTGGGAACTAACTGGCTCCACACATGTGAGGTACAGCTGTGATCCTGCTCCCGAGGGGTGGCTCAGACTTTACCCACCCTCCCACTGGGTTGGCCACCTTTTCCTGCCGATGCATGTATTCTGAACATAAGTCAGGTGCCACAGGTCTTGCTGTCCCAAGGAGACATTCCTGACTTTCACAAAACCTACAGTGCCCACCCACCTTCTGTGTTTGCAGAGTCTTCTCCTCATATGTGTGGTCTGTGAGGAACCCTGCTCTGCCTTCATGTGCTTCAGATTGTGCTAAGTCGCTAGGCAGGGAGTAAAGAGAATGGATGAAGAAGCCACACGGTGTCGAAGTGGGACCAGCTGTAAATGCCCAGAGCCTGTGCAGGATGGGAGCCATCCTACAACTTGGGTAGGGCACGGAGGATGACCTCAACCATGGACACTGGGAACACAGCAACTGTTAGCGGTCTCAAGACAAGGAGATAAGGGCAAAGAAACAAAGTCAAAGTGTGGGAGAAGTCCCCAAGCAAACTCCATCCTGGGTGAGCCTGGAAAGCTAGAGACAGAGAGACAGAGACAAAATGAGAGAGGAGACATAGAAACAGTGACAGAGACACAGTGGGGGAGATGAGAGAAAGAGAAAAAAAACATATAAAGAGGCTCCTTCTTTCTGGGGTCTTGATGGAGCAGCAGCACTGAGCTACTGAGTAGGTCCCAGCTAGCTACTGGGCTCAGTTGGCCAAAAGTGCTTCTCCATGTGCTGAGCATAGTAACGAACACCCAGCAATAAATAAATCCACACAGATGAAGCCAGGTTGGCAGCAGCGGTGCCATCCACAATGAAAAGCCCAGACAGCTCCAAGAAGAGGCCTGGAACTCGAGCTGAGAGCCTTCTCAGTGCCACGGGCAGCTCAGCGGGAGAGGGGTGGGCAGGCATCTCTGAACCCAGCCACTTTCAATGGAAATGCTCTTGACAGGTGCAAGTCTGTCAGACTGCTACGTAAGGCCCCATGCCCTTAACAACACGTCCCTTTTAGAGTTGTGGAAGCTGCAGTCAGGACACAGCACGGCAGTGTCTGCAGAGGCCTGCTTCTGGGTTCACAGATCACAACTCTGCGGCATGCGGGGGTGGCTCTGCTTTTACCCAGCCACTTCCGGACTGGCTGTGGAGCACGGAGATGGTGCCCGCCCACCCTGCTCTTGCACCATTGGAGACCACCTTTCCCCCTAACAGGGAAAGCGACTGGACGGGCAGCACCAGTTACCACAGTACATGATAGAGGATGCTGAGGAGAAAGGGGGGCGGTCTAGAATAAGTCAGGAGGAGAGACCTGAATGTGAAGAGCAGCATGGCCCAGCTGGACAGAGCGTGGCACCTTCCCACTCTGACCACAGCTGCTACAGCTGTGGGTCTCACGGCAGCCTGGCTTCCCTGTCAGCACAGGTGGCAGGCGCCCCGCCTATGGCGTGTTTCCGAGCATGTGGCCCTCTCACAACCAGGGCCTGAGTCTGATTTGGCCTCAGCTGGCTCTATAAAAAGAAACTGAACACGGCCAGAGGAGGGTTCTGGTCCCCCAGAGCTGAAGACACGGGTGGTTACAATGTGGATGACAGGAACTGAACTGGGGTCCTCTGCAAGAGCAGCAAGAACTCTTCCTTGCTGAGCCACCCCTCTACCCTCTCCGTTACTAATTCAGTAATTACACCTTAGGAGTCAAGCGAGCGCCATAATAGAGCTCCTGCACATGGGCATCAACAAGGCCTCTGTGTCCATCCTCCTGGGAGCTGGCTCAAACTAAGCTAAAATCAGCCCTTCCTCCACTGAATTGTCTCCTGTCAGGGATTTGGTCACAGAAAACAGAATGAGCTACCCACCGGTGACAATGCAGAGTCTCAAGGGCAGCCACAAGTTCTCAACCCCTGACCTTATCCCCACTTTATAACTGTAACTACTAATGCCATCCCCACACGGAAGGCAGCTGCTTAGCTAAAAATGGACCAGAAGGGCAGCCTGGGGCTTGTAACTGTTCAATTAAAGATGAGGCAGTGATGGCAGGGATTGACTGTGGAGATAGAGGGTAAACTGATGATGGAAAATCCACTCAGTCACGCCTTCCTGCCCCAAAGATGGCAGAGGCTAATGAGGAAGCCCATAGTAATTAATACAGGCAGCCCACTCTTATCTCACAGCACCCCAAGTCTGGGGCCACAGACAACAGTAATTGCCTGCCCTAAAGTAACAGAATCCTTAGATGGTATGAGAAGATGAGGTGATATTTTTGTCCCCAGGATTCAGTGATCCACAAAAAAACAGTTTCCATGCTCTCCTCAGTAAAAGCCTCAACAGCCAGAGTCAAGAGAGCCAGGTCTCATACTCCAGGCTGCACCACCTGGACCTTCCAAGGCGTGTCTACTGTTCTGTCTGAGCTCTCTTAGCGTCCCCTGTAGTTTCTGAATCATTCTTTGTGAAGATTATTTCCTAGTTATCTGGTAATGCCACCTGCATCCCTGTATCCCTGTATCCCAGCATCCCTGCATCCCTGCATCCCTGCATCCCTGCATCCCTGCATCCCTGCATCCCTGCACACATGGCTGAGCAAGAGACAGCTTCAGTCAGTACCACCTGAATGAAGGAAAGGTGCCATTGCCCCACCCCCAAAGTCAACAAATGCTCCTGGGAGCTCTCGGGTGAGACCACTGCCTGCTTGCTCTTTGCTTCTTTCTTATGCTTACAGCACAGACCGACCCTTTGTCTTCAAACATTACCTTTGCTCTGGTTAATGTGTGCAAAGAGAACTGGCTGTCCTTTGCCCCCTTCCTTCTCTTAACCACTTTCCTGATGACATGTTGGCAGCTACAATCACTGTTTTCACTCAAAGGCCCCAAATCCACGCAAGCTGAAAATGTCAGGGCTTGCCAAGGGAGCCCCAGCCGCCTGCACAAACGGTCCAGACGGCAGCACCACCAGCATCCTGGGCTGGGAGGCAGACCTATGAGAGTCACCACACAGGCTGCTTCATAACACTGCTCTGAGGAACCAACTACAGCCACCACGTGCCCAAGCTTGTCTTTCGCTGCCGGAGGGTCTGAACTGCATGACTGGGGTTCTGTGCCATTGGCTCTTCGGGCACGGGGAGATGTGGAAGAGAGAATGTTCACACTCACTCTCTCTCTTGGCACCACCCATGGGGAAGGAAGAGAAAAGAACAACAAAACTGTCCTGGGATTCCGTCAGTGCAGGGGAAGCTCAGAGCAGACCTGCTGCCTCAGGAAGGTGACCTCAGCCTTTACCCATCGTCTGTGGAGGACTGGAGACAACGTAGATGCTGCTCCAGGCCACGTGTGCGCAGAATGTCGGTGGCTCTTCAAACAAGCCCAGACAGAAAAGGGAAGAGCTCTTTCCTGCAGGTGGGACAGCCAGTCATGTGGCACGCACCTCGGAGGGGAGGGGCCGGCAGGGGAGAGGGGTGAGCACGCCTCGGGTGCGGCGCTTAGGGCTCCCGTGCTCTACACACCTCGCTTCTATTTTCCCCAAGAGAACAAGGCTTTATTGATGTTTGACTCTGGGAGCTGGGAGCTGGCTCAGTGATTAAGAGTGCTGGTTCCTCTTCCATGGAACCTTGGTCGATAAGTTCACGGTACCCGTGTGGCAGCTCACAACTCCAGGTCCAGGGGATCTGAGGCCTTTCGTCTGGATTCCGCGGACACTTCAGTGGCAGGACAAACCCAGGCGTGGTACCTGAAGACTCTAGATCTGTATTTTATCCGTCCTGCCTGGGTCCTAAGGCAGCCACACATGCAGCTCAAACAGGGCTATTTTGGCCAGCTTAGCCCATTGTCTGAGACAAAGAGGACCAGGGGAACATGCAATAGGGTGTTTGCTTACCATTCGAAGGCTGCTCCATCTTAGAGATTACAGCATGGTGCTAGAGAAGTAGCAACATGCTGATCCACAGAACTCCTGACATGGCAACTCCTCCCACCAGCTGGAGACCATGCACACCCAGCAAACTTGAGCCTATTAGGATCACTAAAGACCAGTGGCCTATAAAACTGCTGGGGGTGTACTCAGTTTGATCTAAAACCAAGCCAAGCCTGCAGTTCCCATGGTAGCATGAATTTGCACTGCATTTAAGTCCAACTAATGTCTGCACAGTAAACTCGGGCTTGGGCTGAATGGATCTGTGAATGGGTCTCCCAGGAGCTTCTCTTTTAAATCTATTCACTTGTCCCTGCCCTGTGCAAGTCAACCCCTCCCCCCCATGCAGGGTACTACCCTATGGCCTCAGCTGTCACAACTAGAGTATCTCAACTCTTGCCTGGTGTCCTGCGTGTGGACTTTCCCCATCCTGAGAACTCCAGAGAGTTCACTGCTAGAGGTGCACTCACTGTGAGAACCAGGGCAGGCAGTGGGGGTCCCAGGCCGTCAGCCAGGCTCCCCGACCCCAGCACCCATCCCAACATCCTCAGACAGTTATGAAAACAGCGCCTTCTTGATTCTAAACATGTGGGTGAGCGACTGCACCAGCCCACAGTTTTGGCAACCTCACCATGTGTGGTGGTTTGAATAAGAATGCCCCTCCATAGGCTGCTCTGTTTGGACGTTTGGTGGAATTCTTGGGGAAGAACTTAGAGGTGTAGGCTCCTTGGAGGAGGCATGTCACTGGCATAACTTTGAGATTTCAAAAGCCCACACCAGTCACAATCTTCCCTCTTCACCCTCATCGCACCCCCCATGCAGAGGATGCCAGTGCCTCCTCCAGCACCGCGTCCTCCAGCACCGTGTCCTCCTGCCACACTCTCCACCATGCTGGCCACGGACTCACCCTCTGAAAGTGTGAGCAAGCCTCGGTCAAATGCTTTCTTTTGTAAGTTGTTTTGGTCATGGTGTTTCATTGCAGAATAGAATAGCAGCACAGTGCAGTCTTCCACCACGAAGGGCCACTGGGCTGTGGGGCTGGCAGCGAGACACCAGTCGGTGCCGCGTGGCTGAGACAACGCCCACGAGCCACAGGAGCCCGTCCTGACTCCCTCTGCTGCACTCGTTTGGGGACTCACCAGAACGCGTACCTGACAGTCACTTCCTATTCCCGTACTGTTTAATTCCTTCTGTGTTGTCAGGTCCTACTTTTTGTTATTTCATTTCCAGTTACTGAAAAGGACACTGTAAAGCTGCCTATCTACCTGGCCTGGGACACTGACCTAAGGTCCCACTTAATAGAAAGGCTGAGGGAGGAAAATGACAAATTCAAGGCCAGCTAGACTACCAAGGTAATCAGGGCCAGCCTGTGCTATTAGTGGGATCCTGTCTCAAAACTAAAGGACCAAAGAGGTCAGGGGACACATAGTCATGGTTCCAGCACATACAAGGCCCTCGTTTCAATCACCACCACTACAAAACACAAAATCACCACCAACAACAACCACCAACCACAACAAGTGTTTATCACAAGAGCTAGGTGTGACACAGCTTAAATTGCCCTGCCTATAAATCCCAGGCCATCAGGGCAGTGTCCTGCAGCACGAAGTGTTTACCTTTATGGAGCAAGCGTGGATATTCAGATTCGGTGGAGGAAAGTGTGAATCGAATAAGCTCAAAGGATAGGCAGAAAAGCCCGGCCAGCAGAGCACAGCATCAACCCCAGGGACAGAGCTGAGATGTGGTCATATAATTTTTAAGGGGTCCTGCGGCCAGAACACCACACATTTTGCCCATGTGCTACTGACTTGGCTCGGTCTGCTCAGGAAGGTGCAGACATGCGCACAGAGCTCACATCTCTGCTGCTGAGCACTTCCACAGACAGTGGGGCAGAAAAGACTGCCGTTCAGGTACAACCAGGAACATGCATCAGTACAATGGCCACTCCCCAAGGGAAAGGCCACACCCTCAGATAAACTCGCCATGTGATTCAGAGAGAGCAGCCACCATCAGGAGTAAACCTCCCCTCCTGGCACAAAGGACTGTCAGCTGTTTCCCATTCACACCAGCTACACAGGGCAGCTCTGGGTAGGAAAGGGTTCTGTGGGTCCCTTGGTACATCCACTTGCCCAGGGAGAGTGTCCTGGGGAAGGGAAGGAGACAGAATCCAGCTGCCAGCTGCTTCTTAACAGGACACCACTTTCCTTGGCCAAGACAGAATTGCTGAACTCTGGATTCCTGCAAGTCAGGATTCAGGGAGCCAAACAGCCAAGGACCACGGACCATTAACTGACACTCCTTGTTTTCTCATCCCTGCGTGGGGATGAGGAAATGCAGGGGCCGACGGGATTCTCTCTGAATTTGCTTACTCTGACACTCATCTTCTCACATCCTGTTCTAGTCATCATATATCCTTTGGCCACATCTCTGAGCCACCTTCCTACTCCTTGCTTCAGTGAGCTTGACTTAGCTTCCATATGCCTGGGGTCCTCAGGAGCAGTGTTCTTCAGCAGGATTAGAGTTGGGTGGAGAACACAGGGCCACAGACCTGCCCTCTGTAGCTCTGTGGTGCGGACCTGTGCCTGCTGAGGTCAGTACACAGCCAGCTAGAGGGGCATTCCCTGGGCACTGGCCCCAGAGCCAGCTGCCTCAGGCTTTTAACAGAGTGCATCTTGAGGCAGGAATGAGCTGGCAGGCTGAGAGGCAGATATAGAAGACCATCATTCTTTACGCCCCTCCTGAATCCATTTCCCCGTGCCAGAAGGCCCCTGCTTTGTTTCCCTGTCACTCTCCCCAAATGTCTGCCCCAGAAAATAGACCTAACAAAGTGTCTCAAGAAAAGCAGCTAGAAATAAAACTCAGAGGCTCCTCTCAAATAAAGACATCACCCAGAAAATACACTAAATTGGGATTTAATCGCAAGAAATTACTTTCAATTACTAGAAATTACGACAAATTACTTGTTGAATAGACACATTCTTTTACCACCATTAATAATTTAAAATTGCTAATTACATGTAATTGTCAGTAATTTTTGTTCTTTGGTGAGAAGCAAGGTGCTGTATTGTGTGGGTCTTGCTTTTCAGGGCCTGGTCCCCACCCAGCACCTCCTTGTGTGGCAGCCCCAAGCAAGAGGCCCAGGGACAGTCATGGTTCACCTTTCCTGGGACCCAAAGCCAATCCAAGCAAGGTCAAGATGTGGCAGCTCCGACTGTCAGTCAGCAACTCGGTGCTCAGGGGTGGGTACCCTAACAGGTGGTTGTCAGTCACCTAGCTCCTGTTCTCCAGACAGAGTCTCCTTTCTTGTCCACGCCTCAAATTATGTAGTCCAGCTCCCTAACACTATGGCCTATAGCTTGAGCAACCACTTCCTGTGGGGCTGTGGCACAGCCAGCCCCACCTGTGTCCTACCACCCTTCTACCCACCTGTGCCACCTGCCCACTTTATTGTCCCCTATAACAGGCCCCTCCCCTACCCAATCCCATAGTCCAAAACTCCTTAATCATACTCCCATCTACCCCAACTATCCTTCCCCTCCACAGGTTCCCCCAATTTCTTCCTTTGTCTACCTAGAAAGGCTCTCTCTCCTGAGATGACTTCACTCCTAGATGGCCCTCACTAAGTCTCCTTTTGCCTGGCTACCATCCATATCCCTATCCGGCCCATAAGTCTTACTGTTGATGGCCTTATTGATAAAGGTGCCCCTGTGGTTAACTATGAGCTTACAGAATGTAACCAGACCTGCTGGGGTGAGGCCTCTGGCAGTCCACACATTTGCCTCCTGCCCTGTCTCAATACTGCATCTTGCTCCGCAGAAAACTGGTGCTCTGGTTCTTACACCAGATCAAATGCTATACTGTGGGAAGGAAGAATAAGTCAGCTGTGCTGCTCTTTCCTCCTCAGCACGGAGACATCAGAGTCACCAACAGGAGACATGCAATGTAGGAGCCTATGTGTCAGCACTTAGGGGACGATGGCAGTGCCAGGGGTGACACGGTGGGTGTCAGGCTCTCCAGAATGAGGCAATGTCTGCATCTAACCAGTGCGTCCACTGGCCAGATGACATGCACAGGGACCCCAGCAAGAGCTATCACTCAGAGCACCCCTTCTGGACTCTGCACCCTGTGTCTTCTCTCTCGCAGGCACGAGTGTTCACTGCTGCACACCTCACACCAGCCATGAATCATCACTATTTTAAGATCAAGTACTGGAACAGAAGTGAGCGTGTTTAAAAAGTGCCCCCAAGTCCACAAGCGTCCCCCCTAAATTGTTTAGATTCTGAACCCAATCAGCTGCCACCATATCACAGAGATGCAGGGTGATAAGCACATGACCACCAGATGGCCACCAAAGACTTGTGTCCCTGGCTGCTTGTGACTAAAGTTTCCTGTGAGTGCCAGAACCCCCAAGCTAAAGGCCTTACGCTGACCCATGTGGAAGCTCACTGATGTCATCAAGAGCCACACAGCGACCACAGGACCTCCTCACACGCTGACTTCATGTCTCACTACTCAGCTCTCAGCAGCCACCTCGGCATGTGTGACCTGCAACTACCTGAAAGCCCGCCGTGTCTTTGTCCCCTCCCCCAGGCAGTGAGCTTTTAGCAAGAAGCATACTAGTGACCTTGACCAACATCCAGCCCTTGCCACAAAAGAGAAAGAGAGATTTTGTTCCCGCCTAGGTAAAAAGCTCAACTCCATCAATCACATCTGCTTCATTTCCCGCTGCTTTGTGCTGCTGGAGGGCCAAGGGTCTGAACGCACCTCAGCACTATCCTCTTCTCTGCTCCCCTTCACAGCACCAAACCAAGTCTGAGTCCTGGCATGAGCCCTGGCAAGGCACAGCCACCGCCTTATGAGGGAGGAAGCACCTCAAACAGACATAAAAGTCTCTTCATGCCTGGCATCCTTGCAGGACAGAGGCGGTGCCCATCCCTGAGATTGCTAACTGAAGAAAGAGACCCCTATGTGAAGCCCACACCTTCCCGTCCTGTCCCCCATGGCCTGTTTCTAGAAAAATCACACACAAGCAAAGGAACATGGAAATTCTTCAAGAGCATCTCCTATGAAATAGAAATGAAATGACAAATTTGCCGGCCCTACCAGGTTACTTCTCAGCCCAAGGACAAGATGAAGGACAAATCCTGGCCCTGGAAACTAGTCAGTGAATGCAGCTCCACCCTTCCTGACCTGAGGGGCTGTGCACATTTGACCCTCAAGGCTAGTTGCAATGATCACCTCTCACCTGGCTCCATGAGGATGGTCAAGGTCATAGGTCATTCGTTCTCAGCTACAGTCCTGGCATGCAGATGCTAGTGTGGCACAGTGGTGCCCTGGGCTTGCTGCTTGCTAGTCTAGTCAAGCAGGTGATGGAGTGGTTGGAATAAAACATGTTCCCTCTAGGCTCAGGGATCTGAATGTCTGCTCCCCACTTCCCCACTTAGTGGTGCTGCTTGGGGATGGGGTGCAGCTCGCTGGAGGCTGGGTCTTGAGAATCAGCCTCACTGCCAGTTCCATCCTGCTTTCTGCCTCATTTGACGATGTGTTCTCTCAGCTTCCTGCTCCAGCCACCTGCAGCCTCACTTCCCCGCCACTACGGATTCTCTCTATGGAACCTTAACACAAAATAAACTCCTTCTGTTGCAAGATGCTCCTGGATATAGCATGTGTCATAGCAACAGAAAAGCAACTACGCGGATGAGTGAGAGAGCCTGTCCCCAGGATGGGAGCAGAAATACAGGTAAGAAGAATAGGACAAAGGGATGTGGAAGAGGAAAGGGAGAAGGAGGGGGAGAGGGAAGGGGCCGTAATTAGTACCCAGTTCCAATCTACCCCAAGTACAAACCTTGCAAGCAAGGCAGGCTCCTTTAATTGTGGGGTATTTCAACCTCAGTGTGTAAAAAAGGTGACCAGCATCACCCAGACTCAAAGCCACTGTCTGCATCTATTCAATTTGCACATATGATTTAGAAGCACATGAACCCTGGAAACAGTGGCAAACACTATCCTAAACAAATACAAAGAATATTGGGTGTATGCTTAATATTCTCTGATTGGAAAATCTGTCACCAAAGCTAAGAGGCTGGGAAGAGCCTCTTGTATGGAAATGATAATGAATAAAATGCCACGATATATTATCTGTAGAAGTATGTTGCGCCTGGGCTAGCGTACAAGGGAACACAGACCTTCAGCCCAGCTTCCCTCCTAAGACCTACAGGCTGTGTGCTCTGCCGCGCCCCCGTCCAGAGCACTGCAGTCAGAGCATCCCTTGTCATTTGGAACAAAGTGAGAAAAGCTAAAAACCCTTTCTGTCTTCTGGCAAGAAAGTTTCTCCACAAAGGCTTCTGAACAGTTAGAGATAAAAGTGGAATGAACCTGCCAGGTCTCTGGACCCCCAAGAATTTTTTTTTCTAAGAATAGCATGACTTGCATTTAAAGGAGGGTGGAGGCCATTTACCCCCACAGAACTCTAAGAATTGATGACTCTCAAAGAAACTTGCCCTGTAAGAAATCTGAGTAACTGCCAGGGGTTGGGCACATTGTTTCTAGAAAGAGTCTTTCCCCTTCTCCAGCTAATGAGACCTCAGGACCCCCAAGAAGCCTTCAAGCACGTGGAATTGAGCTGTGGAATTGAGCTGGGGGTCTCAGCGACAGCCTTCCCTGTCAGTGAAGGCCGCCTGGTCTCAGCAGGGGTCCTTTCCTCCTTCAGTCCTTCCCTGCTTCTTTTTCCTTGCTTCATTTTTAAAGCAGTCGGGCAGAAGACAGGAGGTGCCTGTCCAAAACCTTCAGATCCCTTTTCTGCTATTTCAAACCAATTCTCACCCAAGATAATAACCTCACACTGCCAACTAGCTGTCAATCTTTTCCTGTCATCTTGAGAGAGTGGCTTACCAAAAGTGAGAGGCTTTGTCTCAGATTTGAGATGAAGCCATGTCCTTAGGAATATGAAGGAAAGCTTCCACTGAGCACTGGGGCAGAGCAGCGGCCAGAGCTCCCCTTGGATCCCTTCCATGTGGGAAGCTGGGGGCAGCAGGAGATGTGCTCCCAAGGCAGAGCGGCTGCTTTGAGACGTTCTGAGCACTGGGAGGGGCACCATGGTTCAAGGGTCACCAACAGCTGGTGCAAGGCTGGCCTCTGCCAGTCCCGTTCATGAGACCCACACCTCTGGCAGTGGGACAGGGAGAGGAGACCTGGGTGGAGGTCAGCCCTGTGAAAATCCACAATGAGACATGTCATGCCATAAACACAAGAAGAGAAGCCAGTCCTTCAATTGGACTCTGCTACGGAAAGAAAACCAACTCCTGTTAGGATATGAGCCTGCATCAGGCTGGGTACCAGAACCCAAGAGGAGAGAGCTGGGCCCTCAGGCAGGTTTCTGTGCGTATCCTGGAACAGAGGTCCCAGCCTCCCTCAAGACGCTGGAGGCTGTGCTGCCCTGCATGTGAAGCCAGTGGGAGCAGCTGCTTCCTGGGTCACCACCTGTTCCAAAGGAACCTAGAACTCACTGCAAGAAGTCCAGCGAAGTCAAGCGTGTCTGGAAGAAGCAAACAGTCGCCTATAGCATAAGCTTTTGTTTTCCCCCCAAAATGATTGTCAAGGCTGTTTAAAACTTTTATATTTAAGGAAAGCGAAGTCACATCACATGTTTGTCAATAACATGATGAATAAATGCCTTAACTCTGATGTTAATAACATTGTATTTCCTCTGCGGCTGACACTTAGTTTCCTCAAGTACATTTACCTGCGTGTCTCTGTTCCTGTACAAAGCCTATATTATACAATAAATAGTCCTTGTGTGTGCACTCAGTGACCCATACAGGCAACTCCTGTATTCTAATAGAATACTAAATACTAACAGTCAACAACAAACAGCAGGGAACAGTATCCCGCAGGTACGTGGCCTATTCTGCAGGTATTAATAGCTCCGCCCTCCAGGAGCCTGTGAGGTAAGCGCTGCTGGCATGCTTTCTTTCCGCAGATGAGCAAACTGAGTCGGGCAGTGATGCCCTGACATTTCCCACCAATACGGATGGAAAAGGCTTGCTGGTCTCCGGCAGAGCCACCACCAATGGTAACGGTGTAACGGTAACGGTGTAACGGTTACACCGTGCACCTCCCTGTCACATGCACAGAAGCGCTTCCTCGGCTCTGGAAACCCTCAAGGGTTCCACCGACATGACCCCCATCTGTGCACCCCCACTCTCCCTACACACTCAGCTACAGGGCACTCCACCTCAAGCATTAGCCCCAGTGATAGCTTAAGCCTGTGGATGACAGGCATGACTGATACGGGCTTCTAAAGACCGGGGTGCTGAAATACACACCTCTGTGATGCACACTGCCTCCCCACACCAGGCTCACACCTAGGATGCTGTTATCACCAGCCTTTTCAGCACAAGCCAGAAGGTGCCCATGTCTAACTTTCCCTTCCCCGGGAAGAATAAAGAAAGTGGCCAAGACTCTCCTCCTGAATACTCTCCGCTCTTTGGGAACTTTGTTGGGTTTTGAATCTGTGCTTATTTGCTTTCAGGTGGAAAAAGGCATTTGTACCATGCCTTATTCCTGAGATATGCTGGTAAACTTATCCTACTACAGCGAAATATACGGAAAAAGCTTACAGATGCCATGCAGCCACAAAGGCGTGCAGTGGGGATAATATTTCAATCAGAAGAGAGGAAGAATTGTGGTGAACCAGAAAATTGAGAGGCCAAGAGACACTTCCTAAAGAAAGGTGGTGAGAGAACCTGGCAAATGACTACAGTCACTGTATTCAAGAAAATAAAGAATGACACCACTTCCATCCCTGACATTACCCGAGCCCAGCACGGAACAGCTGTAACATCATACAGCCCTCCATTATCCACAGTCTACACCGGTAGCAAGGCCACCTCCAGCATCTAGGCCTGCTCCTGCCTGGTCAGAGTGCTGGGTAACCAGGAGCTCTCAGTGTCAGTGTCTGGCAAGCTGATCCCTGCCTCTAACATCTGTGTGTGGGAGAGAGAGAGACAGAGACAGATGGAGACACACAGAGAGAGACAGACACATACACACAGAGACAGACAGAGACAGACAAGAGACACACACAGAGAGACCCCAATCCTGCAGGAGGCTCTGCTTTCTGAGGACAGGAACCCACTGTGCATCCATCACATACTCCCTTTACTCTGTGAACTATGTTCTTCCATACATAATTTGTTGAGCTTTTCTTCCCCAAGAAAGAAAGGATGCTAGATTTCATCAGGTTCTTTTCTGCATCTGTTGAGATGACTGTCAGGTTCTTATTCTTCAATCTACAGACGCTGTGTCATTGGCCTCTGCAGAACTACCACTGCACATCTGGGATGGGTAGGCTGCAGGATTTGGTCTGTGTTTGGGGCTCCTCCACATCCACACTCAATGGAACACTGACCTGCACTGCGTGCAGGCCTGTGACAAGTGTTCTCACAGAATGCATTGAGAAGTGTTTCTACCCTTTGCTTTATTTTATTTCATTTTATTGGAAATGCTTGAGAAGAACTGGCATTGATTACTCCTGAAGCATTTGGTAGGATGCAGCCATGAGTCTACCCAATCCTGCGTTTTTCTGTGATGGGAGATTTTCATTACTAATTCAATTTCCTTGTTATTGATCTGTTCAGGTTTTTATTTCTTTAAGTTTCAGTCTCAGCTGACTGTATCTGTGACTTATCTGTTTCTTTGAGCAGTTTTAGACTAGTTGGTTTTACTTATGCACAGGAGTCTAAAAACTCCTTGTATTTCTGTGCTGCCAATTTTAATGTTTTCCTGATTTGAAGGATTTCTGGTTTTGTTCTGTTTTGAGCTGTTGGTGTAGCTAAAGTTCTGTCCATTTTGTTTGTTTTTCTACCTTTGCTTATCTTTGCTGTGTTTTTCCAGTTCATTTCTGCTTTGATCTTAATTACTCCTTAATATCACTTTAATTAGGCTGTTCTTCCAAGCTACCAAGGTATAATTCTATTGCTTGTTTATCTTTTATTAGAATTTTCATAACTGTGAAATTTTTCTTACTACTTTGGTTGCTTTCTGTTCTAACATGACTGTTTCCACTTTCATTTATGCTGTGATATTCTTCATGCTCCTTTTAACTTTTTGACTGCTGATTACATTTTTTAGCCTGAACAGATTTTGGGTTTTCTAAAATTCCTCTTATCACTGATTTCTAGTTTTATACTATTGTGACCAGAAAAGATGCTTGATATGATTTAGTCTTGTGGGGTTTGGTGAGACGTCTGTAGCCTCACATCTTACTACACACACCACAGAGCAACACTCCGCTACTGGCTAAGAAGTGTTGGTCATCTTTCTGAAGCTCACACCCACTATGTCCTTATTGCTTTCTGCTCTGCCTTTCCCCTCCTGGAAGTGCGGCGCTGAAGTCTTCTCTCACCGTGTTGCGCCTGCTCCTCCCTGTATTCTCCGAGCGCCCTCTCTGTATGCTTTACTTCCCCTCTGGACATCAACTGCCCGTGCAGCAGTTGATGTCCAGAGGGGAAGTAAAGCATCCTGGGAGCTGCGGCCTCTGTCACCACATAATGACCTCATCTGTCGCTTATGACAGCTTTGGCTGAAAGTCTATGTTGATAGAAGTTTTGTGCTCCTACTCTCTTTGGGGGTTTATAGTTGCATGGATTCCTTTCATTTTCAGTCTATATATGGATTTACAGGAAAGATCAGTCTCTTACAGGAAGCATATAGTTAGTTGGGGCTTTTTTTCTTTTAATTCATTGAACTGCTCTGTGTCTTTCACTAGAGAATTTGACCCATGGAAATCAAAAGTACCATTCCTCAACTAAGGGACATCTGTGTTGTTTTCAGGTTCTGGCTATTATAAATAAAGCTGCTACAAACATGGTTGAACAAATGTCCTTGTTGTATACTTGAGCATCTTTTGGAAAGATGCCTAGGAGTGGTATAGCTGGATCTTAAGGTAGCACTACTCCTATTTGTCTGAGAAAGCACCAGATTGATTTCCGAAGTGGTTGTACAAGTTTGCATTCCCACCAGCAATGGAGGAGGGTTCCCCTTTCTCCACAACCTCTCCAGCATGTGTTGTCACTTGGGTTTTTGATCTTTGCCATTCTGATGGGTGTAAGGTGAAATCTCAGGGTTGTTTTGATTCGCATCTCCCTGATGGCTAAGGACATTGAGCATCTCTTTAAATGTTTTTCTTCCATTCTACAATCCTCTACAGAAAGTTCTCTGTTTAACTCTGTGCCCCATTTTTTAATTGGATTACTCGATTTGTTGCTTTTCAACTTCTTGAGTTCTTTATATATACTGGACATTAGCCCTCTGTCAGACATAGGGTTGGTGAAGATCCTTTCCCAGTCTGTAGGCTGTCATTTTGTTTTGATGACAGTGTCTTTTGCTTTACAGAAGCTTTTCCATTTCATGAGGTCCCACTTATTTATTGTTGATCTTAGAGCCTATGCTGTTGTTGTTCTATTCAAATTGTGGTACTTTTACACAATGGAATACTACTCAGCAATTAAAAATGAGGAAATCATGAAATTTTCAGGCAAATAGTGGGACCTAGAAACGATCATCCTGAGTGAGGTATCCCAAAAGCAGAAAGACACACATGGTATATATTCACTTATATAGACCTATAATATAGGATAAATATGCTGAAATCTATACATCTAAAGAAGATAAACAAGAAAGAGGACTCGGGCTAAGATGATCAATCCTCACTTAGAAAAACAAATGGGATGGACATTGGATGTAGGAGAAAACAAGTAATAGGACAGGAGCCTACCACAGAGGGCCTCTGAAAGACTCTACCTAGCAGTGTATCAAAGCAAATATTAAGACTCATAACCAAACCTCGGCAGAGTGCAGGGAATCATATGAAAGAAGGGGGAGTTAATAAGACCTGGAGAGGACAGGTGCTCCACAAGAACCAAATATATCAGGACACAGGGGTCTTTCATGAGACTGTTTCTCCAACCAAGGACCATGTATGGATATAACCTAGAACCCCTGCTCGGATATAGCCCATGGTAGCTCAGTATCCAAGTGGGTTCTCTAGTAAGGGGAACAGGGACTATTTCTGACATGAACTCAATGGTGAGCTCTTAGACACCCCCCCCAATGTTGGAGCAGCCTTGCTAGGCCACAAAAGAGGACATTGCAGCCAGTCCTGAAGATACCTGATAAGCTAGGGTCAGATGGAAGGGGAGGAGGACCTCCCCTATCAGTGGACTTGGAAAGGGGCAGGGAGGAGATGAGGGAGGGAGGGTAGGATTGTGAGGGAATGAAGGAGGGGGCTATGGCTGAGATACAAAATAAATAACCTGTGATTAATATAAAAATAAAAAATAAACAAACCAAAAAGTTTCTATGGACAGGTAAAGACTGTAATTATTAATTTTTAATATTTATTCCTTTTTCTTCTACTGTTGTTTTCATTGGTGATTAGGTACTTCCCCATCTGATAATTTTATCTATAGATCTGTAAGAATTTTGAAAATATATTTATTAGAGTATCATCTGCTAATTTTTCATACTTTGTCATAATGTCTAGAAACATCCCCCTACATATTTTGATAAATAAACTAGGTCTTGGTCCATTTCTAATGTTCAAAGAGTTTACACAACTGCTCTTTGCATGAGAACATACACTGACTAAGAAAAGCAAAGCTGCATGCCCAGAAGCAAGGCAGGAGTAGAACAGATAGGTGCTGGACAGCGCTGCGGCTCTTGGTCATCTGACTTTTGGCCTGTAACATCTTTAGAGAAGGCTGGATGCAGTGTTAGAAAGAAACCCTCTGTATGCACCAATGCTCCTGCATGCCCTAATTCAATTCCTGACTTCAGATAAAAGTGACTTCTTCATATAGCTCTGCCATTTACTGATACAGCCAGTGAATGCCACCAGAAGCCTACAAAATCACAGGGAACTTTCACTGGAGGACAGAGAGATGAAGAAGGGAGGGGGACCATTCCAAAATAACAAGTGCAGAAATCAATTCGTAATTATCTGCCCACGCAAGACCAGAGGCTTTTATTTGATAAGGCAAGTAATACAGAAGTCTATAATGCGAATTATTTCAAAGAATAAAAGCCTGATTGTCTCCATGACCTGGGTAGCCTTCAGTGAAGTTTAAGACGAGCTTGAACTCCACACAGCCCCTGAACGGCCCCTCCCCCCACCTGTCTGCTTCTTTCAGAAATGCCAGTTTCCAGTGCCATCTGGTGGGCTTCCAGCCCAAGGTCACTCTTATTTCCGCCTCTGTTGAGACGTGTAATTCTCCCGGGTGAAAAACGAAGCATTAGACAGGGGCTGTCCCAGCTCCGGGACATTCAAAAGCAGATGGAGCATGCCTCCTCACAAGGCAGGCTCCCATCAGCACCACACACTGCCCTAAATCAAGCCTTTCACCTCTTACAATTTAAATGGGGTAAAGTCCACACAATCAAAAGGTAAAAATCTGAAGTCTGCTTTAGAGAAATACACAAGCTATTGAAGCTTGCTGACAAGGCAGGTTTCAGTCATGAGACTAGTATAGTTGATTAATATTTTTTTTAATCCACAAGAATATAAAAACTTCCTACAAAAGCCAAAATGTGATTCTCTAGTACATAGAAATAGGAAGGATTTTTGGCTGGCCAGGATGAGATGGCATTGCATCTTTTTTCCACTTCTGGTTCCTGCTTTGACTAAGCCTTCTGTGTAAACTAAAGGTACGCTTCAGTGTGTTACTAACTGCATCTTTGCCCAAGATGCCCAAGTCCGCTTTTCTGTGGGGATGCCAATGCCTCCAGCTCCTCATTTGAAATCTCTCAATGGCAACACAAAAAACTTCACGTCACCTCCGGTTAGCAAGCCATGGCCATAAGGTATAGCACAGGATAGGACCAGATAGGAGAGAGCTTCAAGCAGAGAGAAGTTAGGATGAGGTGAGAGGAGAGGATGCTCTTGTGAGGAAGCGGAATATGTGAGATTCCCCCGTGGAGAGGCATGAGGCCACAAACAGGTTTGTGTTATTAATCTAATATCTTGGTTTCCATAGGAGCCTGCCCTTCTCTCTGAGGCAGCAGCATTCTAGGCCGGGAGCGTGCTATGAGATCAAGGCTCAAAGCCCACTGGACCACAGGTGACCCTCTAATGACCATGATTTTATACACAGCATCCTGAGAAAGTTCCGAGGACAAGCTAGTGTCGGTAGGAGAGAAACTTCCATGAGGCAGACAGAGGGCAGCACCCTGGGCAGGCGGAGGGCGGCGCCCTGGGATAGACACTGTGAGGACTGCATCTAAGGACACGTGCCTCCCTTGTTACTCTGCTTCTTACGGGAAGAACTCTGGGAGCTCTCGCCATCCAGCTCCCTGACAGAACAGCTTCTGATAGCAGGACTCCAAAGTACTTGGGACAAGCTATAAAAACATCATTGTGTCTCCTATTCCAGCTGCATGGTGATCCTCTCTTCACTTCTGATTGAGCAACATTGAGAAGTCTCCACTGTCTGATTTCAGCATTTTGTACAGACAGCAACTATCCAGAAACCAATCCCGAATGTTTGAGGGGTGCTGCTCTCAGCAACCTTACACAAGTGTGGTAGGAAGGTGAAGAGACCCCCGCATAATAGGGATGACATTGCCAAGTCCACTCATTCATAACACTAAATTGATTTTTGTTTCATTAACCATCGCTCTACAGCCTAGTACTTTGAACATGTCTTTCTGTTGTAGATAGAGAGAAAATGTCTTGTCTTTGTAATTTTTCACTGAGGTCTCCTTTGATGTTAAAACTCACTCCTAAGAATTATCCTTCAGGGTGTCAAGGATAAGTCCCAAGCCAACTTGGGCTTAGACAAATACAATCAGACCTCTGCTGTGCCAGCATCTCCCAAAGAAACAATCTTAAAGGAAGGTTTATATTGGCTCATGGTTTCAGAGGCTTCGGTGCCTAGTTGGTTGGCTCCACAGATAGGGATCTGGGTAGAACAGGGCATCACAGCAGGAAAAGCACATCGGAGCAGGCCTGCTTACCTCTGGCATCCAGGAAGATGTACTGGAAGTGTCACCCCTATGTGCCAGTTTCTTAGTGTTAGGAGGTGCTATGTATGTTCGGCAGGAGAAAAGAAATTACCGGTCTTTCCAAGCTGTGACCCCAGGAACAACAGTAATGACTGGCCTGGCCAGGCTCCTCTCTTGTGCAAGGGTGGCGTGAACCACACGTGGGCAAAAAATCGCTTCCTGATTGACTCTAAGCTCTGCTCCACCAGATGGCTTTTGAAGTAAAGAGAAAGGAAGAAAGGAAACGGGACGTAGAGAGATACCTGCTTCCTCTAGGCAGGTTCTACTTCCTAATGCTCCACTGGGCTGTGTTCTCATGACAACAAGCTGGTCCTCTCTGAGCCAGTCACTCTCAACACTACCAGTGAGGACCAATCCTTTCAGGGGAACATTCTCATCCAAATTGCAATAGTTTATTTTAAAACAAGACAAAATGGCCATGGTTAGCCAGATAGAAGTTCTAGAGGTGAGATTTGGCCAGTGGGCCACACACATCATTGTCCGTAGAGCACATGGGCTGTCCCATCATGGATTCCAGTTGTGGGGTCCTCCTGCAGGCATAAGAGACTGACAATGGGAAAAAAGGGACAGATTTCCCACTGCTTGTGCAGACTCGCTCTCACGTTGCTCACAACCCTGGCTGTGTCTGGATTTGGGCTTTGGGTTTTGTTTCTGTTTTGGAGGACAGAATTTCCTACTGTGCAGTGCAGACCAGCTCTGAACTGGAAAGCCTCCTACCTCAGTCTTCTGAGTGCTAGGACTACAAGCGTAATCTACCATACCTAGTAAGCATGTGCATTTTAAATAGTCATATTCAAGCTCTTGTAGACCTTTGGGAGCCATTGGATTATAGTTTTTCTAACTTTGTAAGTTTTTATTGAGCTCTATTTTAAAAATTCTAAAAAATTAAAAAAAACTGAATATGTGAAAATATTTTGGAATATATTTATTTAAAGGATAGACATGCCCTGAGATAAACAACACAATTTGTTTAAATATATTGAATTATGTGCCAGAGATTAAAAAAATTATGTTCTTTACTAATGGCCACTAAGTTACACATTAATAAACTCTCAGTAAGAGACACTAAGGGGTCATATTCTACAGATAAACTGCTCCAAGTAATATTAAAAGTGTACAGCAATAGATTAACCTTCAAACCAATCATTTAAAGACTTCAAAACTACACACTTAGCATTCATTGCCTCAAAATATAAATCACTACTGTACTACATCTTACTTATCAAACAACAGCCATCGGTGGAGCAGAGCCGAGAGTCAATCAGGAAGCGATTTGTTGCCCACGTGTGGGTCACGCTACCCTTGCACGAGAGAGGAGCCTGGCCAGGCCAGTCATTACTGTTGTTCCTGGGGTCACAGCTTGGAAAGACCGATGATGTCTTTTCTCCTGCAGAACATACATAGCACCTCCTAACACTAAGAAAGCTGGCGCATAGGGGTGACACTTCCAGTACCAATTCTGCATATCAGTGTTCTTCAAAGGTAAAATCTCACTGTCCAGTTCTGGGAGGTAACCAAGAGATCTGGCAACAGCTTGAACTGTTTGAGGTTCTGTGGGACCATACTGCACACAGAGGTAACTTGTTTCTGTCATAGGGTTTTTATTTGTTAGCCTGTGGTGTCCAGTAAGGGCATTGCCATCTCATTTTCCATACTAACTCTCTCTCTGTGTCTGTCTATCATCAATCTGTCTGTCTGTCTGTCTATGCATATATAGACAGGTTTCCATATGACGTTTTGAAAGATTTTTAGAGTTATTTGTACCTTGTCCACCCTGCCCTCCTATGCTCAGCCCCAATTTAACCTTTTTCCATTAATCCCTTTAAGATTTTATGCCACTGCATTCAGTCTCCTTACCTTGAAAATCCCCCTTCATGGCCCCTTCTTAATTTTCTGGCCTTTATATATATATATATATATATATATATATATATATATATATATATATATATAATGAAGCATGCATATATGAAGACTCAAAGCTACTATTTACAAATGATAAAAATGTGATTTTTGCTTCTCTGGGTCTGGGTTACCTCACTCAGGCCAAGAACATGTTACTGCAAAGGCCATACCCTATGGGAAAGAACCTGTTGCTATTATTCTGTTAAGTGGACACAGTATTAAACTGACTGCTAACAATTTATTGTTAAGCTATATCAACCTATAGACCCATATTAACCTATAGATTAATGCTGCTTTCAACCCTCATCAGAAAAGCTTCTTTTCGCAGTAGATGGTAATGAACTGAGAGAAACACAGCGGCTATGGGGCAGAGAATGTGCAGCAACTTAAAGAAAACTGTCTCTCTCGCCAAGCAGCTCTCAGTTACCAGTGGCTCCTCAGCTCGGGGTTAAATTCCATGCTCACCTCCCATTTCCACGTGAGGATCTCTGTTGGGCTGAGCTTATGTGGGCACTGTGTATACTGTTCCAACTGCAGAGTTCAAATATGTAGTTCATATGTTACACAGGTCATATATGCAGCTGTGCTGCTGGGTTTCCTTTTAGCCATCCACCCAGCTCTGATGGTCCCACTTCTGAAACAATCCCTCAACTTTGGGAACAGGAGATGAGATAAGATGTTACAATTACGGTTGATTATTCCAGAGAATCTTATCTTCTGTTCCTTAGGGGTGTAGTTTTTGTTGTAATTGCCTCCTCAGATGGCTTGGACCAAAGATGTCAGTTAGCATTCTCCTGTGGTTTGTAAACTCAGCTTAGAGTGAGTTCCCTGTTTGTCTTTAACTGCAATATTTTCATACATCTTTTCTAGTTACTGATCAAACAGAGGCTGCCCTGAAAATCTTTTAAGTAACTGATACTTTTGTATTCTCAATTTTTATCAATTTTCTACTCTTATCATAATTCCCCTCTTTCTCATATCTTAATCTTTGTTGGTCTTTTTATGTTTTATGAAATGTTTTAATGTTTTATGAAATATTTTGTACATACAAAAAAAAGAGTAAACCAATAGCATTAGCACATGAATCCAAACTTACTGTTAAGATATATGACGAGCCCTTAATATCTGTGGGTTGGTGATCAAGGATGACATGTGGATCAGCAGAAAACCCTGCAGGAAATGCAGCGAAGCCTGAGGTTCCTGGCACTGTGTGCCGTGCTGAGGTTGTGGAATCAGAGGACAGTACAGCGTGAGATCTAAAGCAAGTTGTGTGTGGACTCTGCGTGATGCTCTTCTGCAGCTCTCCTTCCAGAGGAAGACACTGCAGCACCTTATCCTTGTCCACACAATCCCTCGCCCTCATCACCACACTCACGTGCTCTTCCAAGCACTATACAGTTCAGCTCTGTGTTCCAGACTAAGATAGTTGCATATGACATAAGCTCTGCTAGGTCCCTGCCTTTGGCCCCGCACAGCATGGATACACACTGCTGCTAATTCCCTCAGGTGGAACTGGAGGGCTGGCCCACCCTGGTTAATGGACGTCTGTCCTTCCAGCCCGCTTTCTCCAAGGGCACATGCAGATGCAGACGTGCACTTCCTTATACATGGAAGGGAGATTCGGGTATATACCGGGACATAGAAGAACTGCCACATACATTTTCATGTGCTCGGTTTTCAATGTCCAAACACTGAGGTCAAGATGTCAGTGGTCAGCGGTGTGTGAGAAGTTCTAACCTGCTCTGGGTTCAGGTCAGCACTTAGGATGCCCACTTTTGTAAATCCTACCATGGGTGATTTAGTTTCGGTTCGCTGATTCTGACTTGAGTGGGGTTAGACATGCTTCATGCTCTGGGTATGTACACAGCACAAATGCATCTTCTTCCATAGGGCCTACTTTCGTTATAAAGTTTAAAAAAACATTTTAAATTATAACAATTCAGTCTTTTCCGTAATTCTCCTGTTTTGTCTTTTTGTGTCTTTGAATAACCTGTTCCTAAGATACACCCTATATGCTTATTGAAGGAGCTCCTTTAACAAGGTCCTTAGTAGAAAGGCTCTCCTCTTTGTAATTCTGACCCTTCAGTCACAGTCCTGCACACATTCAATGCTGGGTCAGTTCCTTCTCTCAGCACTTGAACTGTGGGCACATTTCTGCCTTTGTCGCTGTTTGGGAACAGGGGTCCCTTACTCTTGGGCATGTGCCCCCGTCTCCTCTTCGGCTCTTCCTGGTCTTTGCTGAGGCTCTAGTCTCTGCAGCTGCACTGTTGTGTGTCCATGGATAATTTTTAACACGTTAGTGAGTGCTTGTGTCCCACTTTGCCTCCAGAGCCTTTGCCATTTCGTGTCTGTAAAATTCGTAGGCCTCCCTTCAGACTCTGCCTCTCCTGCTTTCTTCGCTCAATCCCTCAACAAGCTTTATTTCGTGCACTTGAGCCTTTGTGTTTCTTTCATCTGCTCTTGAATGTTTTCCATTTCTCCATCTCCCACGGTTGCACATTTGGTGATTTCCTAAGCTCTGTCTTTCAGCCCAATAATCTCTCTTCGTTTTCATCTAACCTACTCACAGACTATTTAATTTCTGTGACCATTATTTTCCCCATGAAATCCTAGTCACTCTGCTTTGATAGCTCATCTTTCCGCTGCCCATGTTTTTCACCCCTTGCATAATTTCCTTGCTATTCAGCTGAACAGGCAGGCTAACTCAGACTGCCCCATGACTTCCAGTCCTGAGGCAGACCGCTGCTGTGAACATTTCCCTTCTGCCCAAGGAGCTTTGCTCCTGTGGCCTTTTCAACTATTCCACTCAAATGCTCCTCTCTGCCTCTGCTTGGCCTCTGGATTTCCAACATTCTGGAATTCCATCCTCCATAGAGTCCTTCAGGGACTCAGGTCGCACTCATCACAACACAGCCAAGTGTCAGAGTCATTCTAGGAATTGTTTTTCAGGAACTGTGCACAATTGCTTTTTCGTATTTTTTCCCATGGTGAAAACTTTTGTGGTTGTTTTTCTTATCTAATTCCAAAACGCAATTAGTATTCTAAAGTATTCTACAGAGACATGACCTGTGTGCATGAAAGAGCTAAACAGATGGAGCATAGTCCCTGCTGCTGCTTTCAGAGCTGTTCAGACGGGCCTTGTGTACAGGAGCACACACAGTCGGAGGCTCTGGGGACCTGCCACGGTTTGCGCCCTAAGGATGACGCTCCTGCAGCCTGGTTGGACGTGGGATGGGCCATTCAACAGGACTTCAGAGAAAAGGCGCTCTTGCGCAGTGTCTCAGAGATGCTGCACCCACCAGCTGTCTGTACTGCTTCAGGCAACACCACTGAGCACCAGCTTATCAGAGGAGCACAGTCGTCGGAGTCAGGACTAACCTGAGCACATTCCTCCGCTACTTGAACTGCCTGGGAAGCTCCCCAGAGGTGTCTGGCTGTGTGCCAGCAGTCCTCCCTCATGGTATCCCCCAGCTAGGGGGCACTGTGCCATGTTCCACCTTGATCCTGCAGTCTGACTGATATATCAGTGTCAGGGGCAGGCTGGCCATCTGCCCCATTTTCATGATGATGTAGCATCATGCAAGAAGGTGGTAAAGCAGGAGTGGCCTGCTGCACCAGCCTCAAGGGGGCTCTCATTTCCACCCTGGGATTATGGCTTCTGTACCACATTTGAGACCCTGAAATCTGAGGTTCGGGTTGTGCTTAGATGCCTGGTAAAAAACTCCTGAAAACAGCCCTGCTTCCCCACAGGTCCTGGCCTTTCTCACCCCTTGTCACCCCTGCCCACCTGACACGCTTGGCTGAAGATGCCCAGAGATACCCTGTATGTACTATGGTTCCTGCCATCTGCTTCTTTCATCCATGAAAAGATATAAATATCCCTATACATATCACAGATGCGCATGGGTAAGATACAAACAGCTGAGTTGGGAGCTGAGCATGATGGTTGCCATAGTTACCTTTCCATCATGTGATACAACACCATGACCAAGCCAACCTGTAAAAGAAAGTATTTATTTGGGGCTTACAGCATTCAGAGGATTAGAGTCAACAACAGTCATGGTGGGAGCATGGCAAAAGGCAGGCAGGTCGGAGCAGTGCTGGCGCAGCACTCCTCTATGGACAAAACCACGAGAGAGGGGAGGCAGGGGGAGAAGGAGAGGGTGCTATGTGTCTTTTAAAACCGCAAAGCCTGGGGGCTGGGGAGAGAGCTCAGAGGTTAAGAGCACTGGCTGCTCTTCCAGAGGTCATGAGTTCAATTCCCAGCAACCACATGGAGGCTCACAACCATCTACAGTGAGATCTGGTGCTCTCTTCTGGCATACAGGTGTGCATGCAGACATAACATTGAATACGTAATAAGTAAATAAATCTTAAAAAAAGAAAAAAACCTTCAAAGCCTGCCACCTGCACTGCCATGGTACATATCCCGCACCTCCTAATCCTTCCCAAACAATTCTACCAAGTACAAACCAAGTATTAAACATATGAGCTCATCTAAACTACCTCAAATGTCCACACCTGTAAGCCTAGCACTGTGGAGGCAAAGGCAAGAGGGACGTAAGTTTAAGGTCATCCTGATTCACATACAAAGTTTGAGATCATTTGTGGCTCATGCCAAGACCCTGTCCCCAAAACAATCAATCAAAGGAGAAACCCAGCAGAGTCAGTTTTTGCAGCCTCCCTATTGTTCATAAGAATAAAACCTATGTGCCTGTCTGAGGCACAAAATAGGCCTGTACACTTCTTGTGAGCTTGGATTAAACAACCTTATGCCAGCATCGTATGATATAAAGAAGATAGGAATAATCATTGCTATGAGAAAGAGCTCAACATTTTGTTTCAAGAAAAAGAAACACTATGACAAGCCAAGAGTAAAGCTGTATAAAAAAAATCAAAACAAAACCAAACAAAAACAAAACCAAGCACGCACCCACTTCTTTACCTATTCCTTTTTTTTCCCCTATTCCTTAACCAACACCCTGATAATGATGCACCCAGCACTGCATGGCACCATCACTGCTGTGACAGGCTCTGCTCAGCTGCCCTGTGATCTCTGAGCCAGATTCCTGACCACCATGTCAGCTCCCAATGCAATCTTCCTTTTGTGTTTTTAATGTATATGACATTTTGTCTGAATGCATGTGTTTGTACCAGGAAGTACTCCAGGAGGCCAAAAGGGACATAAATCCCCCAGAGCTGGAGTTTTGGGTGGCTGTGAGCTGCTGCGTGAAAGCTGGGAACCAAACACAGGTCCTCTTCAAGACCAGCACATGCTGTTAAATGCTGAGCCACCTCTCCAGCCCCCTGCCTACTTCCATTTTTTATTTGCTTGCACTACTTTGTGTTTGGTTGTTTTATATATATAATAGGTTTGATTAGCTATATATATGCTATATATTAGCTATATATTGATTAGCTATATATATGCTAATCAAACCTATTTACTCACTTAAGCAAACTCCTAGTCAGATCTCCAAGCACCTCTGCCCCCATAGTTCTGCTCCTCAGCAGAGTGCTCTGTAGTCTTCATTCACCAGAGAAACAGACTAACTCCCACAAGGAGCTGGAGCTCTGTCTACTGAAGTGCCTCAAAGGCCTCTCACAGGCCTCTCCCGTGCACACTTGCTGGAATTTACCAAAACCTAAAGCTCTACCACATGGGAGTCAAGATGGGCACTGCCTCTCCTGAGGAGTCGAAAACCCGACCACCTACCTCATCCTTAGAAAGGACCTATAGGATGACACCACTGCTCTGTTGGCATCCCCAGAGGTCACTGAATGTCTGACAGATCCTTCCAAGAATGACAGAGAAGTCATTTTCTCCCCTTCCCAAGTGTGATTCCTGAGCAACCCTACTAACTGACTACCAGCAAATTTGTGCCTCAGGGTGTGGTCCCAGCACACTCATCTAAAATGTGGGAAACCTGTACCACACAGGAAGCTGAAACAGGCTGACTGTTTCTGGTGATGCACCAGAGTAATGCAACACCCACCGACACTTAGCTAACTTCTTCTTTACCCTGACCCCACAGCCCCCATCAAGAATCAACCTGCACATACCTAAATATAGTAAAGGCAATATACAGCAAGCCTATAGCCAACATCAAACTCAATGGAGAGAAACTTAAATCAATCCCACTGAAATCAGGGACAAGGCAAGGCTGCCCACTCTTTCCACATCTCTTCAACATAGTACTTGAAGTCCTAGCTAGAGCAAAAAGACAATCAAAGGAGATCAGGGGATACAAATCAGAAAGGAAGAGGTCAAAGTTTCACTATTTACAGATGATATGATAGTATACATGAGCAACCCCAAAAATTCAACTAGAGAACTCCTTCAGCTGATAAACACCTTTAGCAAAGTGGCCGGATAAAAAAATTAACTCAAAATAAATAAATAAATAAATAAATAATCGGAAACCCTCCTGAAACCAAAGACAAAAAGGCTGAGAAAGAAATTAGGGAAACAACACCCTTCACAATAGCCTCAATTAATAACATAAAGTACCTTAGTGTGACTCTAACCAAGCAAGTGAAAGACCTGTTTGAAAAAAAACTTCAAGTCTCTGAAGAAAGAAATTGGAGAAGATATCAGAAGATGGAAAGATCTCCCGTGCTCATGGATTGGTAGGATTAACATTGTGAAAATGGCCATTCTGCCAAAAGCAATCTACAGATTCAATGCAATTCCCATCAAAATACCAACATAATCCTTTACAGACCTTGAAAGGAAAAAAATCTCAACTTCATATGGAGAAACAAAAAACCCAGAATTTCCAAAACGATCCTGTACAACAACAGATCATCTGGAGGTATTGCCATCCCCATCTCAAGCTGTACTCCAGAGCGTTAGTAATAAAAACTGCATGGTATTGGCATAGAAACAGAAAAGTGGATCAATGGAACCAAATAGAAGACCCAGAAACAAACCCACACATCTATGAATACTTGATTTTTTACAAAGAAGCCAAAACCATTCAATGGAAAAAAGACAGCATCTTCAACAAATGGTGCTGGTCCAACTGGATGTCTACATGCATAAAAATAAAAATAAATCCATATTTATCACCCTGCATAAAACTAAAGTTCAAGTGGATCAAAGACCTCAACATAAAACCAGACACACTAAATCAGTTGGAAGAAAAGGTGGGGAAGAGCCTAGAACTCATTGGCACAGGAGACAATTTCCTGAACAGAACACCAACAGAACAGGCTCTAAGATCAACAATAAATAAATGGGACCTCATGAAACTGAAAAGCTTCTGCAAAGCAAAAGACACTGTCTTCAAAACAAAATGACTGCCTACAGACTGGGAAAGGATCTTCCCAACCCCTATATTTGACAGAAGGTTGATATCCAGAATATATAAAGAACTAAAGAAGCTAAACCGTAACAAATCAAGTAATCCAATTAAAAAATGGGGAACAGAGCTAAACAAAGAATTCTCTGTAGAGGAATATAGAATGGCAGAGAAACACTTAAAGAGATGCTCAATGTCCTTAGCCATCAGGGAGATGCAAATCAAAACGACCCTGAGATTTCACCTTACACCCATCAGAATGGCTAAGATAAAAAACCCAAGTGACAACACATGCTGGAGAGGTTGTGGAGAAAGGGGAACCCTCCTCCATTGCTGGTGGGAATGTAAACTTGTACAACCACTTTGGAAATCAATCTGTTGCTTTCTCAGGCAATTAGGAATAGTGCTTCCTCAAGATCCAACTATACCACTCCTAGGCATATATCCAAAAGATGCTCAAGTACACAACAAGGACATTTGAACAACCATGTTCATAGCAGCTTTATTTGTAATAGCAACAACCTGGAAACAACCCACATGTCTCTAAACAGAGGAATGGATATAGAAATTGTGGTACTTTTACACAATGGAATACTACTCAGCAATTAAAAACAAGGAAATCATGAAATTTAGAGGCAAATGGTGGGAACTAGAAAAGATCATTCTGAGTGAGTTATCCCAGAAGGAGAAACACACACACTGTATATACTCACTTATAAGTGGATACTAGACCTATAATATAGGATAAACATATTAAAATCCGTACACCTAAAGAAAATAAATAAAAAAGAGGACCCGGGGTAAGATGATCAATCCTCACTTAGAAAGACAAATGAGATGGACAGTGGAAGTAGGAGAAAACAAGAAACAGGACAGGAGCCTACTATAGAGGGCCTCTGAAAGACTCTACCTAGCAGTGTATCAAAGCAGATGCTGAGACTCATAACTAAACCTTTGGCAGAGTGCAGGGAATCATATGAAAGAAGGGGGAGTTAGTAAGACCTGGAGAGGACAGGAGCTCCACAAGGACCAAATATATCAGGGCACGGGGTCTTTTCTGAGACTGATTCTCCAACCAAGGACCATGCATGGATATAACCTAGTAGTACCTCTGCTCGGATGTAGTTCATGGCAGCTCAGTGTCCAAGTGGGTTCCCTAGTAAGGGGAACAGGGACTGTTTCTGACATGAACTCAATGGCAGGCTCTTTGACCTCCCCCCACCACCACCACCACACACACAGGGAGGAGCAGTCTTGCTAGGCCACAGAGGAGGACAGTGCAGCCAGTCCTGAAGAAACCTGATAAGCTAGGGTCAGATGGAAGGGGAGGAGGACCTCCCTTATCAATGGACTTGGAGAGAGGCAGGGAGGACATGAGGGAGGGGGGGTGGGTTTGGGAGGGAAAGAGGGAGGGGGCTACAGCTGGGATACAAAGTAAATAAACTGTAACTAATACAAAAAAAATAAAAATTTAATTAAAAAAAAAAGAATCATGCTGGATTCCAGGGTGCCAGGACTCTGAGAGAATTCAAACCTCTGAATTCCCAGGGCAGAGCAGATGTGAACTCAAACAAGAGCCTAAGGCAGGTGGTAGACTCCGCTACAGAGGAAGAGCCAATGGAGGATGCGGGCCCAGCCAGCGGTGTGCAGGAGCAGCCAGCAAGGATGGGGGTCTAGTCCAGTGACGTGCAGGTGTAGCCAGCTTTGCCGTGGCCCGTGCTGTGCTAGGGTTCCCTTCTGTTTTGTTTCCTGCTATTTTCGTTCTCTTTTAGGGAATTATGACACCACGCTACGTTTTTATTTTTATTTTTTGCTTCTGACATGCTGCTCAATACACAGGGAGAGTCCTGCCATATGAAAACAAATAACCCATTGTTTTCATGACAGAAAATTACATGCCAAGCAGTGACATTTAAATTCTGAATTTTAATCGCTCGTCAAAAAGTGAAATGTATTTCTAAAAATTTAATATGGGAGAGCAGTGCGTCTGCCCATCCAGACAGGAACATTAAAACAAAGTGAACATGTTTTGTTCCTTGATGTATACATGGGGGGGGGGTTGCACAGTTAAGAGCATTTACCTTCTTTCTCTGTGTGGAAAGCTCCAAAAGTGAATGCACTCTCTTAAGCCAGCACATTTCCAGGAAGTGGCTGGCACAGAGGAACATGCTACCAGCTCTGACAAGGGCAGACCCCGGGTCTACTGAGCCCTTGGATTCTGACCCCCAACCCCAGGACTATCCGTGTGATAGGCGGACCAGGATCAGGACCTGCCCCCGCTGAGAGAGCCTGGAAGGTAGGTCGCAGAGGAACCTGCATAACCAGGGAGCCATCAGAGACTGGGAGACACCACACGGCTCCTGGATAAACAAGGCAGGAGGGGCGGGGTACAGGGCTTCCGGCATCCATGTGTGTACTGTGTGCACCGTGCAGGCGAATGGGAGTGCACTTGTGTGTGCATGCGCAGGGTCTGTCGATCGGGTATGTGCTGTGTACGCACCGTCAACTCCGCAGGAGCGAGCACGTGCCTCTGTGCTGTGCCTTGTTTGTATATGTGAACCTGTGAGCATTCGTGTGCATGCTTACACACATATCAACCTCTGTATTCATTCTTGGCATGTGTTTGGCGTGTGTGTTCATCTTCACACAGCTCTTTGGGGACCAGGGAGCCAAATGCAGCCACGCTGCTCCTAAGGACCATAGAGACAAACTCAGAGCAACATTCCTTACTTTCTAGACTGGTGTCAATTCAATATGCTTTGGCTTCACTTCCCTGCACACCCCCGTCTGGTCCTGCCATCTCCCTCACAAGTGTGAGCAGTGTGTAGTGTCTCCCTGCAGCCTAGGACCCAGGGAAGCAATGGCGTTGAGGCACATGGAGGAACTGCAGTGACCTGAGGGTTCTTCCTCAGGACGGTCCACTGCTCAATAGAAATGCCCAGGAGAAAACCACCACAACAGAGGCTCCCACAACATTAGTTCTGGTTCTCCCAGCATCTCTGCGGTGACACCCCATCACATGTCTCACAGGGTAGGCCTGCCTCCCACTGCCGCCCAGGGCTCCCTCCTGGTTGGTGGAACCACCACACTCCCCACATGGCTGCCCATACCATAGTGACAAGTGCTCCCCAGATTCTTCTCTAATGCTAGTTTTAAGTGAACCCACATGACAGGAGCCATTGTCTGAAAAAGTGGGATGGCGTTCAGGGCATGCAAGCTAAGCAGGGCTTCAGGATGGAAGAGGTGTCGGAAGGTAGAATCCCAGCTAGACCGTGTCAGAGTCCTCTTTCCTAAACTCTCACACACTCCCTTTCTTCTTTAACTTGGAGCTTGTTTGTTACAAACACGGCTCATGTGAATATTCAGCTTGCACATGCTTCCAGCCGTGCCAGAAGAGTTAGAATGGTCAAAGAGAGACCCTCATGGCTTTCTGTCCTAGCCGGGAAGAACCAGTTATCCACATGTAGTAAAACCCATGTGCCTACGTCTGGAAAAATGCAGCTCAAGAAGGGTCTCAGGAGCCAAGTTCCATCCCGACAGAAAGACAGGTTCACTCTGCAGAAAGCCATCAGCTTGCCAAAGCCCATCTGTTCACTGTCTCAGAGGGACAGCCTTCTCAGGAAACAAAGTGAAGAGAGAAGCAAATACAGAAAGACTCAGGACAGAGTAACCTCGGAGGGTGACATGCAGTCCAGCGCTGTCTTCTCAGAGTTACCAAACGGAGGCCATCTCACACTGGGGACACACGCACAGCTCCCCAGCACGCCCCGGCCTGCTCCTGCTCTAACCCAGTCCTTCCATCACCCCATTATTCCCAGACACGTTTATATTTGCGTCTTCACCCATACCCGCGTCTTCAGCATCTGCATGTGTAACTGAACCAAAGAAGCTATTCCCGACCCTGTATGCGTTACCCAGGGTTCACTAGAGAGCTACAGGAGGAGAACAGGGAGGGCTTATGACAGGAGTAGCCTCAGGGGCCCTATGACAGTAGGTTGGGGCTGCACAGGAGTTGATGCTGTAGTTCCCAAAGGAAAGATGGGAAGTTGCTAGGATGAATGAGTCCAAAGACAGAGAACTTGCTGTCTAATGTTCCTGGCAAAGACCAGCCCAGCACAAGAGAAAGCAATTCTGATCCGCTCTGTGCAAGCCCAGGCCAACTAACGGTGCCACTACATGCCAGCAGACCCCCCCACCTGTACCAACTTGACATCAGACATGCCCAACAAAGACATGCGCAGATGTGGCCCTTCGCTGTACTCTTCCATTACGCGGACCCTTTTGCTTTCTGTGCTTATGAAGTCTCAAGGTCTGCGATCCTCTTAGCAAGATGTTTTTACTGTGGGGATCACCCTCTGCCCAAAGGCTCATGGAATGTGAGGCCTGTGGCTGGCTCAGGCCCCGGGCCTGCCTTCCCCTGCTCCAGACCCTCTCCCTTCTGGAACAAGCATCTCCTACTTCCCATCACAGCCCTCCCTACACACGGGCTTACAGAAGGCGCAGGGAACTCGCCATGTCATTATGACGCGGGGAAATGACGGCATGAGAGAGGGAAGTGCATCAGCCACCAGCACTTCTCTTCCTGAGTTTCGTTTACTAATAGGCACACCTAGGATCTGACTGCTACTGAGTCTGTGGTACCCAATGATAACGACAGGCCTGGTGTCCATCCCAGATGACAGCCCTGATCTCATATCCTTCCAGACCTCCTGCTAAAGCCTCTGAGTGTGAACCTTGAGTAGACCATTTTATGTCCACATTAGGACTGCACCAGGCAAATGCATCACCATTGAGCAAAGAACTAGAATGTGTGCTCATCCCTTAGAAGATGGAGTTGCTTTTCCAGCACTCAACCTTAAAGAATTAACCCACTCAGAAAACTCAGGGTGATAGTGTGTAAACACTCACACTTGGACCAGAAGAAGGCTTTGCCATTCATCTGAGCCTCCCCTAGGAAAGGCTTTGCCGCTGCCATTGGTCTGAGGCACAGGTCCATAAGCATGATGGTGTATGTCAATCACATACATTCACTCAACTTCCTCTGACCCTTACACATTCACTCACAGCATCAGTGTGTCCCCACATATTTTCTCCACCCATAGCAAGACATCTGGAGGAGTGACCTATACCTCCATCCTTGAAAGGTCTGGTACTTTTGTTACCCTGTCTGGATTGAGCTGCAGTTTCCCGTTGACTTTAATCATAAAACACAGTTAACAGAAAGAGACAGGACACTCTAAGGATCTCTTGCACTCCAGACATAATTGTCCACTGTAGAGAAGCAATCCAACTTCCCACTGGTGAACTGGAACAATCTCCCGTCCTAACACTGTTATTCTCGTCTCAGCCTATTGGCTTAAGAGCCTCAGAAACCCAAAGCAGCCAGGGCTAAGTCTGAGCTTCTCATTCAAGGAGAAATTTGTTTTGTGTCCTGGTGGGAGCACTCCTCTGTTCAGAGCCCAAACTTCTAAACCAGCAGAACTTGAGGTCATGGTAACAGGAAGCAAACATTTTCCATTAGAAGTTACTAAGTGGAACCATTCCCATTTCTATCCTTTGATTCCTAAACTCATGAATCACAGGACTAGAAGCTCTAGCGCCATGTGTTGGGTGCTGACTAAAAGCATATACTCCTTTTAGAATAGCTCTTCTCTAGCCAGGCTAAGAGCACCTAGCTGACACTGTAACTGTGTTTTCAATCAGTCATTCCATGTTTTATTAGCTGCTTCAGCATGGTGTAAGACCAGGGATTCCATGATCATGAGCCTGCCACCGCACTTGTCTGTCTACAAAGTGAGTTTCTTGGTCAGAAACAATATTGTGTGGAATGCCATGACGGTGGGTAAGACATTCCGTAAGTCCAGGGTGGCAGTCTGGGCACAGCATTATGTTCAGGAAAGGCAAATCAATAGCCCAAATAAGCATGTGTTCCAAAAAGGATAAAGCATTATTCTTTCCATGAAAGGAGTGGTCCAAGGCAATAGGCCACCAGGTCACTGCCAGATCACCTCAGTAAATGGTGCTTATCGGGTGCTCAGTGTTTATCTTTGCTGTCAGATCTGGAACCCAGCAGCCATAGTAGCCAGGTCATCCCTGGTGAGTGGAAACCCATGTTTTCAAGCCCACATAGAACCTCTATCTCTGCCACTACGGCCACTTTGTTCATGGCCCATTGGGCAATGACAGGGATGGCTGTGGAAAGAGGCCAAGTGTCCACAGAACACATCATCCTATCTACCTGATTACTGAACTCCTTCTGAACTCACCTTTTGATGGGTGTTTATATGGGATAGAGTTATCTTCAGATCCTTTTCCCATTCAAAGATATCTAGCCACACACTTCTTTGTCTTTCTCCCAGGTTTCCCAATCACGCTCTTTCCCAGCACCTGAGCACCCAGCAAATGCATTGGCTGCTGCCCATGAATCAGTAAACAATTACACATCTGGCCATTTTTTCTTCCAGACAAAATGTATGACCATATGCACTGCCTGAAGTTCTGCCCAATGTGATGATTTCTCTTTGCTGGTGTCTTTCAGAGTTGTTCCAAAAAGGGGTTGCAATGCTACAGCTGTCCAATTCTCAGTGATACCTACATAACTCAAAGAATCAGCAATAAATGAGGAACTAGTATCCTCTTTCTCATTCAACTGATCAGAGGAGACACCCAATGAGGCATGCTTGGGATCAGACAGCATTGTAACAGGAATAGAACCACAGACATTTGGGAAATTGTAACTTGATTGTAGCTCGGGACCTACTCAGGCCTCACCACTTACATTTGATAATGGATCCCGTCCCTGCACATCCTACTTTACGGCTTGATGGGCTAGATAATGCCTAGCCCATGATGGCCAGGTCATGTTGCAGGGTAGCTTGGTGGCCCCATTGTTAAACATTCTGTTTCCAATAAGGCCCAATAGCAGACCAACATCTGTCTCTCAAAGGGAGAATAGTTGTCTTGAAGTAAAACAGCATTGTTCAAAAATCCCAAGGGTCTTCTGTGTGATTCACCTCTAGGGCCTGCCAAAGGCTCCAAACAGCATCCCTGTATTCAATTGACACCTTCAACTACCATCAGATCTTCTGGATCATGTGGTTCAAGTGCTAAGAACAAACCACATAGCACCCTGGACCTGTTAAAGAGCCTGTTTCAGGCCCCACACAAACCAGTAGCTTTCCAAGTCACACGGTATATGGACTAGAGCAACACACCCAAGTGAGGGATATGTTACTTTCAGAATCCAAGTGGCCCACAAAGCACTGTAGTCCTTTCTTGGTGGTGTGAAGAGTGAGGGACAAGAATTTATCTTTCACTTTAAAAGGAGTATTGCTGTATGCTCCACATAAGTGTTTGCCTAGAAATATCACTGGGATAAAAGGCCCTGGGGTTTTGTTGGCTTTATTTCCCATCTTTTGACGCACATACGTGTTACCAACAAGTCCAAGTGGCTGCTGACTCTTGCTCACTTAGTCCAATCAGCATAATGTCAATGCTATGGACCAGTGTGGTATTTTGTGAAAGAGACCATCAACATCCATTCAAACGAAGTTATGACACAGGCCTGGAAAATTAACAGTCTTGAGGTAAAGCTGTAAAGGTATACTTCTGGTCTTGTCAGATAAAAGCAACTTCTGGTGGTTCTTTTGTACAGGCATCACGAAAAGGGCAGTTACTAGATCAATAGCTGCATGCCAGGTACCAGGAGATGTGTTAATCTGTTCAAGAAGGGACACCACATCTGATATAGCAGCTACCATGCAGTTATTTCTTGATTAAGTTCTCAATAGTGAGCTGTGATTCTCCATGATCCGTCTGTTTTCTGCAGAGGCCAAATGGAGAGTCAAAGGGATGTTTGGTGGAAACCACCACCCCTTCATCCTTCAAGTCCTTGATGGCGGCACTAATTTCTGTAATCCCTCCATGGATATGATATTATTTTTTGTTTACTATTTTCTTCGGCAACTCCAGGGGCTTCCATTTGGCCTTTCCAGTCATAACAACCTTTACTCCACAGATCAGGAAAACAACATGGGAATTCTGCCCTCTAAGTATATCTGTCCCAACTATACTTTTGAGTTCAGGGATCCACTGCACCTATTCTGTGTCAGACTTCAACCAAAACTTCATTTTCACTTGGACTCTATAAGCCTCTATTTTAACTGGAGGGCCACAATGTTTTTGGAGTCTTCTGGAATCAGTGTCCATTTACAGCCAGTACCCAATAGACCCTGAAAAGCCTGGTTGTTTCCTTTTCCCTGGAGCACAGTTAGCCTTGTAAAAGGCCTCTGAGGAAGGATGGAAGAAAGGCTAACAGTACAAGTCTTAGGTATTATAAGAAGCTCCTTCCCCAGGGGCACCTGGTGATCACATTATTTAAGGTGTCTGGTCTAAAAACTGGCTCAGGTCTGGAAATTGGTTTGGATTCCTAATTACTATGAATCAACATGACTTTTCTTTGTCAAGAGTCTTTCTGCTTATACAGATTGAACAAAAATGTAGTAGAACTTTATCTGTTTCATTCCTGGAAGTATCATAGTTGATTGCTAGTTAAGGTCCGCAGCAGCCATGCCAGCAAAGATTGCTTTGCTACTGCAAGTTAGGTCACTGCAGGCCTTGCTGTGCTGTCTGTTACGATAAACTCGCTCACCTTGCCTGTGAGCTTCAGGGCTGCCACCTGGCTGCTGCTGCTCCAGAGCCCAACAAAGCCACTGCACTTAATCCAGGCAGGCAGGCAGGCAACAGCACCTCTACCCATAAGATCTATCGCAGGAACTGAGCAATGACAGAACTCGTCAATGTTCTGGATCGCCTTGCACCATTTTTCATCTTAGAGAATTAGTGAAGCGCACATCTTCTGGGCCTTCCACTGAGGAGTGTTAGGTTTTACACAGCATACTTGCTCTAGCATTTCAATTTTTCTGAGGCTTAAAAAAATCTCTTCATTAACGCTAAACTAAGATATACCAGGCTAGTCCAGCTCCTTCTTAGAAGGTCAGCTTTTGATAAATGTTTCAAGCAATCATTCACACAAAGTTTGGGTACCTTTTTTAACTTTCAAGCTTCCACATTAAATCCATGCTCTCCATTCTGTGGCCAAATCAATGAACTCGGCCTGACCCTGTTGTATGTTCCTTCCACAATTACACACGCACTTAAAATCCATTCCCACACATATTCCCCAGACTTATGCCGTATGAATTAGCAAACCCGTCATGCTCCTTAGCAGTGTAGCACAGCTGCTCACAGATTAATTTCTGCCTTCCCTCCAGAAGCCTGCTTAGCCTTAAGTCTGGTTAGAGGTCTAGAGGTAAGTATTGGCAGACCCCAAGGGACATTAGCATTTTCGTGCCAGGTGTCTCCTTCAGGGGAGGTCACTGCCTGTTCAACAATTCATGATAATTCCTACAGGCAATGGTGAAGAGGGCAGCACTGCAGGGGGTGGACGTAGGGTTACATTCTCTGCTAAAGGTGGAAATACTCCTTCCTTGCTAAGATAAACCCTGAGAATCTCAGGGTTCAAAGCCCTCAGCCTCATTAGGGTCTTTCAACATGTTTCTCCCTCAGGTTTTGGGATCCTACTCTTTTCCAGTCAGTGCCCTCATGTTAACCACACTTAGCGTCTGAGAGTCACTGTTACTGTGACAACGGAAGACAATAGCCAACCTTGCCACAACAACAGCAACTAGTCATGAGTCACTGTAACTATTGCCCACTGCAAAGAGTCCACATTCCTGACAAGATGTGACAGTGTCAATAAACTATGCACATAAACGATTGTTTAGAATGCAATTTGACAGGCACATCATATGCATTTAACAGTAACAGTGGGGCCTCTAATCTCTTCTCTATGGCCTGTAACCTCAGCAGCCATAGGCTGTTGCCTTGACTTGCAGAATTAAACACAAGGTTCCTCCTGTGGAGTAGGCCTTAAATCCAACCAGAAAGCAGCTGGTTGAGCCCTGTCAGAAATGGCACGGTTGCACCAGATAGCACATATTGGCATGTGGATATTATTACCACACTGTGTCCATAGATGAGCAAGTCTACTGTGGTAATTCTTTCTTAGAACACTGCATAGCATTTTCTAGAACCATGAACTAGACAGCAAGGATAAAACTTCATCTCAGCCCCAGCCCGATTTCTCCTTATCCTATAATAAGAACATGTTGGGTTTTTAGCAATACTCTTAAGACCTAAGAAGAATGGGGCCGTTCCTCACCTGTATTTGTGACAAGTTCCCAGGTCTCACAGGCCTGGGCCCACTCCCTCCCCACTGACTACACTGAGCGCTCTGAGGGCCGTGGACTGGGTGAACAAACTCCATCCCTGTCCCAGCTCTAGAGGCAATGGGAGAATACAGCAAAATAAAGGGGCAGACTTAAGTCTCAGGCAATAGCCAACTTTATTCAGAGCATCAGAAAATGTAGACACTGAGGGCTAAGAAACATTACAGGAGAATTCTTATGAGTTCAGGTTGTATGCAATCCCACAGACAAGCGGCGAAAACACGCTTTTCCATCGTATACCCATATATGTCCACAGACATAGAAAGCATAGTTTGAACATTTAATTGAAAAACAACAGCAAGCAATAATTAGCAATCTGAAGTAAACTCACTCCTATTTGCTGTACCTGGAAGGAGCATGAAAACACATTACAAAAGAATTCCATGTTTTGAAGAAACTGAGGTCACAAGACTCGGGTCTTCTCTTGGAGTGCTCTCTCAGAGCTCCCTCCCAGGACTCCATGGCTGAGCCATGTTCCTACACACCCCACAGGAGAATTGTAGACAGAGGGTTCTAGGTGAGGATAGCTGCTCACCTCCATGACTTTAATTATTTGGAATTCTTGCAGTACTATATTCCATAGCTATTTTCTGAGGCTGGTTCTTTCTGATGCTCTTGAAGGCCAGCAGGAATCAGGCACAGGAGGTCCCAGTGTCCACTTAAGCTCAAACATTCTGCATATCGGTAAGGGACCAATAAAACTATGATTCAAAATAGGGTCCCTGGTTGCTCTAGAGGGTTATCGCTTTAAAGAAACTTTGCTCATCCTATTAAGGAAGTGGCTGAGGGAGTTCCTGACTGACAAATCACCATTCTCTACAGGCGGGTGGATCTCTGAGGGTGTGAGGCCAGTCTGGTCTACACAGTGAGGTTCAGGGCAGCCAGGGCTATTTAAAGAGACACTGTCTCATAAAAGAAACAGGAGGGAAAGGAAGAAAGGAAACGAGAGAGAGAGAGAGAGAGAGAGAGAGAGAGAGAGAGAGGTGCTTTTTCTTCCATAGGGTTAAATAAAACAATGAAAAATGAATTTTTAAAACATGCCATTCGGTAAAAAAATCTCACGTGAATCAGCAATTCCTGAAATCAAAACATATGCTTGCTCATTTCTCCCTAGAAACTGCACCTTTCTGTATTAGACAACCACGTAAGACAGATAATCCAGTCTCTGGCCAGTCAGGGTGAGGCACAGCACCCTGCACTATGGATGAACGCTGACTTCCTACAGATGTGCCTGAATTCTCACAGCTGCACGCCCCTCTGCACCTCACTGATGGGCTTCTGGGAGCTCACAGGCACAGCATCTTCTCTGAGCCCGTTTTCCCCTCAGGAACTCCAGCTCAAAACAAATCTTGCCATACTTGATTTCAAGTGAGCCAGGCAGCCCCCTTGCATGTTTATCTGCTCTCGGTTACTCTAGCATTTTAAGACTCACCTGCTCATCCCTGTCCACCAGAGCTTTACCTGCCTCAGAGAGATCACGGTCCTCAGTGAAGCCAAAAATCTGTCTGCCAGCCCCAAGGCCCTTGCCAAGCTAGTGTCCTTCTCAAGTCCCCAGTGAAGACAGTTCATGGTCTAGTCTGGAAAACTGGGAGCCACACCTCTTGCCCAATCCCACCCTTCTCACTTCTACCTCATTTTCTCCCTTCTTCCTGTTAAGTTCTCCCTGAGTTTTTTGACATTAGAAACCATTTAGTGCTGATATATTTTGTACTTTCTTCTCCTTTCTTCCATATAATCCTAATAAACGGTGATCAGTGTTTCAATCCTGTGCTGGCTAGTTTTATGTCAACTCTTACACAAGCTAGAGTTACTGGAGAGGAAAGGACCTCAATTGAAAAACAAAGTCTCAACAAGACTTATAGGCAGGCATTTTCTTAATTAGTAATTTATGGGGAGGTCCCATCCCATTGCGAGTGGGGCACTTCTGGGTTCTCTAAGAAAGCAAGCTGAGGAGAAAGCGAGTAAACGCATTCCTCCATGGCCTCTACACTAGCTGCTGCTCCAGGTTCCAGCCTGCTTGAGGTCCTATCCGGACTTCCTTTGATGGTGAACTATGATGTCGAACTGTAAGTTGAATGAGTGTAAAGTCTCCAACCTGCTTTTGGTCAGAATGTCTCATTACAGCAATAGCAATTCTAACTAAGACAAATCTCATCTTCATCTTTATCCAATTTACCTACAAAATCAGAAGCTAACCCAAAGAACAGCCCCTTGCATGACTTTCTCCTGTAATCGCTCCCTTATTCAAGTACTTTCTGTGAAGACATCTGAGCTTCAGTTACACGATTATCACCTACACTGATAATGTGTTGTTATAAAATAATAATAATAATAATAATAAGTGTTGGGCTATAAATTATTTATTATTTGCCTTATGATTATCACAGCAGTATTATCTAACCCACTATCAATCAATAAAACATAGATACCTATTAGATTTTTTAATTGCCTTATTACCTTGGGCTAGGTAGATATTTCTACCTACACTATCTCAATAACTTCACCATCCATCTCCCAGCCCTCAGCCAATGCCATCCACCTTAATCATTTCTAGGTGGGCTATCTTCCATCCAGAATCCCAAGATACTTGCTTATATTATTCATCTGGGCCTATTCATGCCTTTATTGGAGTCCTTCCTCCTGGCCTATATGGTTTCTTCTCCATGATAACCCATCATGGCATCCTCCCTTCTTCCCATCCATTTCCAATGATTCTCTTGAACCCAAAGCCCAGAAACCTTAGCCATGCCTACCCCATTCTGCCCTGCCTAGGTGTTGGCCTTTTAATCAACCAATCAGGAAAAATGTCTTAGGCAGATTTACAAAACAAGGCTAGGTGTAACCAGATCTTGAGGGCCAGTCATTAGCATCAAAATAAAGCATCAGAACAACCCCCCAATGACAATGCAACTTCTGCACTGCTCCGTACAATCCCATTCCATATGTACTAGTTTCAGACACTGAAGTATGCCCCCCAGTCCATCAGCAGTTCATGGAATGTTCCCGTACTCCCTTGGTGAGTGACATTCATCAAATAGGCACACACTGCATAGCACATAGAAAAGGATAGCCCCGTCAGCATTGGTTCTGTGACTTTCAGACAGCTGAGCTCCAGTTACATGTCCCCTCACAACAAGTACAATAGAGCTGCTCTTCCCAATCTCCTCTTTGGTTCTGTCACTTTCCTGTTTGGGTGACACCTGTTGCATTAACTTTCCTTATGGAAACTTGAACAAAGGTCTACCATCTCAGAAAAACATCAACCATAAACCAGATCAATGAGTCCAGCTTGGTAAGACAATGAGTTTACTGGCTTTCTTACAAGAGCATGGCTGAAGTCCTACCATGGGATTGATGGCAGCCTCCCAAAGCTACATATGTAAATTTCCTTTAGTTAACACTATATGGCACACCCAAAGCCTACTTGAAGAAGCAGCAGGATTGTGTATAGCTGCAAGAGAGGCACAAAAGGAAAGAGCGGCTTGATCTCAGGTGAGGGCCCAGTGACCTGCTTCACCCTTCTTCTATAGATCAAGATCAAAAGCTTTGGTCTTGTTGAGAGTCGACTTCAGCTAGGGGCAGCTTGTCTCATTAACAGTGCATGACATCATTTGACAACATTGAAAAATGGCCAGAAGACCCAGAAGACGGAGCAGCAGACCCTGAGTATGACACTATAACGGAGGATGCATGGCAATGTGTGCCTTGAAATCCACAAAATGTTCACAACTGAAGGAACCATCACATGAACTGTGGACTTTAGGTAATAACCAATCAATTTTGAACTGTATGCAGACCCAGATGATAGTGAGAGAACAGGGGCAAGAGGGATATGTTACCTCTGCAGCCTCCAACCCAAATGGTAGCAATAAGGAAGGGGCATATGCCACCCCTGCACACACTAACCCAGATGGTAGCAATAGGGAAGGGACGTGGTGGTTTGAATGAGAAATCTCCACCGTAGGCTCCATATTTGAATACGTGGTCCCCAGTTGTTGGTGCTGTTTGGGAGGATAAAGAACCTTTAAAAGGTGGAGCCTTGCTGAAAAAAGCACATCACTGGGCGGGACTTTGAAGTTTTGTAGGGCCACCTCCTGCACCGCTACCCCTGCTCTGCTTATTGCATGCAGATGAGAATACGAGCAGTCAGTCACTGCTTCCATGCTTGCCCTGCCTGTTGCTATGCATTCCCTGCCATGAGGGAACCACAAACCACAATAAACCCTTGTGTTCACTCTTCTAGAGGCTGACTAGACGGGCACAATCCTGTTATTCTAAGTGTTTTCTTGGCAGGAAATGACAATAGAAGCCACGAGACCTACCTCCTCCTTCCAAAAATAAGGGCAAAACCACCTTCCATCACCGCTATGAAAACTTGGAAGAGTCAGGGGTGGCGGCCCACCACAGCCCTGTTCAGCACAGCTGCATGGCAGGAGACAGATGACCCTGGAGAGGGGAAAGCTCAGCTAGATGGCGAAGCTGGCATAGCTGCTATATGTGTGGGTTTTCTGCATCCCTTGCCGTTCACTGCAGAAGCTGACTTGGGCAACTGTTCTCTAGATCTACATGGACATCGGTACGGCTCTGTGGGCTTGCATCAAAGACACCTCACTGGTGAGCATCTTCATCATCTGATCTCAGGCTCTGGTCACTCTTCTTCCCCTTGGGATACCATTTTGGGACACTGACACACTAGTTGGTCAGTTGACCAGGAAGTATCAGATGGATGGTGGTGAGCAGCTTAGGTGCTATAGAGTGACGGTGGAGATAGGTATCATCCCACACAGAGAACCATGGGCAAGAGGACACCACTGAGGACTAAGAGAGTATGGTGGACAGTGGAGAAAGGAACGTAGATAAGAAACAAAAAGAAACAAGAATTAATTTCCACAAGAAACATTAATTTCCACTATTGACCTGTAGTCCGTGAGTTAACCTAAACTAGTCCACAGAGCATTCCAGTACCTCTAACAAGACAATACACCATCAGTTTCTGAAAGGAGAGTGCCTCCAAGTCTTACTAACCGCAGACTCTTCACAGAACAACACATCTGGCCCCCAGGAAGCACCCAGCAAACGTCATGACCATTACAAGAATGCTGTAGCCCTACCAGGGAAAACTGTGACTCCCAGGATGCACTGCAGCCCCTGAAGAGTGCTGTGACCACATTGAGAGCACTGTAGCCTCCCGAGGATTGTGTGGCCTGCAGGAGAACATGTGTTTGTCCCAGCATCCAGGGACCTCCCACCTTGTTCCCTGGGGTGCCGGGTAAGTTGTGTCATTAGGACACATGGCTCTTCTCCCCAGGAGCTTTACCCTGTGGTCCACCCTGTGACACAGCACCCTCTCATCTGGGGCTAGGTGAGACATGACCATCTTAGCAGCAAGCTGTCAAACTTTGGCCTTCATGATGTGGTGCCCCTAGATTTAGAAATTAGACACATATACAATAAAATTACCCATGAGATGTGAACGGACTCTGGCTAGCCCAAAGTATGATGAGCATGGCTCTGGCAGGCCTTGCTCTTATCTCCCATCCCCTCTTTCTTGCTAAAAACCATTAGGGCACATCCCAAAAGCTGGCCACCAAAGTCTATTCCCTTATTTGGCCACTTCCTCCTTCTGAGGTTGACTACCAAGGTTCAGCTATCAAAGAATTAAAGTCCAGCAATCGAAAGCACCCTTTTGGCTGCCTTAATTAACATGCCCAATCAAAATTAAACACCACATCCTAACATGGGGTTTTCCCTTGTACCTTTATAAACTGCCATTTGCCTAAGGGTCACATTGGTCTCCTCTATATCTAGAGGGAATCCTTGTTCCCTGGGACAAATATTTCTTTCCTTCATCCTTATTCCTTTTTCCCTTCTCCCTCATCCTCTATCTCCTATCTTTGTCTGTCTGCCTCTCTCTGTCTGTCTGTCTCTCTCTCTCTCTCATTTTTTTATTTTTTTTTTATTTTATTTTTTGAGACAGGGTTTCTCTGTATAGCCTTGGCTGTCCTATAACTCACTCTGTAAACCAGGCTGGCCTTGAACTCACAGAGATTCTCCTGCCTCTGCTTCCCTGAGTGTGGGATTAGAGGTGTACACCGGCAATGCCTAGTTCTGTCTTTGTCTCTTATTCCCTGCCCTCTGTCCCTTGGTGACTTCTTTGTGCTGAGAACTTGGTGTTGGAGTGTGTTTGCCAACACTGGTGGATGCTGTGCCTGGGAGTGGCCAGTAATGACCCCCAACTCTTTTCACATGTTTCAGAAGCCACTTTAACCTTTAGTCCTTGCTTTTAAAAGGATCACTCTGTGAAAACAGGTATTTGGGTGTGGCTTCTGCCTAATTTGGGTCTCTGTGAGGATCCTTCGTGATGCTGATACCCAGATTGACCAGTAACCACTCCAAATTCTGTCACATGTTCTGGTCCTTCTGGTACCAGATTCCTCATCTCACAGCAGCTGAGTGGTAAGTCCCCCACCCCTGTTATCCTAAACCGTCCCCAGGTTATCGGGTGACAGCCATTGAGTGTCTGGCGCCACCAATCTGCCCTGTTGGACTGGAGATATGGCATCCTGAGCAACCTTCACTGATCACAGGGACTCCAGTGGACTGCCTCCTGGCTAGGCACATTTTGTCCAGTCTGGCTTGGTAGGAGCTTTGCCTTTCCCTCTTCGTGGTTATACCACCAGAATCCAGACTCCTCCCGCTCCTAAATACCTGTCAACAGGCCCCAAATTCTTCCTCAGACCCACTGGAGTCTCTCTCTTGGTGACGGACACTGGGTGGCGATTCTTCTGTCCCAGAGACCTTGTGATTTATCTTTCTAGGTACATGGTGATACCTGCTCTCCCAACCTTGACCCAGCAACCAACAAAGGTGATAGCTTCTGGCCCCTCCATCCTGACTGACTTGCTTTCAGGGTGTCTCCTCCAGAATCACAAGTGGATAAACTCTCAGCCATCAAATCTCCTAAGCTTGTCCACTGTAGCTCCCAGGCTTGGTCTTCATCATCAATCTAAATGGCCATCCAATGGCTCTCTGGGTCCTGACATTAGTCAGGAGCTTTACAACTTTTGTGAGCACACAGGAAAATGGGAAGAGATCCTTTGTGTCTCTGCTGCATCCTGTCTCTACTCCAGGCTTTCCCTGTGCCTCCTGCTCACCACCCCATGTCCTTCTTGCTCTTAAGTCCTCAGCCCCTCTTCTGACTCTTTTGCTCCTGGAACTGAAACTCCCTCCTTCAACCCAGTGGATGAAACTCACCCTTGTCAGTTGCCTTCCCAACAGTCTCCCTCCTCTGCCACCCTCCCAACTCTATCCACATATCTACAAGGCCAGGAAGATTGGCTTCTATGTCCTCAGGTCCCTTCCGCCTGCCCCACTCCTCCACTCAACCCAGTCCACCCCAACAAGTCCCCTTCCTGTTTCATACCTCCTCACACTCCTTCTAGGGACAAACTGCTCTCAGCCCCTCACTCAGTCCTGCCCCTCAGAGGAGCAGTGGCAAAGTGGAAAGGCATACTTGTGCTATGTCCCTTCCTCCCTCAGTGAACTTGCCCAGGTTGAAAACCATGTGATTCTCTTACCTCAGACCCCACCATCTTCATCCAGCAGTTCAGATGCCTCACTTAGCCCTATGGCCTTACCTTCCACGGCCTCTACATGATCCTCTCTAATGACCTACTCCCTGGGAAAACAAACATGTCTGGGAGAAGGCCTGTGACCACAGAGACCAAACACACCAGAGATGGCAAGTATGCCACTGGGGCCACCACAGTCCCCACACAGACCCTCATTGGGGCCACAACTGCAATTCTGTTTTCCAGGCCAGGGACCATTTTTCCACCCTGTGATAGCTTAAAAGTGTCTCCTCTCTGGCCTGAGAGGAGTGGCTCTCAAACCAATTAACATTCAAAGGGTCCAGAAGATTATTCGAGACAAGCCTGAAAGTCCCTCTCAGTTCCTCCAGCCTTACACTGCTCCAGTGTCCAGACCTGGCCCCTGAGACCTCAGATGGCCAGCGTCCTCTGCTCATAGATCCTGGAGTGAGGACGCTGGTCCAGGGGCATAAAGCGAGTGTATGCCCCTGGATACACTCGCTTTACCATCCACTTCTGAACCTGCTTCCCACTCACAAACAACTCCTTAACTGTCAAACGTCCTTTCTGCCCCTCTGCCGCCCAGGTCTATCCAAACCTTTCCATCCTTACACGTCCAAAATGCATAAACATGACTGACCTTTGACCCTGTGCCTCACCTCTCCAGAACTCTATATAACACCTTCTATGCACTCTGGCCACAGCCCCTCTGCTCACCTCTAACTAACAAATTCAAACACTGGGATCCCTCTCACAAATCTTCCCACCAATATCTTTCTCAGCCCCTAACTTAGAAAGGACTCCAATCCCTTCCGCCGTCTGTGGTTCTCTTCCTCTGAACTTCTCTTAGCTGACCTCCCAGAAGTCCTCCATATTGACCCCTTTGCCTCAGCATCCCCAGATCCGCTACACTCCTGTCTAAAAAGTCTAAAACGCCTCCTCCCTGTCCTCCCACATGAGAGATGGTTCTCTAGCTACTTCTCATAGGAATGACACCATCCTGTCAGGGGCCACACACGCTGACCCCTCCATTATCAGCAAAGACAAATAATCTCCTTTGTCACAAGAATTTGGGTATCTTGTCCTGATACCGGTCCCTTCAAGATGTGCATGTAATAGCTATAAAAGTGTTAATTGTTGAAAATTTAAAAGCTACCTTCTCAGGAGCCCGGAAACTGGTGACAGGAATGCCTGTTAACAACACGGTAGGAGCACAGGAACCAAGTGGCACCCTCGGGCTGACACAGGGACTGGCCTGACGGCTGTCATAGGCCAGCCTCACCAAAGCAGTGTGGCGCCCCTTATGTTGCCCCTGTGGGTTCTGTAGTTGCTGTGCACACAGCAAGCCAGAGCTCCTAACTCGAGTGTACACACTCCACGCAGAGCCCTCCCTGGTGGGGGCGGGCAGGCCTCACATGGACACCAGAAGCCCAGCTCCGAGCACCCGTGTGCAGCACGGGGCAGGAAGTGACACTCAGCCTACCTGCGCGCGACAGCTTCTGTAAGGTGAGCCTGAGGTGCAGCAGGGCTCCGGGTGACACGTCATAGCGGCGTGCGTCCATCGCCGGACCCTTCTGGCATCTCCCGAACACGCCATCTGTGGAAACAGGAAGGCAGAGCGAGCTTGGCATTGCATCTGCAGCCAGCAGAAGGCCCCGTGCGCGGTGCTGTTTGCTGATGACATGAGACACACCTCATTCACACGTGTCATTTCCTAATGACATGAGATGGAGCACACTTCAGACAGAGAGCACTAGAACTCGGAAGCACCAGTCAGGGGCACGGCAGAACGTGCAAGTGGGAAGGGAGCTTCTGTGGCCCTGGCACTACAGCCGCACAGCGGAACTTTTCCTGCTTTCACCGACATCCCTTCATTTCGTAATTTACATGTTTAAGACCTGTGCGGGAACCTGTGCCTCATGTGTGCCAGGCAAACCCTCTCCTGCTCTAGTCTCTGCCTCTGTAATTCCCACTGTCCATGTGAAACCTGCTTCTGACTACCGACTACAGAGTGGGAATCGCATTTAGGGTTAGTTGTGCACAGAAGCGCTGACCACCCTGGAACTGTGACCTTCGAGTGCAGACGTCACAGGATGGATGGAAAGCTCTGCCCTTTGGGGAAAGGCATGGTCAGTGAGGGGTGCGGCCTGTAAGGACGTGGTCGGGCGGGCCTGGGAGTCAGTGAGCACTGCTGTGATGCTTCTCTCCCTTCCTGCTGAGATGACAGCTCTGTCACCCTCAAGCCACGCCTTCCGGTTGATTTGGACCTCAGGTAGTCTTTTTAGAGCAAAGAGTCCAGTTTGAGATACACTTTTGGGGTGGGTGGGTGTCACGTTGTAATCACCTTTTCTGGCTCACAAAGAAGACTACTTCAGAGACTAGTGCTTGCCTCATGGGGTGGCCATCTGCACACTGTCACTGCCACACTGCTGCACACTGTCCCCGCACGGCCACACTGTCCCCAATGGTTGCTCTGCAGTGATGCCCCTCTACAGCACCCCTCCACAGTCCCCGTAGCCCCAACACAGTGGGCCTGCGCTTCTGTGGACAGTGACAACAATCACTGAGCCATCAGGGTTGTGCTCTGAGCGCACCTTGGGATGGCCCCAGGTTCTCCAGACCCTGGTGGGGCTCACGCCTACCAAGAGGTATGGAAAGCAGACTCCTGCTGTCCACATGTCAGAGTGGACAGTGCTGGAGACGGGAGAGGGGGAGGGGAGGCAGCCACCACCGGCTCACTCACAGCAGTGTAGCTAGAAGTAAGATGTTTGCCTTTACTAACAGTGATCTAGAGGTGAGAAGCCAGCTTCTCCTTCTTTAAAGGAACAAACACGGGCTTTTCCTGGCGTTTTGAAGAGGATAAAGCTTTACTTCATATGTTTGCTTCTTGTGGCCAAGGTCCCGTAGAGCCCCCAAAGGCAAAAGTTACTTCAACTCCTAACATTTCTGTCCCTTAAATGCCCAACCCTCTCACAGTGCCATTCTCTCCTGGTCTGTGGCACTGTACATGGCCTCTGTCTCAACATGTATACATGTATACCCACACATGCAGCTTCATTCAGTTCTGTGTGCAGCATTCACACACAGGCGTGGTGAATTCAAGCTCAGACTCAACTCATACACATTCACCCGTACACAAGCATTCACAAATCTGCATGTTCACATATGCACAGCCCTAAATCAAACATATGTGTGCACACACAGATGTCACTTTTCCTAGTGGCCTGCTGAGTCTCAAGGAGGCCATTGCTCTGGCTTCTCTCCGACCTCCATGGCACCTGATGTGATACCCCCTATTCAGGTGGCTTACAGAGATATTGCCTGTCTGCTGTTTTCCCCTTTCGAGAGTGAGGTGGCTGCACGTGAAAACGCCTCAGTCCTTCAGCTGGAATTCTGGTACTTTGGAACCACATGGTTTAGAAGTCCTTGCCTTGTGGCAGATGTCCTGCTGGATAAAGACTTTCTGGGGAACCAGACAGGTGACAGGACCAGACAGGCATGTGTCTCGTCTTCTTTCTATGGCTAACCCCATTTCCCAACCTGCTTATGCTCAGGGAGCTGGCTTGTTTCCCCAGCCACTTCCATTCCCAGTCCCCTCACAGAGCAGCACACATGGAGACAGGAAGGGTTTCTACTGATGCTAATTTTCTACTTCTGGTGATCGCATGCCCTTCCAAAGAACAGCTCAAAACATCAAGTCAAACTTCCAGGAAGTACAGGCAAACAAACTGGCCTGGGTTCGCCTAGATCCACCCAGAAGGCCTCAGCCTGAGTGAAGGACGTTCTGAGAGACACACACAGCCTCACTGTGCATCTGATGAGAATATGGTCACTCGTTGTCCAGTATGGAGACCCGTGGAGAACCCATCAGGGATGGGGTATCTCCCTGTATGAATGATGACTGGCCAGCCCTGTCCCTGGGCTGATGGAAACTCACAAGATGAGACAGCTCTGTCTCCACTGTGGTGTGTTGTGATAGCCAAGAGTTCCAAGAACTAAATGCTAAATTCATTCTGTACTTCTGTAGTAATTTCACCTCAGTTTTGCTTCTTGCTAACACCTTTGCCTATTTTCACATGACTCAATACTTTTCTCCATTAGCTCTTCAGGAAGACCTGCAGACTTGGGACTCAATCCCACATCTTCCTCTGATTCCTCTGATTTCCTCTGATGGGGGAAAAAAAAACTTAGCTGCATCCTCACAGCAAGCACATCGCCCTGTCCAACCATCTGTGAGGTGATGTGGGCAAACACAATGCACAAAGAATCATTTGATCTCAGTTTCTATAATGGCATAGAAATGCATTCGTGATTCACAGGGGAGAGGAGTAAGGACAGGAGTCACAGTTACAGTCCTCGCAAAGCTTTTACTAGAGGTTGTGTTGAGACCATTATGCAGAAGGCAAGAACTGTGCAAAAAACATAAGCAGAATTCTTGCCATGCACAAGTGACATTCACCAGGGCTGGGGCAGGGACCCCACTTGTTTGCTTCCAGGGTCCAGAGCAATGACCTATAGTGTGCATTTAGGTTTGGAAAGCACTGTACCCCGGAAGACACCATACATGCTTGCAGGGGAGCCACTGGCTGTATCTACATATTACCCCAGAGTGCAACTGGAAGCCAGATGCCCAGCTAACTACAAAAGCACCGAGACACTGCAGCAGAACACACTGTCCTGGGAAACCTGGTCCCTGCTAATCCAGCCCCCACAGTGAGTCCAGCGGCTGCATTTTAAAAGCTAAACTATTCTTCACTGTCTTCAGCCGAATGTGGTCACTCAAGTGGCCAGTGAGGAAGAAGCAGCAACAGTGACCCCTCGTGGTTGCATCCCTACAGCCAGATTTTCAACCCAGATAGACATCAGAGGTGCTGCAGTCCTGACCCACGCTGTCCAGGACACCCCACAAACTGATCAGACTCACTGAAAGCGGCCCCTCTGTGGGGAACAGAGCTGAGCTGCGTGGAAGACTCTGAGACTGGCTCCCTGAGAGAAGCAGAAACCAGCTGAGCTGCCTGGAAGAGGGTTGGCCCGGGGACCCCTGGAAAGGACACCCTCGGAGGCCTGCTGTGCACTCCCGGGGCCCAGCTTCTGTCCCTTCCTGTGTAGAGTGGGTTCTGGTGAGGCTGCTGTCCATAAGTTACTCCTGCTCCTGTAAGCCCTCGCCACATTCCTGTAAGCAACCCCGACAAAACTCACGCTTCACCACGCTGGATCCACATTTTGGCCTGTCATGATTTCCCTGTCTCCCCAGGAAAAGTTTTGTCCCATGACAGACACCCCTTTGCGGGGTGACCATCCGCAGAGCCAGCCACGAGGTGGGGACCCTTCTGCAGGATGAGGACACGACGTAGATAAGGGCACTGCGGGGCTGGGACCCAGCTGCAGGTCAGCGACGAGGACGAGCCCCCATTTGCTGGGTCAGGGAGGAGAAGAGAGACTCCCCTACAGGGACGAAGACCTCCACAGAGCCCCATCTGTGGCAGCAGTGGCAAGGACTAGAACAAACTGCAGGTTAGTGAGCACAGTAAGGATCTGTGTGCATTGGAGTCTGTATTGCTGTGGAGAGGCACCATGACACTGGGATGGCTTACAGGGTGAGAGGTTTACTCCATTATTCACGGCAGGAAGCATGATGGCATGCAGGTGGACATGGTGCTGGAGAAGGAACCAAGAGTTCTGCATCTGGATTGTCAGGCATCAGGAAGAAAGAGAGAGACACCGGGCCTGGCTTGAGCATTTAAAACTTCAAAGCCCACCCCCAGTGACATGCTTCCTCCAACAAGACCACACCTACTCCAACAAGGGCACAGCTCCCAGCACTGCCACTCCCTGCTGACGGAGCACTCAACCCTGAGTCTGTGGGAATCACTGCTGTTCACACCAGCACAGCACTTCCTGGCACACAGAGCTTCCTGCCCCCACCTTGTTAATCCCTGAGTGACCACTATCCATGTGTCCTCCCTGCCGGGCACCACTCCACGCTCACCCTCAGTGTCTCCCTCCTGACCCTGCCTCGATGATTTGTCAAGGTCACTTTCTGTCTGTACATTCTAGAGTCTGTGGAGGCTGAAGCCATCTCCATTGCCCCTCCCCGTAAAGGCCAGCAGCGTGGCCAGGGCTTCAGCCCCACAGACTGTCATAATCCACAGGAGGCGACCCCCAGCTCCTTCCTCTCAGGCTATGACCCACACGCCCAGCTGATTTTGAAGAGCAGTGTATGTGTGGTACTCCAAGTCTCCTCCTGCTGGAGAAAACTGTCAGGACTAGGTGACCGGTGACCGGTGACCGGCACGGCTTTCTCTGGGGCATCTTCCACTCCCATCTCTACAGTAAGGACGCAGTGTCTTCCTCTTCTCAGAGAGCTCTGCATTGTCAGCTCCTGGCTCTGCTGCAAACACTTCAGCAGGTCAAGGGTGGGCCTCAGAGAAGCAACTGAGGGCTGCTGGAGCCTGGAGGCCAGACCCCAGAAACAGTCAGGGGGTGCCATATTCACAGCTTCACTCCTTTTCAGTGTCCACCTCCTCCCAAGCCTCCCCACCGTCTCTCAAACTCAAGACTTTTATTTTGTAAGCATTATCACTACTTTGCTACATAAACATTTAAAACCAAATGAAACCTGGAGCTAAGCAGGGCTTGGCAGCTGGAACAACCTTTAGATGATTTCACTGTAGCTCGGAGCCACACATGGGCTGGCCACAGAAAGCAGAGGAACAGTGTCCAGCAGAGCACCTGCGGGCTCACTGGCATGACTAGCTCTGTTCAGAACACAACAGTGCTGCCCAGGACATGTCTGTGTTCACAGTGGGTGAGGGTGTGTGGAGGTGCTGTGCAATTGTGCAGCCGCTGCCTAACCCTTTCTGGGGTGCCAGTCTTTTCATCTCCCAGGACCACGACGGGTCTGCCATGATAAACCCGGCAATAGGCACGCTGCTGCTGGTGAGCAAGTGGCAGCCGCCTAGCAGACAAGCCAGGAGCCAGGACCAGGGAGGGTGGGGTTAGCATGAATGAGCAGCTCCTTTCTGGAGGTGAGGCACCCTGAAGGGAGGGAGGAGAGCAGAGCTCAGGGCCTGCCTCCGCAGCCACCTGCTAAGTATGTCTGTTACGTCCCCAGGCATCCCCACGGCACTGCTACAACACGCAGCACGTCGAGTGTGCCACAAACGGCTGTGCTGAAGGCTCACCCTGAAGTGAGGCCGTTAACATCTGGGCCTGTGGAAGGAGGTTCGTCAGGAGGGTGGACCTCTGTGAGGGAGCGTAGCATACAAAACGTGCAAGCAATACCCCATCCCGCACGTGAGGACACAAAAATTCCACACACACCACCTCGCACTGTCCTAAGCTTGGACACCCACCTCCAGGACAAGAGGGACTCCTGCTGCTCCTCAGTCACCGAGGCAGGGGAGTGTGCGCATGTTTGTCTGTGTTTGTGAAAAGACTAGGTTCTGTGTGTGTGCCCTGTAATCTCATTGTGAAAAACAGAGCGCAGTGAGGCCCGAGATCACTCCTGCTTCGCAGGTACTGCATTCTTCTGAGAGCTGTGCCAGTCAGACACCATCACGGCCAATATCTGCCTTCTTTCTCCCCAAAGCTTGTTTCGCAGTATTTGACTTGGAAGATCAGGTTACCACAGTTACACAGGATGGAGACATAGCTTCTTCTGAAACCAATGAATACCTTTGTGTGTGTGTGCCTGTGTGTGTGTGTGCCTGTATGTCTGTGTGTGCCTGTGTGTATCTAGGTGTATCTGTGTGTATCTGTGTGTGCATGTGTTGGTGTGTAGGTGTCTCTGTGTGTGCCTGTGTGTATACGTGTGAGTGTACTGACACTCAACTCACTTAATTCTGAGCTAGCCCAACCTGCTGTAACTTCCATGACCCCCTCTCCTGGTGAGAGTCATGGTGCCCCAAGAGGCCAAGAGGCTGCCCTGCAGTCCCTCTGCACAGGGCAGGTGGCAGCTAACACATCACGCCTCTCCTTCTCTAGAGTAACTGGAGCCCAGTGAGGGAGCTGGGTGGGACTGTTGTTCCGAGCCCTAGAGAGCTCAGGAGTCGTCACCACAATCACCACCTCAGCCCAGACACAACAAACCGCCCAGGCTTGGAGGAAGAAGCATCAGTGTAGGGCCCAGTGCAAGACACATACCCTGACTCCCAATATTGGCTTTGTCCATTTTCCTCCACGGAAAGAAACGAATTGTGCACCCCAGTGACAAGCCAATCTTTCACCGTTCCACAGCCACGCCCCTGTTCATTTCCCCGTGCTAGGCAGACAGGAGCCTCCAGAGGGTGCTGAGGAACAGCAGTGTCACAAACGGGCATGCCCAGGCACCACCACAGCCACGAGAGAGAAAATCCTGCATCAAGCGATGTGTTCTGAGTGCTCACAGCCGTGAGCAGCTTGCAGTCGTGACCCACGGCCAACCAATATTCTAGTGGTCAGGATAAGTGGAAGTTTTTAAGAATAATCATTTAAAAGGCATTTCAGAGCGAATGGGCTCACCCCCACATGGTTCCCGGGCAGCTCTGTCGTCCTTCAGGGATGACACTCTGGAGTTTATGCCAGAGCAATTGGCACATACTGTGTGCCCATATGCCCCAGGATAACAGCGAAGTTCAAATTCAGGGAAAGCTTGTTCCTCCACCACATGCCTACGACAGATGATGGATTCCGGCATATCCCGACAGCCACAGCAGCTCCCGTGAAGGAGCCTGCCCCAGGCCGATGGTGCATTCACAAGAGCCAGCAGCGGAAGGCAGGCCTGTGCCCAGATTTGCACCTAGTGACACAGGCAGATGATAATCAAACAATTCCACACCCTGGAGAAGAAACTGCCCAGGCTGGAGGAGTGGCAGCCGGTATGTGCAAGACAGCCCAGGAGGTTGGGAGCAATGGACGAGGTGAGGAAGTGAAGCTTCTTATGAGAGCTGCTGGAAGCTGAAATGCACATTTTGCTTGGAGCCTCACTCCATCTATAAGACCAAGGGCCTGAGAAGCAAGCGGCCTGCCCTGGTCCAGAAGCTCCTGAGGCACAGCCTGTACCCTGGCACCAGCAGTCACTGTCCCACTGTCTCTCTGCCATCTAACAGGGCCTTTGTCACTTTACTGCTTCAATGTCACAGAAAATTATGGAGTCAAATTTAAAGTCAGAGTTAAGAGGTGACACAGGACCTGGGCTCGAGTTTCACCCACTTCCCTTAATGTTCCACCGAACCTGGGCCTCGGAGCTGCTGTGCCCTGCACTCTACAGTTTGCAGACACCCAGGCCACCTACACTCTCAGGAGTGGAGAAGCAATGCTCCCTGGCATGGGACCAGCAGGATGTGGCTTCTGGCCACTTCCGTCACAACTGGGAGTCATTCTTCAGTTTCCTACAGTGAGACTGAGAGCTTAGCTGGTTCTAAGGTCCATTGGAACACTGTTCACAGAAATAGCTGATGCATGACTGTAATCTGGGCTGCCCAAGCTGCCAGCAGGGACCACTCCTCGTTCTCAGAGGTATCTTGTGCCCTTCCGGTCAGTGCTCTGCTCCAGACTGTGCAGAGTCTCAGCAACATGCATGTTAGCTGGAGATCAGGAGAAACAGGGAAAACAGTTGCTGGTTCCCACACCACTGATCACAAGAAGAGCCACACAGCTACTGCAGTGACAAACGGCCAGGCTGGTGCTGGAGGAGTGCAGCAGATTCCTTAGAAATCACACGAGAGGTCCCTCAAACTGCCAGGTCCTTCACAGCCACAGGACCAAGCTCCAAGCCCAGCTCCCACCCCTCTGGACGATAGCACAGAGCCGGCCTGGCACTGTGAGGAGAACTGTGAGGAAGCCATGGGCGGCTCTGAGGTAGACAGGCAGAGGTAAGCACACAGACCTTCACGGGCACCCAGAATGTAGCCAAGCTGCCACTCATTGCATCATGACACCATCTAGGAGCCTCCAACACTAACTCAAGTTTTCCTCATTACGATGGAAAGCCAATCTCACACATACACACACACACACACACACACACACACACACACACAAGGAAAATGACATCTTGGCATTTTAATAGATAATGTTCATCCTCACAACTGGGACTTTAAGACACCAAACATGAAAGAGGGTCACTCTAATAAATGGACTGTGCAAGCTGATCGTCATTGCTGATAAAATCTTCTCCGGAAGCTAAAACAAACAAGGAGCTGCTGCATCGCCCCGCGTCAGAGCATGGGCCCAGCGTGCACAAAGCCCTGCAGCCCACCCACGTCCAACACTGCAGAAATGAAGGAAACGATAATGACAACCGTGTGACATGCAGCGATGGGCGTGTCACACCTCCCTGAGCGATGGACAGCCAACCCAACTCTGCACACACGTCCCCAGCCACGGGTGCACTGGGGCCTAGGCAGCAATCTCAACAAAGACAAAAGGGACACAGCTTCTGTCTACAAGGAACTCAGGTTTCATGTGAGGGGCCGGATATTTGAGCAGGATATCTCACTGCAATATTCAATAGTGTTTAAATGAACTAAAAAAAAAAAATCAAGAGCAATTTCTAACAAACACGTTTTCTCTTGGAATTTTCTATGGGGAAATAAAGAAAAAAGTGAGTCAGCAGACGAAAGCTGCTGTGAGTCAGCCCAACCACATCACAGTCACCATGGAAACTGTGGACCAGGCCAGCTTCATTGGGGTCACTATGGAAACTCTGGGCCAATCCAGCCACACCATCAGAACTGTGAATCAACTTAATCTTGCCACAGTTTCCAAGGAAATGATAAACCAACACAATAGCATAGTGGTCACAACAAAAATAAAATGAACCCAGCCTCATTGTGGTCGTTATCAGAACTGTGGACAAACTCAATAGCATCATGGTGACCATGGAAACTGTGGACCAGCATAGTGATAACCATGAAACTATAGTCTAACAGGGCTGAGTGCTGGTCACTATGGAAACCAGATGAATCCAGCCTCCTCGACTGTTAGACCTTGCTGGGCAACTTCAAGAAATATCGGCCCAGAGATAAACAGTTATTCAGTTATACAGCCTCCGTGTGGCTCTTCAGATTTGTTTCTTCTGGAAATGGCATGGTAGAGCCAAATTATCTGAGCAGTTTTTCCAATACTGAAATTCTACAGTCTTGTACAAACAAACAAAACTAACAACCAAGATTTGAGAACAGAGAGCAGCAGAGCAGAAAGAAGAATTGAACACGGGCTGTCAGCCGCTCTCAGAGCTGCAGTCCGAGGAGAGACATTCCTCATGGCTAATCTGAAAGGAGGCAGAGCTGGGTATAGTGATGATTCCTGCCCTGGAGAGGTAGAGACAAAGGGATCATGAGCTTCAGGCCACCCGGAACTTCATAGAGGGATGTGGCCACAGGGAGAGGGAGATTGTGAGGGGGAGCAAGAAACGGTGAGTCTACACTTAGGAAGGAAGGAAGGAAGAAGGAAGCCCTGCAGAAAGTTCCCAGCTAATGTGGCTTGCTGACCCACGAAGGCTCTGCCATCACAGCTCTGTAGACCTGGCTCCTTCATGGTTGCCTGAGCACAGAGCAGCTGCTGTCCTGGACATCCTGCACCTCCTCCCTGGGCCAGGCCTAGACAGGGATACCCAAGCCTGGGCTCCCACTCAGCAAGATGAGTTTTCTATGCAGCTCAGGAGCATTTGGTGAAGAGCCGGGGCGTGAAGATAAGCAGCGGAGAGGGGCTTATCTGCAGCAGCCAATTGGCAGCCCTGCAGCAATGTTGCCAGGTAACCAGCTGCTGATCTTCTCAGCCCAGAGGGTTCCATCCACTGCTCAGGTGAGAAGAGAAAGCCACGACAGGGGGGTAGAACCAGCACAAAATGGACACAGTAGTCATGTGGACAAACAGGACAGACTCCTAGTCCCTCCCTTACCTGGAAGGTAGCCATTACCAGAACAGCTGTCCATGGCCTGCCCTAGGATACTCCCAGCCACCTTCCAGAGGGAGGAAGGGGGAGAAACGGCTTCAAAAACTCTGTCACAGAGCCCTTCCCTCCTTCCATCTAGCTCACCCACTTCTGCCCCCTACGCCATCCCTCATGCTATGGCAGACCCTCAACAAGGAGGCCCTCGCTGAGTTACCACAGAGAATGGGCACTGTAGAGTCACTTACGTGCCACAGCACCCATGCAGAGGCCCACCCCATCCCAGCACAAGACTTGACTTACCCTGGAAATAGAAGAGGCCTGCCCACCCCACCCTCACCCCACAGCACCCATGCAGAGGCCCACCCCATCCCAGCACAAGACTTACCCTGGAAATAGAAGAGGCCTGCCCACCCCACCCTCACCCCACAGCACCCATGCAGAGGCCCACCCCATCCCAGCACAAGACTTACCCTGGAAATAGAAGAGGCCTGCCCACCCCACCCTCACCCCCAGTCCTCTTAGTAAACTGAGGGAAGCTGGATGTGAAAGGGCCACCCTGTTTTGGGCATCAGAGCTCTGGAGGTTATTACAGCAAAGTCAGACTGACTTTCACAAAGGAAGCAGGGGTCTCCCCTGCACCCTGGATGCTCACCATGTACTGCACCCTGGTGAGACGCTCGTGAAATCAGCCTCCACAGCCAGAGTCCCCTTCCCCCCGGAGCTATAACCATCTGCAAGCCGGGCCTGCTGAGCATCCCTGTTCTCCTGTGGACAGCAGGCTGTGGTGTTTGCACATGGTGCCACTACAGCTATCCATCCCAGAAGCACAGAAGGGGGAGCACCCCACCACGGCAGGAAGTGTGGTCATCAGTGCCCTCAGAGGAAGCTCCACTTCACCATCTACCTAGTGAACAAGACCCTCCAGGGGACAGGCACCACACCCCAGAGGGACGGGCCTCTACTTCCTGCTCTACCCCAGGTCCACCATGAACCAGTGACCGTGGCCTGCACCCATCATCCCGTTCTCAAGACTCACCTAGGGCCTGGGGATATGGGTCATCTAGTAAACTGATTCCAAAGGAGCATGAGGGCCTGACCACACACTCAGGTAAAAAGCCACCTGTCACCGCCTATACCTGTAAACCAGGAAAGCAGAGACAGGAGGATTCCTGGAGCTCACTGAACAGCCAGTCTAGAATGGGTGAGCCCCAAGTTCAGTGAGAGTCTTTGTCTCAATGGTGAAAAGCAGCTGTGGAAGACATCCCATGACAGCTCCTGGCAAACACGCACACACACTTCCCACACATGGACAAACACAAACATGAACAAACACACAGATTCACCCTCTCTGACCTCAGTGTAAGTCCATAGTCCTGCATGCCCAGAAGGACAACATTGTAATAATCTCTACTCACTGCTCTACCTCAAAGCACAAACCATGGAGCTGCCTTATCTTTACATAGAAATTACCACCATATTGGCCTCCCAGTTTATAAAAATTTGCCAAGCTTGAAAACAGAGTCTCAGCAAGCCATAGTCATAGAAGCCAGATCTGGAAGACAGTGTGCTGAGTGTCAGAAAGGGTGGAGAGAAAGCTAGATGGCCATTGTTTCACGGGGACAGAGTGTTGGTGCGGGAAAACGAGGACATGGGTAGTGTGCCAGAGATACAGCCATGTGGACAGCTGTGATGCTGCTGAAATCTGCAGGTAAAAATGACCGGAAGACTTGGAGTATCACTCAGAGGTGAGGTGCTTCCCCAGCGTGTGTGAGTCCCTGGGTTGGTGGCCCAGCGCCATACACAAACACACACACAACTAAGACAGTACATTTTCAGATGCGCACAGAACCAAAGCTGGGAGGAGCATCGGAAAGCCCCTTTGCTTGACTGAATGCATGTCCTGCTCCAGACTGCCAGCCACACTGAGTGTGTGAGCAGAAACCCACCAAGTGACTCACAGCTTCACCAGGGAGGAGTTGCTGGAGCACAGAAGCACTGTGACTCCCAGTCAGAACAGCTAGTCCTTTAGGAGGAAACGATTTACTAAACAGTGCATTTCAATAGAACCTACTTTGTTATCTCACAGGATAACAAACGCTTGGTAAGGTTAGCCAGCAGCGAACCCTGCTGGGGGCCCAAGCACGGTCCTTTCCAGGTCAGAATAAAGCACCATTCTAAGAACTTGCAGTTTCAAGCACGTCCATCCAAAGAACCAAGGTCACCAAGGCCCCAAGCTGTTTTTCAGACTAAGAACTAAGAATAATTTCTGCAAAACCAACATGGTTCATCTTTAATTACCACATTGCAGCCAAGGCTATTAAAATACCACTTAAAAAAAATTTGACAAGCCAGGCATGCTGGCCAGGCACTTAAGTAGGTGGTGTTCATGCCTCCACTCTTGCACCTCTTCTGCAAGCCCAATCCCTCAGTCTCATCCCCACCTCTCTAGCAGGCCACCGCTTCAGCCTCCACATGCCCTCTGCCCCAGCTTCCAGTGGACCACACAGACCTTCTCCCAAAGTCTTCCTCACCAGTCCTTCCCTTTGTCTCAGAAGCCAACTACCATCAACATTCCTTGGGAACTCAACAGCCATAATGGCTGGAGAAGCTTCAGCTCTTCACTGCTCCTCTTCTTTATATGCACCCCCCCCCAGTTTCATTCCCAGCTCTTTCCTCCCTCTCTACCCTCCTTCCCAGGGCACTAACCATATCCAGGTGGTGCACACTGCTGTCCTTCTTCCTGTGGACACCCCATCTCTAGGCCATATCCATCCCTACGTGTCAGCTCCCAATACCAAGAAACACTTTACCTGGAATTCCCAATGGATCACAGAATTTTTTCCTGTCAGGCAATACACAGACACCACCTTCTCCTGAGAACCACAGATGGCAACAGAAACCAATGAACAAAACATCCACCCAACAAAGACAAGAATAGAAACCAGCACCGAGAATCACAATCTTCTCAATCCCAGATGCCCGAAAACTAGGGCAAAAACACAATCAATAACAGCAGGAACAAAGTCTCCACTAGAGCCCAGCAACCCTACCACAGAAGGCCCTGAGTGTTCCAATATAGATGAAGCACAAGAAAATGTCTTTAAACAGCCTTTATGAATATGATAGAGGTCTTTACAAAGGAAATTAATAAATTCCTTAAAGAAATCCATGAAAATACAAACACTGGAAGGAAATCAATAAAATAGTTCCTGATCGAAAAGCATAAATACAACCAATAAAGAAAACCCAAACTGAGAGAAATTTGGAGATAAAAAAATTAAGGAATTCAAACAGAAAACTCAGAGGCAAATCTCACCAACAGAATACAAGAGATGAAAGAGAAACTTTCAGTCACAGAAGACAAGAGAGTGAATGGACACCTCTGTCAAAGTAAATGTTAAATCTAAAAAGCCCCAGGCAAAAAACATAGAAAATCAGGACACCATGAAAAGACAAAATCTACAACTAATAGGAATAGAGGAAGGAGAAGACACTCAGACATATTTTCAACAAACTCATAAAAGAAAATGTCCCCAACCTAAAGAAGAAAATGCCTATCAAAGTTGGAGAAACACAGAACATCAAATAGACTGGACCAGCAAAAAAATCCTCCACACACTTGACAGTCAAAACAACAAATGTGCAGAACAAAGAAAGACTATCAAAGGTTGCAGAGGAAGAATACAAACTAAAATATAATAGAATAATAGAATAACACTTGACTTGTTAATGAGACTCTAAAATCTAAAAGGGCCTGGACAGATATTCTAAAAGAAAGAAAGAAAAAAAAAATCTGAGACTAAATATACTGTTCCAGATGACAAAACTTTCAATAACAATAGGTGAAGAAAATAAAAATATTCATAATAAAAACAAATTTAAGCAGTATCTTTCTACAAATCCAGTTCTACAAAAAATGCTGAAAGTAAAACTTCAACCTGAAGAGACTAACTATATCCAAGAAAACACAAAGAATAAATAATATCACACAAGCCAATCAAAACAAGAGGGAAACCCACACCACAGAACAAAACAATGAGAATCAACAAACACTGGTCATTGGTAACTCTCAACATCAATGTTTCAGTTCCCCAGTAAAAAGACACAGACTAATGGATGTGAAAACAAGATCCATCCTTGTGCTACATCCAAGAAACACAGCTTAATATGAAAAACCTTAATATGCCTTAACATGCCTTAGGGTAAAAGGACAAAAAAAAAACATATTTCAAGCAAAGGAAGTTAAGAAAAAAAGTGGTGCAGCCATTTTAATATCTGACTAAATACACTTCAAACCAAAACTAATCAGATGAGATAGGAAAGGACACCACATCCTCATCAAAGGGAAACTTCACCAAGAAGATATTACAATTCTTAACATCTCTACACCAAAACAAGGGTGCCCAAGTTCATTACCACAGCTTACATCACGTATTGACCCTCACCCACCGATAATGGGAGACATCAGTGCATCACTGTCACCAATACACAGGTTATCAGACAAAAACTAAACAGAGAAATGCTGCAGCTAACTGATGTCACCAAACACATGTAACAGATAGAGAGAGAATTTCATACAAACACAAAAGAATATGTCATCCTCTCAGAAGCTTATGGAACTCTCTCCAAAATTGACCACATACGTTGACACAAAGTAAGTCCCAACAGATAAAAGAAAATTGAAATAACACTCTAGATCCTATCTGATCATCTCAGATTAAAGCTGGATATCAACAACAGAAAGCTCATAGACTCATGGAAACTAAACTCTCTACTAAATGTAAAATTGGTCAAGATGTAGCCTATGGCAGTTCAGAGTCCAATTGGGTTACATAGTAATGTGAAGAGGGACTGCCTCTGACATAATCTGATTAGCCTGCTTTTTGATCACCTCCCCCTGAAGGGGGAAGACCCCCCTATCAGTGGACTTGGGGAGGGGCATGCGTGAAGAAGGGGGAGGGAGGGTGGGACCGGGAGGGAAGGAGGGAGGGGCTTATGGGGGGATACAAAGTGAATAAAGTGTAATTAATAAAAAAAAAGAACTGTAAAACAAAACAAAAACAAAAGACAAAAAAAATCGGTCAAGACATAAATTAGGGGAAAAAAAAGAAAACTTTATAAAATTGAAGCAAAATAAAAACATAACATACCAAACTTATGGGACACAATATATACAATAAAGGCAATTTTAAGAGGCAAGATCATAGAGCTAATTTCCTACATTTAAAAAGAAGTTGAAGAGATTTCATAACACCTGAAAGCTCTAGAATAGAAAGCATACCCAAAAGAAGTATATGGGAAGAAATAATCAATCTCAAAGCAAAAATCAATAGAAAACAAACAAACAAAAAATACAATTAATGCAAGAGTTGGTTCTTTGAAAAATATATAAAATTGATGAACTCTTTTGCAAATTAACTAAAAGGTGAAGAATGCTTATAGATTGGTAGGATTAACATAGTAAAAATGGCTGTCTTACCAAAAGCAATCTACACATTCAATGCAATTCCCATCAAAATTCTTTCCAGAACTTGAAAGAATATTCAACATCATATGGAAAAACAAAACCCCAGAATATCTAAAATAATCCTGTATAATAAAAGAATTTCTGGAGTTATTACCATTCCCGATTTCAAGCTGTACTACAGAGCAATAGTAATAAAAACTGTGTGGTATTGTCATGAAAACAGGCAGGTTGATCAATGGAATCGAACTGAAGACCCAAAAGTAAACCCACACACTATGCACACTTGATTTTTTACAAAGAAGACACAACCATACAATGGAACAAAGACAGCATCTTCAACAAATGGTGCTTCTCTAAGTGGATGTCTACATGTAGAAAAATGCAAAAGATCCATATTTATCACCCTGCACAAAATTCAGGTCCAAGAGTATCAGCTATTAATAAATGGGACCTCATGAAACTGAAAAGCTTCTTTAAGGCAAAGGACACTGTCAATAGGGCAAAATGGCACCCTACAGATTGGGAAAAGATCTTTACCAACCCTACATCTGTCAGTAGGCTAATATACAAAATATATAAAGAACTCAAAAACTAGACACCAACAATCCAAATAACGGAATTAAAAATGGGGTACAGATCTAAATAGAGAATTCTTGACAGAGGAGCATCCAGTCACTGAGAAGCACCTAAAGAAATCTTCAACCACCTTAATTATCAGGGAAATGCAAATCAAAACAACTCCAAGATTCTATATTACACCCCTTAGAATGTCTAAGATCACAAACTCAAATGATAGCTCATGCTAGCAAGGAAATGGATCCAGGAGAACACCCCTCCATTGCTGGTGGGAGAGTACAATTGTATAACTCTGTGGAAATCAATCTGGCGCTTTCTCAGAAAAATTGGGAATGGATGCTTCTCAAGACCCAGCTGTACCACTCTTGTGCATACACCCAAAAGATGCTCCACCAAACCACACGGTCACTTGCTCAGCTGTATTCATAGTAGCTTTATTCTTAATAGTGAAAAAATGGAAACAACCTAAATATCCTTCAACCAAAAATAACAGGTAAAGAAATTGTGGTCCATTTACACAATGGACTACTACTCAGCTATTAAAAACAAAAACCATCATGCGGTTTTCAGGCAAATGATTGGACCTAGAAAAGAACATCCTGAGTGAGGTAACCCAGACCCAGAAAGACAAACGTGGCATATACTCCCTTATAAGTGGATATTAGCCAAGTAAAGGATAACCATTCTACAATCCACAGACCAAAGATGCTAAGTAACAAGGAGGACTCAAAGGGGGATACATGAATCTCACTGAGAAGCGGAAATAGAATAGACATCATGGATGAACAAGGAGGAGAGAACTCGACAGAGGTAAGTTGGAGATGGGAATAGAGGTGGGGGATGACAGAGGGACAGAAAACTGGATGGAGGGTAGGAGCATCTCTATGATGAGCTACATATCTAGAACAATTGAAACTTCCAGGAATCTATGAGGGTGACCCTAGCTAAGACTCTTAGCAATAAGAGATACAGATCCTGAACCGGCCATCTCCTGTAACCAGGCAAGGCTTCCAATGCCTCAAGCCTTTGACCTACAATTTGTCCTGCTTACAAGATGTTCAGAGGTAAAGACAGGGCAGAAATTGCAGAAATGACTAATCAATGACTGGTCCAGCTTGAGACCCATGCCACGAGAGGGAGCCCACCCCTGACACTGTTAGTGATAGTCTTGTAGACAGGAGCCCAGCATAACTGTCATCAGAAGGACTTCACCCAGCAACTGAGGGAAACTGGTGCAGAGACCCACAGCCAAACATTAGGTGGACCTTGGGGAATCATGCAGAAGTGGGGGGAAGGACTGAAGGAGCTAGAAGGGTAAAGACACCACAGGAAAACCTACAGAAGCAACCAACCTGAAAAGAAAGAAATGAAGGAAGAAAGAAAGAAAGGAAAGAAAGAAAGAAAGAAGGGAGGGAGGGAGGGAGGGAGGGAGGGAGGGAGGAAGGAAGGAAGGAAGGAAGGAAGGAAGAGAGAGAAAGAGAGCAAGAAAGAAAGAGAGAAAGAAAGAAAGAAAGAGAAATAATGAAAGAGAGAGAAAGAAAGGAGAGAGAAAGAAAGCAAGAAAGAGAGAAAGAAAGAAAAGAGAGAGAAAGAAAGAGAGAAAGAGAAATAGAGAGAGAAAGAAAGAAAGAATGGAAAGAGAGAGAAAGAGAGAGAGAGAAAGAAAGAAAGAAAGAAAGAAAGAAAGAAAGAAAGAAAGAAAGAAGGGAGGGAGGGAGGGAGGGAGGGAGGGAGGGAGGGAGGGAAGGAAGGAAGAGAGAGAAAGAGAGCAAGAAAGAAAGAGAGAAAGAAAGAAAGAAAGAAAGAGAAATAATGAAAGAGAGAGAAAGAAAGGAGAGAGAAAGAAAGCAAGAAAGAGAGAAAGAAAGAAAAGAAAGAGAGAGAAAGAAAGAGAGAAAGAGAAATAGAGAGAGAAATAGAGAGAGAAAGAAAGAAAGAATGGAAAGAGAGAGAAAGAGAGAGAGAGAGAAAGAAAGAAAGAAAGAAAGAAAGAAAGAAAGAAAGAAAGAAAGAAAGAAAGAAATAGAAGGAAGAAAGAAATGGAAGGAAGGAAGAAAGAAAGAAATGGAAGGAAGGAAGGAAGGAAGGAAGGAAGGAAGGAAGGAAGGAAGGAAGGAAGGAAGGAAGGAAAGAAGGAAGGAAGACCCTGTACAATAAAAGAACTTCTGAAGGTATCACCATCCCTGATCTCGGATTGCATGACAGTTATAATAATAAAAGCAGGATGGTATTGGCACAAAAACAAAAATCCCAATCAATGAAGTAGAACTGAAGAGACAGACATAAATGCACACACCTCTGAACACTTGATTTTTTTTTATGAAGAATCCAGAAATAGACACTGGAAAAGAAATTCAGCAACTTCAACAAGTGGTGCTGATCAGACTCAGCGGAAGAATCCCAAGAGCTCCATACTAATCAGCACAAAACTCTACTCCAAAGGGACCACAGGCCTCAGCAGAAGGCCAGACACAGTGACTATAACAGGAGAGAAAGAGGGAAGAAGCTTTGAACTCATTGGCACAGAAAAAGACAGAACACTTCTAGCATGGCCACAGAAATCAACAATTTAAAAATGGGACCCCATAAAATAGACACTTCTGCAAGGCAAAGACACTGCCATTCAGACAACACAGACACCTATATAACTGGATTCCTAAGTGCGTAAATGTGTTTGTCACTGCATCTTTATGCATTTTTGTGATTTTTATTTGGCTCTTTTTTGTTTGGTTGTTTTATCCTACTCCTGTTTGTTTGTCTTGTGTTATTTTATTATTATTTCTTTGATGTCAGTTGGCTTTCTGACAGGAGACAAAAAGGGTATGGATCCAAATGGGATGAGAGGTGGGAAGAAACTGGAGGAGTGAAGAGAGGAAAACTGTAATCAGAATATATTTTATAAAAATACCTATTTTCAGGCTGGAGAGATGGCTCAGTGGGTAAGAACACTGACTGCTCTTCTAGAGGACCTGGGTTCAGTTCCCATCAACCACATGGCAGCTCACAACTGTCTCAACTGCAAGATCTGACACCCACAGATACACATGCAGGCAAAATGCCAATCAACATAAAATAAAAATAAATTATTAAAAAATCTATGTTCCAATAAGAGAAAAAAGTTAGCAGGCACTAAGGTACACATGGCATTATAAAGAAAGAACAATACAAGCAAATTGTTCAAAATTTAACATACAATTAAGAATGGATACCATGGAAATATCTAGTTGCTTTAGAAAGACCCACTGTATGACCTGAGCCTAAACTTGGGAGCCCAATGACCCTTCTATGTGAAAGCTCAAATAATCAACAGCTGATCACCAGACCAAGGAGTACTCACATCTAGCCCTCAGGGAAGAATAATGGAGCATTGGTCACCAGACCAAGGGGAACTCACACCTAGCCCTCAGGGAAGAATAATGGAGCATTCGCACAGCTTATGGCACCTCTCCTCACGGGCATAGTTTGTAACAGACCATTATTCTGTTGGGAGATTTGAATGTATGTCCACCATTTCCCAGGATCACCACAGAGATGTACATATCACCAGGATGACAACATGGGTGCCTGGATGAATGTCCTTCCACGTCCAGGAGGACCATGAGGACACATTCCCAGGATAAATATGCAGATGCATGCCTGTCCACTCCAACATGAGCACATACACACATGACCCTCTGTATCCAGCTCCTTACCAGATGCCTGGGAAGGGATCTACAAGAAAAGCTCTTTATTTCTGCTCAGAGCATCTCTACCTGGGGCAGGAATCCTGCTCATTGGTTTCACCTGAGCTCTTAGCTCTGTGGCCCCGACACTGAGACACGGTTTATCCATGTGGAGAGAAGACTGTGGAGTCTGAGGCCAGCCCTCTTCTCAGATGGTATTCACACAGGGTGCTGACCTGGACTCCAAGAAGGGGCTCACTTGGTGATAATTTAAGGAAGCTCCTGGGCAGGAATGCCTAGAGTTGGGCCTGGAGTCACCGCAAATAATCTAGAAAAGTTGAGCCCTCTTGGGCATTTTTTTTCCTGGCCTATGCCTGTGCGTAAACCTTTACCTAGCTAATTATCTGCTTCCCAGCCTCTTCCACTTCACCCTGGATTATGCCTTCATAACCCCTCCTCCCTGCTCTGTTTCACTTCACTTCTTAAAATGGAGGTCTGGGACTATCTCTATCATTGTTGTAGAATAAAATGTCTATGACCACTTCTGGGTTTGAAAAATCAGCAAAACTCACCGATCACTGAGCTGAAAACCCACCAGCTCCTGAGCTCTAAAATCCCACCAATCCCTGGGCTTGCCTTGAAATCTCAGCAATCCCCACTCTGGAAAACTCTGCCCCAGGAAACCCTCTATAAAGTCTGCCTCCTGCTCAGCTCCCTGCTGCTCCGTGCCTGAGCCGAGGCAGCCACCCTCTTTAGTCTTTCCCTGAATCTCTTGTGTAAGGCTTGGTATGTGGTGTGACTTAGTGGTAACGCTTGGCTCCCCACTGCCAGGATACATCTCCCTTCAGCACGTACCGCGTACAGCTGTGTTTCCATCCCTGCTTCTCAGCTCTCCTGTACTCATGCTGCCGCTGGCGTCTATATTAGTCACTTTCTATAGTTGTAACAGAGTCACCAAGAAAAACAGCTTAAGTGTTAACTATTAACATTCAGCATCAACTTGACTAGATGCAGAATCCTGTATGGCTGCATCTCTGAGGTTTAACTGAGGAGGAAAAGCCCGCGCTGATGAACTATATCCTCTTAACCCACTGAGCCAGAATGAACTTCATTCCTTACGCTAATTTTGCCAAGTATTCTGTCACAGCCACAGCATGACCACCAAAGCAGATAAATTAGTATCAAGAAGCAGTATCCACTGCTGCAGTGGATCTGACCTTGTGGTCCAAAGGCCATCGGAACTTACTTGTGGGAAGAGTGGGAAAGTTTGACGTTTCAGGCTAGGAAATCTCTGGACACATATATGCAGAGTTTAATGGGATAACTGGATAGGAATTTGGAAGTCCAAAACGCCAAGAGAAATGTGGGCAAGGGAGGCAGAGATCATGAGTATTCAGGGGGAAACGTGAAATTCCAGAAAGGAACAGGAACTCTATTGGGAAGCAGATGGAGGTAATTCTTATTACATTGTAGCAGAGACTCGGGCTGCATTCTATGCGTCTCCTGAACATTCGAGCAAGGATGAATTAAAAATTAATCAACTAAATTATTTGTCAGAGGAAATTTCAAGACCACATACCCAGGCTTTGGCTGGGTCACCGCTCTTAGTCAGATCCAGAGAGTAAGAGGAAGCAGAAAAATGTGGAAAATGTTCACTTTGTTGAGAAAAGAGTGTGAACACATTTAAAGATGCAATTAAGGTAGATGCAGGAAAACACAACTGTAATTGTTAAATATCTTAGTGTCAGTAAAGGAGATCCTGCATTCTGCACTTGGATGACAGCAAAGAGCAGGACTCGAGCCTCTACCGCATGCTCCAGTTTGGGAAAACACCGCTCATTTGAGAAAGCCAGCATGGCATGTTGATGAAGGAAGGGGTTCTGTGCTCAAAGCAATTGCAGGAGTCTTTTCTAGATCCAGCGCCAAGGAACACCAAGGTCTCTACAGTTACCGGAGGGGACCAGATTATGTTTAAAGCTCGCAGAATATGGGGGTGTCAGCTGCATGCTGCTGTGCAGAATGCAAGGACAGAGGTCAAGAGGCTTGTGCTGATGGTCAAGAAAGTCACTGAGGACAGGTAATATGTGCAAAGTTGGATTCCCTCCATGGAGGCCCTGAGAGGCCACTGAATGGTGCTAAGGAAGGTGAACCCCCAGTTACAGCGAAGGTCCCCAGGGTGTTGGAGATGTGAGGACAGTGGACATCCAGGCAGGAACGCTGTAGCACTAGCTGGAGCCAACCTAGAAGAGGCTCCATATGCTGCAGGCAGCAGAGCTTGAAGGGCCCACGGATGTCGGAATCCAGGTGACGTCACCATGTGCCTGACACGGAGTTGAAGTATGGCATGTTCTCTGCTGAATTTCAGTCGTGCTTTGATCTAATTCTTTCTCACTACTTTTCCATTGTTTCTTTTTGAAATACCCTATTTACTCTATGCCATTATATGTTGGAGGCATAAAACTTATTTTTTAATTTTATAGGGACTCAAAGATAAGACATTGCTTTTGATCTCAGAAGGCCTTAGCTTTAACCTTTACAACAATGTTAGACCTGTTTAAATTTTGGAAACTCTTAGAATTCAGATGAATTCATGTTGTTTTGAAATGCCCATGATCTTTTAATAAACAGGAGTAGAGCCATATAATTTAAAAATTATGTTCGTGGGTAGTGAGTTGAAAAGGAGTAAACTCATGATGGTTAGTTTTCGTTGTCAATTTGACTGAATTTAGAAACAGCAGGGAAACATGCCTTTGACACTTCTACAAGGTTGTTTCCAGAGAGTTTTAACTGGAGAAGAAGGACCAACTTGAATGTAGGTGATTGAATTAGGAGGGGGGAGGGGAAACATGAGCTATTGAGCAGCATTATCTGCTCTCTGCTTCCTGAGTCTGGATTCGATGGGAGCAGCTGCCTCACGCTCTTGCTGCCACACACTCCCCACTGTGATAGAACGTGCCCCCAAACAGCCCTCCTTTCCTTGTGGCTTGAGTGTTTTGTCACATCAAGGGGAAAAGTGACAGACACAGGGGGGAGGATTGACTTTGGCTCCAGGTTTCAGGTGTTTACTTGGTGCCGTCACCGTGGGCTTGAATTAAGCCCGAAGGTCACAGTAGAAATGGACTGAACAGCTGCACAGCTCGTCCTGGCTGTGGGGCAGAGGGTGGCACACAGGAGCCAGGGGACCCCTCAGAGGCTGCACTGAGCCCCCCACTTCCTGCAGCTACCTTCGTACTCGGCAACAGGAAGGTCAGAGCCCGCCCGATTCAGCCTCAGTGCTCTGACCCACCAGCTGAGCACCAAGCCCTCAATGTGTGATCCTTTGAGCCCCCCAAACCATAACAGCCCCTGTCCAATCCAGTCTACCACATACATGAAGGCCCAGCCCAGCCTGGGAGCAGGAGTCACAGGCCTACTCAGATTCACTCCCACCCTCTGCCCACTAACGGTGCTGTCCAAACGAAGTTTCTGGGCTTTCCCAGGTGGACGGTGCTACCCTGACCGTGGGTATTGAATCACCAGTTGGTGTACTCTTCCCTGGAGATCACTTCCCCCTCAGTGTTCCTGAGTTTTCCATAACTCTTGATATAGGACTTAGGCCTCCTGCATGTTCCCCTACCTGTGTTAGTGTATCCATCATTGTCTTTGTTCGGCTGTGTTTAAGCAGTAATGCTGGTAAGACTTTGTTGCTATAGCTTCTGCCATTCCCAGAAGACACAGATTCAGGTAACTGGGCCTGCTCCCCAGGAGGAGAATCAGGCTTGGTAATGAAAACCTAGCCAACTGCCCAGGGCTGGCCACGCCACGGATCTTGGAGGAGAGCCTACCGCGGCCACTTTACTGAAGCAGCATAATCCCTAAAGTCTAAGCACACACGGAGATAAGCGTAGCCCTTATTTCTCATCAAGGAAATTTCCCTTTGCAAGATGGAGACCCCAGTCCCAACAGAATATCTACAAAACAATTCCCAGGGAACTTGCAGGAGAAGGGGTGTGGAGGTGGGAAGAGCCAGAGGAAAGGAGAGCTTTCTGTGAACCAGCTTTAAAATGTAGGTCTCTGACAGACCCAGTTGTGTCCACTAGCTAAAGCTTTGGCCATCAGGAGCCGCTTAGCAGTTCACCAGAAAGCCTTTCTGCATGCAGGATAGCAATAATTGCAACTGGGTCCTCCCTGCCTACTGAATGGTTCAGTTACCCGTCAGCCTGACTTCTGGCCTGACAGAGGATCAGAAAAGTGCTCTGGAAGGCTCTCCATGAGGGGGCCTTTGACACTGCAACACTGCTCTGACGTAATAATAACCAAGGAAATCAGCCAGGAAAGGCTCTGTGCGGTCAGGAAACACACACAGCCCACACCTGAGCCATCTCTGCAAGGAAAGTTGCCATACACAGAGACAAAGTCACGGTCACAGTGTCGTCTCCCAACAAAGCACAACCACAGCTGAATGGAGGGACAGATGAAGGACCCAAGTTACCAACAGGGGTAGGCTCCTGTCAGAACATATGCAGTGCCATTTGAATCTCTGTAGGTGGCTCTCAGGAGCAGGGCGCGTGGAGAGAGCAGCCAGGTGGAGCTCCTGAAGCAGACAAAGAAGTAAGCTGCATTCACACATACACACACAGGCACACATATGTACACACAGGCTCACACATGTACACACAGGCACACACAGGCATCCACAGGGTCACACAGGCACACACAGACTCACACAGGCACACACAGGCACATGAAGGCATTCATAGGCTCACACAGACTCACACAGGCACACACAGATTCACACAGGCTCACACAGACACACACAGATTCACACAGGCTCACACAGACTCACACAGGCACATGCATACACAGACTCACATGTATACACAGACCCACACACATAAACACAGACTCACACAGGCTCACACGGGCGTGGACTTCCCATCTGTACCACGTCTCTTGCTCTTCTCCAAGTCACTGTGAAAGCTCCAGGATGGTGCAGCCACCGGGGCCTCACAGGGAGACCCGTTCCAACAGACACAAGCTTTCTGACTGCAGTGACCACACGCCCGCCAAGCAGAGGCGCTTGCTCCCTTAACTGGACACTCAGCGAACTGCAAACAAGAATGTGCACTCTGCTGTGTCCACTAGTGCATCTGCTCTCAGTATTTCCTCAGATCTGAGAACACAGTTAAAGGCAGACACTTACATGGAACCAAGGCATTCACATCGCAGAAGAGAGGTGTTTAATCAAATGGCACACTGCACACTGGCAACGTGGTCCCCTTTCAAACAGGAACGCACCAGCCCACCGTCCTTCACGCAAGCTGCCCACCCTCTCTTTACATACAGGCGGGCCACCAAGGCCCAGCAATCTCTAAACAACCGCCCCCCCCCCCCGGGCCTTCCATCTGGTGGAGCAGGGAAGCAAGGACTGCAGTAGCCCCAGATACTTCCCCGAATTCAGGCACCTCACACATGTGTACATTGGTACACAAAAGTGTTTGCACACTAAAAATACTCCCTATAGGAATTGTTTTTCTTCAAATTGCCACAGTAATGAACCTTCATCCTGCAATCATAATCTATAAAAATCTCAAAATCAAAACCGTGCTCTATAACTCAACAGCAGGAAATACACACATACGTGAAAAATTGCCCTCAGAGACCTCAGGATGAGAATTCCTGTGAGTGGAACTGTCACCGTGGACCCTACAAGCTAGACAAGGTGGCCAAGCTGCAGGCGTGTGCCACCAGCTCCTCTGCCAACAGAGGCTTTGGGATGTCAGTCAGCTTAGGCATCCCCTTCCTCTCCTCCTCTGCCTTCTTGCTCCTCCCTTTGCCCTCCTCCCTTTCTTCCTACAAAGGATGCCTCAAACCTGCTCTTTGAACTCAGATTTCTGTTCAACTGGCCACATAGCAGAGAGACACAGTCACTCACTCCTCTGGGAATTAGCGCATGTACCCATGTGCAGTTGAAGCACGCGATGAGCGGAACTGTGTGTGCAGTTCGCGTGTGCAAGGGCGTGTGTACAGGGAATATGGCATGCACAGGCACCGCACACTCAAACACAATCAGAAGAAGACGCTGCTGCAGTCAGAGCTGCCAATCCTCCTCCCCCACCCCCACCCCAGCACACAAGCCTCTCCGCAGCCTGAAGATAATGAGGGATTACCATGGCAACCCTTGAGCAAGCCTCACAACTCTTTTCATTCCCCAGAGCACAGCATGGCAGCTGCAGCTCCACCCCCCAGAACATACTGCTTGAGAGAGGAGGGCAACAAGATGGAGAGGCTGTTGTCCTGGCGCTTGCTAGTACTCATCTCAGGACATGGTCCTCCCAGAATCAGAGTCTTTTTATAGCCAAGGTCTCATCCCTGGATTTTAGTTTGCCTCTGGCCATAAGAAAACTAGAGCCAATCTCATTCAACTGAGCTGTTTCCAGGGATATTGGAGACAGAACTAAACCTCACAAACAGCCACATGCTGGGGGGGCGGAGAGCTTGGAATGGGCATTCCTTCACTGAGTTCTAGGTGTCTCTGTTGGCAGAACCTCCCATTTCTGAGGACTTCCATCCCACACATTTGGGATTCAGAGGCAGCGCACAGAGCTGAGCTGCCATCTGAGGAACTCTGCTCAATGACATGTGCGATACAGGTTTCTCCAGGTTCTCCATTTGCTTTCCAGATGGATGCTGGGTCTCCAAGTCACCTTCATGTGTCTCCAGGGAGAGTCAAAATACTGGCCTCCACTCAGGAGTGAGCAGCATGCTGGAAGCAGGGTGTCACTGCAGAGTGCAGAGGAAAGCCTGGGGGCAGGGCTGTAACATCAGGGCCCTCCTGCTCTAGGCCTCTTCATTTGTCCTTAGTCCTGTCCCTGGGTCTACAGGACAAGCCTTTCAGTTCAAGTCACTTCATGAGGCCAGCTCCCGAGGGAACATGTACGCAGACAGGAGGGTCAAAACCAAGCGGCTACTTGGTGAGGCAGGCCCACGGGCTGCGACTCCTGCCACTCCGAGTGACCCTCCGCTGCGGACTTTTCTAGCAACTGTAGCCCACATTCCTGTCTCTAAATTTCTTCAAGTAAAAATTCTTTCTCCCATCAGTGTCACCCTTGGGCTGGCAACTGTCATGATTCTTAGCAAGTACATGAAGCAGGTCTCCTAATCGGGTCTCTGTCGGGCAGCAGGCATCACCTATGCAAACTTCCAGGTGGAGGTCACCCAAAAATGTTGGCTTCTGATTTCCACTACCTCACACATAAGGGAAGAAGGTGACAAGCCCAGAGTCCAGGAAGCCAGGGTGCACCACACTCCCAGCCCCAGCCAGGGATCGGGGCAGCAGGAGCATCCTGAGGCCCTGCCTCTGCCACAGAGACCCAGACCCGACCCACAGTGCCACGCTTACCCTCATGTGCTCCAGTGGAAGGTAGTTTTAGGACAAGAACTCTGTAGTACACAGAGAAGGAGGAGTATTTCCACTCGTGGCCTAGGAACACAACCAAGCCCCAGCACACACAGTGGCTAGGGAAGGCGGGTACCCAGCCAGCAGCCACCGATGGTCTGGCAGAGGTCTCAGAGGCTGGGGCAGTCTTCTCATTCTGAGAAGTCATGCATATCAGGCCGGAGGAAGCCTTTGCTTACACAAGGACAAAAATAAATTATACAAAAACACGGATTGTGACCAGGAAAGATGGCTTACAGTAGCATGCCTGTTGTACAAATCATGAGAGCCTGAGTTTGAGTTCCTGAACCCACGTGACAAAGCTAGGCCTGGTGCTTATAATCCCAGTGCTGGTAAGGCTGAGACAGCAGGATCCCTAGGACTCACTGGCCAGCCCATCCAGACTATTTGTCCATCTCCAGGGCAGCAAGAGACCACATATCAAAATATAAGGTGAAAAGCTACTGGGAAATAAAACCTGCTACTTACTTCTGTCTTCCTCTGCACGTACACGAACACCCATGCACCCTCACACACATGTGCACACAAACGTGTACATATACACACCAAAAACACACATTCATAAATCAAGACAGGCCAACACACCACAAGCACAAGACCCCAGATGCTGCATGTGGGCAGCAGAGGGAGGCGAGTCCGGGCGCAGAGGCAGAGCTGTCCCCGAGAGAATGAGGACGACTGTGTGGGGCCCGCTAAACGGAGGACCACAGCACAAGGCAGCAGGCACAGAGGGAAGAGTACTGAGACTGAGCTCTTCCTTTAGCAGAAAGAGAAACCAATAGCCACAGAAATGACACAGGAAGCCTTCGGGACCAAGGGTTTGTCCAGTTTGAAGACTCAAAATATTTTACTAAATATCACATAAAAGTAACAACTTTCAAAAGTTGTTTGTATTGCTGTTCATAAAGAAAAATCAAGTTAATGATAAAGATGAACTAGGTCTGTTAAAGTGGCCAGTAGCATGAAAAGAGGCAAATAAATGAGCAATTACCACCAATATAACACCCATTTATAGTTCTGACAAGAATTATTCCCTTCCAATCTGGAAAGAGAGCTCTGAGGTAAGCACACATCCCACTCTTGCAGAGGGCCTGAGTTCAATTCCCAGTACCACATGAGGCAGCTCACAGCAGCCTGTTACCTCTGCATACACATGACATATAGACATACACATTCTAAATAAAAGAAGAAGCTTGTAAAGAAAGATTATTCCGTACTTAGGAATGGCCTTTTCAAAAACCACAACAGAGACACCCTGTCTCAAAAAAACAAAAACAAAAAGAAAGAACACAGTATCACACTGCCTCCTGAATACATACTTGCAGCAACTAGCCTTCACCAGAGAAGCTTCTTCTTGCAGTGGATGCCAGTGATGCATAGAACACCTTCTGAAAGTGCAGGAAATAAGCAAGTATGGAGTGAATGAACATCCAGCCTTAAAGGAGGCTTCTCTATCACACTCCCCACAGCACCCCCACAGGACTCAGCCAACGGCACTGCAGAGTGGTCAGGTTGTCAGAGCCAGAGGTTGGAAAGGGCTGGAGCAAAACAGGTTCCTCTGGACATGACAGGACAACTGAAGTCACGAACTCACAGCAGCTGTGTTGGCTGCACAGGGTTACCTAAGCTCCAGGCAGCTACATCAGAACTCCTCCTCTTTCCACCGCCCCCAGGCCAGGGCCAGATCGCAGGATTGTGCCTCCGTGCCTAGCTTTATGTGGTGCTATGGGTTAAACCCAGGGTTTGTGACTTGTGACCTACAACTATGGTAGCGAGGATGTCTCCCAACGGCCTGGCTGTGCAAGTGCTGCTGGCTGATTTCCAGTGTCGGCTTGATAGGGTTAGGGTCATTTGGGAAGAGGGATCATCAATGAAAAATGTCCCTAATAAATTGACCTATCAGTTGTAAGTAATTAATCCTGCATATCAATTAAATTCTTAAAGTAAATACACACACCTATGGACACCTGATTTTGACAAAGAAGCCAAACTATACAATGGAACAAAGACAGCATCTTCAACAAATGGTGCTTCTCTAACTGGATGTTTAAATGTACAAAAATACAAATAGATCTGTATCTATCATCCTGCACAAAACTAAAACCCACGTGAATCAAAAAAGCTCCACATAAATCCAGATATACTAAATCTGATAAAAGAAAAAGTGAGGAATAGTGTTGAACTAATTAGCACCGGAGACAACTTCCTGAACAGAATGCCAACAGCTCAGGCTCCAAGATCAACAATCAATAAATTGAATCTCATGAAACCTAAAACCCTCTGTAAAACAAAGGACAACAGGACAAAACAGCAGCCAACAAAACAGAAAAAGATCTTCACCAACCCTACATCTGACAGAGGGCTGATATCCAAAATATATAAAGAACTCAAGAAATTAGACAGCAACAAACCAAACAACCCAATTAAAAAATGGAGTACAAAGCTGAAAGAATTCTTGACAAAGGAATCTTTAATGGCCAAGAAGCAATTACAGAAATGTTCAGCATCTTTAGTCATCAGGGAAATGCAAATCAAAATGACTCTGAGATTCCATATTACATCCATCAGAAGGGCTATGATTAAAAAAACTCAAGTGACAGCTTATGCTGGCAAGCATGTGGAGCAAGGGGAACACTCCCCCATTGCTGATATGGGTGCAAACTTTTACAGTCACTTTAGAAATCAATTTGGCAGTTTCTCAGAAAATTGGGAATAATTCTACCTCAAGACCCAGCTATACCTCTCCTGGGCATATACCCAAAAGATGCTCCACTGTACAATAAGGACATTTGCTCAACTATGTTCATAGCAGCTTTATTTGTAATAGCCAGGAACTGGGAGCAACCTAGATGTCTCTCACCTGAAGAATGGATAAAGTAAACATGGTACATTTACACAATGGAATGTTACTCAGCTATTAAAATCATGTAATTTGAAGGCAAATGAATGAAATGTTAAAAGATCATTCTGAGTGAGGTAATCCAGATCCAGAAAGACAAACAGGGTATGTGCTCACATATAAGTGGATTTTAGCCATAAAGTATAGGATAAATATTCTACAATTCACAGACCCAAAGAAGCTAAGTAACAAGGATGGCCCACGGGAGGATGCTGGAATCTCACTGGCATGGAGGGAGGGAGGGATCTGAGTGGGAGAAGGGGTGAGAAGGGGAATAGGAAGGATGGAGTGTGGGGAGGATGGCGGTGGGAGAGAGAACTGGAATGAGGAGGCAGTAGGGTATCTCTGCGACAAGCTGGAAAGCTGAGACAATGGAAACTCTCGAGACTCTATGAGAGTGACCTCATTGCTAAGATACTAGCAATAGGAGATATGGAACATGAAGTGGCCACCTCCTGTAACCAGGCAAGACTTCCAGTGAAGGGATGTGGACACCAAGCCAGCCACAAAACCTTCAGCCCATAACCATTTCCTGTCTATGAGACAGTCATCAATAAAGAGGGAGCAGAAGGTGAGAGAACGGCCAACCAATGACTGGCTGAATTTGAGTTTCATGCCATGAGATAGAGCCCACTCCTGACACTATTAGTAATATTCTGTTATACTTGCAGACAGGAGGCTAGCATAACTGTCATTTGAATCAGCGGCTGATGAAAACAGAGGCAGAGACTCACAGCCAAACATTAAGCAGAGCTCAGGGAATCTTATGGAAGGCAGGGAGGAAGGATTGAAAGAGCCAGAGGTGAAGAACCACCACACATACACACACACACACACACACACACACACACACACACACAAACCTACAGAATCAACTAACTTGGATCCACAGGGGCTCACAGAGATGTCACCACCCAAAGATCATGCATGGGCTAGACCTAGGCCCCTGCACATCTGTAACAGATGTACAGCTTGGTCCTCATGTGGAACCTCTAACAGCAGGAGCAGGGGCTGCCTCTGACTCTGTTGCCTGCCTCTGGATCCCTTTCTCCTAACTGCTCGGCTCTGTCAGGCCTCAATGGAAAAAGATGTGCTCACTTTTACTACAGCTTGATACGCCAAGGCAGGTTCATATGCACGGGAGGCTCCCCTGCCCCCAGGGGAGAAAGGGAGGGGCATGGGGGGAAGAGGAGAAGGGAGGACTGGGAGGAGAGGAGGGAGGGGAAGTTCCAATTGGTATGTAGCGTTAATTAATTAATTAAATTTTAAAAGGAAAAATAAAAACGTAGGGAATTACCTGACTGAACATGGAAAAGGAGTTCGGGAGCACTGGGCCACACCAGGTTCTGCAGAGGTGGATGCATTCTACCTCCCTACTGCTCAGTGAGACCCTGAGTTCAAGAAGTCTGAGCGGGTGCTCAGGGAGGTTCCCAAAGCCCCAAGACACACAGACCATTGCCCTCGTGTTCTTGGTTGCTGACCCTGGCCAGGAGGGTGGGAAGGTCCTGAAGATGCCAGACGCTTTCATTGTAGAGCATAGAGAAATCAAGCCAGAGCTGACCTGTAAATGTCCTCTCTTCTGGCCAGATTCCAAAGTGCTGGAATGTCCTGTACAGGCCGCTAGAGGAGAAGCATCCTCCTACATTTACCTACCCAGGGTGACGCAATCCTAACTTGCTGGGTAAGATTCACCCACTGCCACTGTGTCCTGGTTGGATCTGAGGCCTGCTCCAATGGAGAGGATTCATGCCTGGTACTGTGAACCTCCTCAGAAGCCCACAGCTGGTGATCTCAGAGGCTATGGACCTACTGCTAAGTAGACACCTTCTACCTTTTAAACATCTGTGCTTATCACCCTTGATTAGTGTTGCTCTCAGCTTCGGTGTGAGACGCTTCTTTTGCAGTGGGCAGCACTCAGATGGAAACAAAGAACTAAGTCAAGGTACTGAGATTAAGTGACTGTTGAGGGCCCGGTCCAAATGGGACATCGATATCAAACCCGCTACCCACCCACCCCAAACCCCGGAGGCTCAGGGAACATTACATAAGATATGGCAGAAAAAATGTCAGAGCCCCAGCATGGCATGAGTCTTCCGGATGTGGAGCGGCTGTTGAAATCATGGACTCATTGCAGCTGCCTTATCTACAAGACACAGAGGGTTTCAGGCGGCCTCCATGCTACCTGAGGAGCTGCTTGTAACTGACGGCTCTGGGAGAGCAGTCTCCTTGGAACTGCTGCTGCTAGGAAGGAGCCCACGCTCTGATGTAGAACTCCCCACCCACGTGTGGGCAAGCAGCACTAGCTGGACTTTGGGTTATAAAAACAAAGAAAGAGGCATAAAGGGCATGAGGAGATACGTTAAGCGGGACTCAAGGTGGCGAAAGAAGGAAATTAGAAGTGGGTCAGATAAAGGTATATTATATGTATGTATGAGATTGTAGTTAATTCAATAAAAAATACTCAGGACTGGAGAGTGGTTAAGAGCACTGGCTGCCCTTTCACAGGGCCCAGGTTCAATTACCAGCATAGGCTTGGTGGCTATTTGAGCTAGTTTGATGCCAGCTTGACTCAAGCTAGAGTCATTTGGAAGAGACTCTCAGATGAGAAAATGCCTGCACAGGATTGCCTGCAGACTGCTCTGCAGGACATTATAAAAATTAGCCACTGATGTAGGAGGGCCTAGCCCATTGTGGGTGGTGCCACTCCTGGGCTGGTGGTCCTGGGTGTTATAAAAAGCAGGCTGGAAGCCTTGAGTGAGCATTTTTCCACAGCTTCTGCCTCCAAGTTCCTGCCCTACTGGAGAACCTGACCTTACTACCCACAGTGAAGGACTGTTACCCGGAAGTGTAAGTGAAAGCAACTTTTTTTTTTCCGCCACAAGTTTCTTTTGGTCATGGTGTTTTACCACAGCAATAAAAATCTTAACTAAGTCAGTGCCTAACACCCGTCTGTAACTTCAGTTCTAGAGGATACATCACCCATCTCTAGCTTCCACAAGCGTGGGACACACACACTATGCACAGATTTAAATGCAGGCCAAGCATACATATAAAATTAGTGTAAATACTATTCTTTTTTTAAAAGAAAGAAATATCACAGACATAAAACGTCCTTAGATCCAAAGTAAAATCTCAATGATTTAGAGAGCAACAGCCTAATGTCGCTTGAGTGTGTGAGGAGAGTATGTATACAGACACTGGCTGTGTCCCTGGGGCCTCCTTAGCCCTCAGCACCAGACAGGAACTAATGAGCCACACCCACACCTGCCCCTGCCCTGTGTGAACTTAGGTGTCACACAAAGAAGAACTTCAGAGAGCACCCTTTGCAGGGTCACCACAGACCCAGGCACTCCCTCAGGACCTTTGCTTCAGAACAAGGCATTAATACAAACATAATACCTAGAGGCAAACAGAAGGCAAACAGGGGCAGCCATTTCACAGCAAGACCCCCAAGAAGACAGCTCCCCCATCTGTCACCGCCAGTTTAAGACGAAGGCTGGTTACTTCGTAGGCTCAGTGTCTTGTTAACTACATGACACTAAGAACTGCAGCCATTTACAGGGTTGCAGGGTAGAGTTTCAAAGGAGAGCGGGATGGAGTGTCAGAAACGTAATTTGGAATTCCAAAGTAGAGAAAACACTAAGTCAAGTCACTAAGATGGTGGTGATAGAAGAACCTAGAGAGTTTGTTTGGAAGTTATAGCAGTAAAATGCATCCATTTCCCCCAAGTAATGGTCCTCTCTCAGGGAAGATCCTCCTCCTCAGCTGAACGTGCTGTTTGAAGAAGGGAACACAGAGTGCTGAGAAAGAAGGGAGCATCCTCCTAATGAGCTAGATCAGCAGAGCCCAGCCTGTCTCCTTGGGGTTTGAGATGTCACAGGCAGAATGCCTTCACACCCAGAATTGTGGATGGACAAGAAAGGACAAAGGACGGCAGAATATGACGCCACGTGCCAGCAGTGCCTAGCTGTCTGCTCTGGATCACTTTACAACACGCTGATGAGAGAACATGGAACAGCTCTCGGATTCTGCCTCCTTCATGTGAGCTATGAGCCTGAGAAAGTGTAAACCAGCCAGCTACAAGGGCACTAGCAATTTTAATAATTTCTTTATAGTATGATATAATAATACGATCACTACTTTAAAAGTCCTGAAAGGGCTGACGAGATGGATGAGTAGTGAAGAGCAGTTATTCTACAGCTGCATGGACCAGGTTCAGCCCACAGAATGGGAAAGTCTTCGCCAGCTCTACAGGGTGGGAAAGGAAAGTCTTCACCAGCTCTACAGGGTGGGAAAGGAAAGTCTTCACCAGCTCTACAGGGTGGGAAAGGAAAGTCTTCGCCAGCTCTACAGGGTGGGAAAGGAAAGTCTTCACCAGCTCTACAGGGTGGGAAAGTCTTCGCCAGCTCTACAGGGTGGGAAAGGAAAGTCTTCACCAGCTCTACAGGGTGGGAAAGTCTTCGCCAGCTCTACAGGGTGAGAAAGGAAAGTCTTCACCAGCTCTACAGGATGGGAAAGTCTTCACCAGCTCTATACATGACGGAGGGCCAGTTCCAAGAATACACAGTAAACTAAAAGAACTGGACATCAAAAACAAATAGGTACAGTGGCATACACCTTTCACCCTAGCAGTTAAGGCGGAGGCACGTGGATCTCTGTGAATTTAAGACTAGCCTGATCTACATAGTGAGGTACAGGATGGCCAGAGCTTCAGAGCAAGACCCTGTCTTCAGGGGGAAAAAGACAAATAGAGGGATGGAGACATGGCTTAGGGGTTAAGAGCACTGGCTTCCCCTACAGAAGATCAGAGTTCCATGTGGCCAACTTCAGTTCCAGGGGGACCCAGTACCCACTTCGGGCCTCCTGTGAACTGCACTCACGTGGTGCCCAGCCATGCAGACATACATGCAGGCAAAAATACCCATACACATGGAAGGAGAAGAAGAAAATAAAATAATTTTATAAAAGGAAATCAAATAACCCAATTTAAAAATATAGTACAAAACTAAGCAGAGAGTTCTCAAAGAATGAAATACAAATGGAGAAGAAACACTTTTTAAAAGTCCAACATGCTTAGCCATCAGGGAAATGCATCTAACCCCAGTCATCGTGGCCAAGATTAATGAAAGAAATGACAGCAGGTGCTGTCTCATGAGGATGTAGGAAAGGGAGACACTTTGCTGCTGGTGAGGGTGCAGATCTGTATGGCCATTATGGAACTTGAAGTGTAGGTTCCTCAAACCACTGAATACAAGGTCCAGGTGCACCAGCATATATCCAAAGCACTCTGCAGCCTACCACAGAGATACCTGCTCAGCCATGTTCATTGCTGCTCTACTCATAACAGCTGGCTATCTGAAACAGCCCATCCGCTGATGAATATATAAGGAAAATGTGGCACATTTACACAATAGAGTATCATTCAGCACTTAAGAAAAATGAAATTTTTCAGATAAAAATATAGAGATAGGAAAAAAATCATAAGTAAGCTAACTCAGACCCAGAAAGACAAACATTACGTGTTTTCTTTTATATGTGGATGTTATAATTTAAGCTTTAGATACATGTGTTTCATTCATAACATGCACAGAGGTTGGGTAACTAGTTAAAAACTATGAGAAAGATAGGTATTTTACAAGAAAGGTAAATAGAATATAGTGTTATTAAAAAATAAAGAGGAAATTATTATAGAAGGATTAAACCAGCAGAAGGCAGGGAAGATAGCAGGGAGGTGGAAGGACTATGGGGAGGGATAAACACTAAAGGTCTTTTGAAAAGCAATATTTAAAGCTGCTGCTGTAGAATTATAATGTCATAAATATTATAATGCATATAATAGCTTTAAATGGAGCTATCATATAAGGGGAAAGACAGCACACACTACCAAATAAAACTCCCATACCAGGAACTAGTTACATACTTTTGAGTCATTGACCAAAGAGGTCCCATAGACCTTGTGGTGGTTTGAATTGAAATGGTCCCCCACTGATTCACAGATTTTAATTGTTGGCCACCTGAGCGTGGCACTGTTAGGAGGTGTGGCCTTGTTGAAGTAGATGCGATCTTGTGGGAGGAAGTGTCACAAGGGGTAGGCTTTGAGGTCTCAGCCGCTCAAGCCAGGGACAATGCCTCTTCCTTCCTGCTGCCCATGGATCCAGATGTAGCACTCTGAGCTCCTCCTCCAGCTCCTGCCATGATGGCAGTGGAATAAACCTCTGAACTGTGAGCTAGCCCCAGTTAAATGTTTTCCTTGATAAGTGTTGCCTTGATCATGGTGTCTCTTCACATAGGTAGATCCTAAAACAGACCCCGTCACCCACAACATTACAATCTACTGCTGACGCTGTTGGTTGCCCTCCACTCCCTGACAGTAAGACCCTGTTGCTGGAGAGAGCAGATATTTATGTCACTGAGCACAAGGAAAACGAGCTAGTTCTCAACCAAAAGCGTCAGCACTAGAGAATAACCATCAGTCTCATCCAGCTGTGAACCCTGCAAGCTACCACAGCGTCAGTCCTGTCTGCAAGATAAGCCCTGGTGCATCAGTGGCACCGGCATCAGCGGAGAAACCAACTGCTTTTAAACTTGAAGTTAAGACCTATTCCATGGTATGGAACCCATACCCGATACCATGAATGAGGCAAAAGCTGAGGCTAGCTGGTTTATGGGCTTGGGAAAAACCTGCACTAGAAAGACATAGCAACGAAGTGACTCCTAAAGACATGTGCTATACCCACAGTTCATTGCCTCACTTGGCCCTTATCAGAGAAGCTTCCTTTTGCAGCAAATGATGTAATTAACAAAATGATCCATAAATGGTACATTGGGCAGAGAGTGAGAAATTTTAGAGCCCTAAATAGGATGTCATTATCATACATGCCCCTCAAGGCTCAGAGTGTGGAGGAAAGAGCAAAAAGATTCTAAGAGCCAGAAGTAGTGGATGACTGCAAGGAAACTGTTTTCCAGACAAAACAGGGCTGGATCCACATATGAACTCACGGAGACTGTCAGCTCAGCCCAGACAGAAATCCCAGCAGAAGGTAGAAGAAGTGGACACAAAGTCTCAACCCTATGCAAGAAGCTGTTTTCTATTGGTAGCTTCTGGGAAAAGCGAAAAGAAGTTTTCTTCAAAGGAGTATCACTGAGTATCGACCTCATTCCAAGACCTACTTCACGCTCAAGAGTAGTTGGTCAACACAGAATGGATTCCCCTTGGGTTTTCGGGGGGGGGTGGCAGGGAGTTGGCAGAGTTTGGCACAGGCCATGCAGAGAAGGCTGTGCCAAGCAAGTGAGCTTCCTGAAGGCGGCCCATCTTTCTTGCCCAGCTGACAATGGGTATGCCCTGGCGAGGCATGGACCCAGGGATTTTGTCTCCAGATTGCTTCTTGCTGCTGATACGCCTTTTCATGTTTGTCATTGCTGTGTCCCTCATATACATCACAGCATGAAGAGATCCTCACTGAGTATTGTTTCCTGGGTATTTACCTACTCTGTTGGGCAAACTTCCTGCAGATCAATTCGAAAAGGTGCTTTCATAAAATAATGCTGCTTAGATGAACTGATGATTTTATAATTCCTGATAATGATTATAGAATTCCTGATTTGAGTCAAGTAATTCCAAATCCTACTGCAGAATATCAAAAGCTGAGCAGGGAGTTCTGTGAGCCTTCATTTGTCACAAGCACAGTTACAATCTAGGAAAACATTCATTCTAAGTTAGGCCCAGGGATGAGGTCACAAATCTCGGTGTGCACCTGTATGATTAACTAATTTAAGCCATTCAAGGCTTTAAAAATAAGATGTAAGACAGATGACCTGTTTCTTGATTTAAAAAAAAAAAAGCCTATGACAAAAAAAAAAAAAAAAACCCTATTGCTCTGAACTAATAATGAGCTTGTGGAACAACAGATAAAAATATTACTGAACTTGCAGAGCTAAGAGATGAAGAACGTTTAGTTAGGTTCCAGCCTTAATGGAAAGACATGTAAACAATCACCTTGCTGTAAGCCCTTAAACCTTGCTGACCTTAAACCTTGTTAACCTTTGGCATGAAACACTGTTGCTCTGAACTTACAATGAACTTGTGGAGTGAAGTTTAATGTTCAGTCTTAATGGAAAAACATGAAATCAATAATCCTGCTGTATTTCCCTTTGTGTAACAACTTTATCTGCTTCCGTGATAATTGCATCTATGGCCATAAGGTAATTTTTCTTCTGACTTCAGAGCTTTCCTTTAGAGGATATATAAGCCTGAGAAAAATATAAACAGTTGTTGTTTGGAATCTCTTGAAACCCACTCGTCAGGGCTTTGCTGTCTGTCTCTCTGTCTGCCTGTCTCTCTCTGTGTATTTGTATGTATGAATGTGTGGATTTGTTGAAGTGTGTTGGAGCCCACTCGCCTTCATCCACTAGCTGTTGTGAGCGTGTGATTCTATTCTCTCCTTCTTTTCTTCTTCTATTGGTAGGTTCCTCAGAAGCCATCAGCTCTGGCCCCGCCCCCCCCCCTTTTTCCTTTAGGCTCTCACACTGTGACCAGGGGAAACAGCCCAGATCCACCATCTCTGGCTGTTAGAGAGTTAAGAAAGTCCAGAGTTTCTCACCAGAAGCTACAAACTTCTGGCCCCTCTCCCCACCCCTTCTCCCCACCGCCTCAATGTCCTACTCTGTTTTGCTCTGTGTGTCAAAGCTTTTGACATTCAAGTCAGCTTTTGATATGAGTTTGTTTGTGTTAGAAGATAAAGAACATGAATTTGCATGGGTAGAGAGCAGGAGAAAACTTAGGAGGTTAGAGAGAAGAACGTATATGATCAAAACATATCATGTGCATTTTTAATTAAAAAAAAAAACAGAAAATGATCCCTATTTCTATTGATACTATTTTCAGAGAAGGAAACACTTAAGAATACATTTGACATGTAAGAGATCACAGCAAGTGATCATCTTCCCTCCACCTTTCTCACTCGCCGTTATTTGACTTTGGTGTCCTCCAGAGCAGCAGGTGCAGATGCTTAGCATTGGCTTGCCAGACATTTTCAAAGTAGAGGAGTGCGGCAACTTTCCGGATTGATGACAGTGTGGGAACCTGAAGGAATGCTCCTTCCCCAGAACAACCTTTGGGAGAAAAATTCACAAGATGTGCAACCCTTGGAACGTGGACCCTCGTGACTGGGAGCGTGGTGGTGAGCACTATCTAAGATGGCTGGAGCAAGGGCTCAGTCTCAAAGGATTTTCCCACTAGGCTTGATGAACTCCGAGCCCTGAGTTACAGGCATGCCTGAGCCAGAAGACTGTTAGAGGCAAGCATTAGCCTTTATCAAAGCTCATTGCAAACACTAGATACATGAGGCTCAAATATACATTGAACAAATTTAGTTAACTAAAAGTATTAATCCATGAATAATATTTTTAAAGTTAGTGCAACTGTAAACACTGAGGAACTGGTTTCCAGAGGACACACTGGTACGTCAGCAAACCACCCATCCTACCAAATACTACAGGCTCTAAGTGCTGTCTGGTGGTCATGGCTTATGAAACGATTCCCAGGAAGTAGCACATTTGGGGATCCTTTAGGAGCATCCTGTGGAAGCTAGAGGAGGAAGCTAGAGGTGGGTCTCTAGGGATAGCCTTTGAAGCTCTGCTTCAGCTCTGGTTCCAGCCTCGCTCTCTGCTTCTTGGTCTTCTGTGATGTAGAGATCTTCTCCACATGCTCCTGACACTGGAGCCCACCACACCTTCCCCTACATGGCGGCAGTGTAAGGACCCGCTATTATGTGTTCCTGCCACCACAAGCTCAATTTTGGGTCCTCTCCATGATCATTGAAACCCCCAAAACTATGAGCCAAAATGAAACTTCCTTCCCTTAAGGTATTTCTGTCAGATATTGGGGTTACTAAAAGCACAAAGGTAACTAAAACATAAAATTGGTACCAGAAAAGTGAGGTCACTGCTGTGAAGAGAGCTGAGCCTTGGACCTTTGGAGCTGGCTTACAGGATCAGCACAGGGACAGTAGGTGTCGCTCAAATGCTACAGGGGAGGAAAATGATAACTCATTTGAAAGACATTCATTTGGAAAGAAGGTGGTATTGGTGCCATGCTAGAAAAGAGACAACTAGTTTAGCTGTTTCCCAGGGTTTGGCAGCAGCTCAAGCGCCTGGGACACTATTGCTCAATTTCTTATTATGTGACTAAAATAAAAGAATTCAAATAGGCTACAGGGGCACCAGACTACCAATATCATGTTACAGTAGTTTAGAGGGACAGACTCTGGTCACCAGAAGTGGCCAAGCCACCAGGGCTTGCAGAGGCTCCCTCCTAAAGGGGGCCAGGGTCAGAAACCTGGGCACCTGGGTGTCCTGAGTAGGAAAATGAGATAAATGGTGAGATCCCTCTGCTGAGAACTAGGCACCTGCGCTCTGAGAGCTGTCAGGCGAGGTTGCTAGCTCAAGAGGGAGGAGGCCTTTGAGCGCCCAGGTCAGAGGCTATACACACTTCCGGGAACAATGGAGATGACACTCAGCCACCTACAGGGAGCACCATGAGCACTCAGCCACCTACAGGGAGCACCATGAGCACTCAGCCACCTATAGGGAGCATCATGAGCTCTCAGCCACCTACAGGGAGCACCATGAGCACTCTCAGGCACCTAGTCCCACTGACCTCCAGACAGGCTTCTGGATCCTTCTCACAATTCAGCCAGCACCACCATAATCACTCACCGGGAGCCCCTTGAATAAGGCCACCATTGTGTTTCTGGTAAATTTGGCTTTCCAGGGCTTTTAACTCTGCACAACTAAGAGCTGATATTGCATGGAGCTCACTGTCATGAGGATAAACATGGAGACCCGGGCAGCCACATCAGTAGCACCAAGCTTCAGCTCACAAGGGCATTTGCTGAGATGCAATGATAAAGCCACAGCCACTGCACTGAGTACAGGAGCAACACCAGTGCTTTAACTGAAGAAAAAAAAAGGCATCTTTCTCTGGGGAAAATATATGTATATGCATCTTCTCTTTGAAGATGCCTTTTCAGAAGAAGAGAACTGCTTGCGAGATTAATTCAGATGTGCATGCCACCAGCTATAATAAATAACCCTAAGACACAGTCACCTAAGCCAGCAGACTCTAGAGCAGTGATTCTCAACCTGTGGGTTGTGACCCCCATGGGGGTTGCATATCAGATATCCTATGTATCAGACATTTACATTATGATTCATAACAGCAGCAAAATTACAGTGATGAAGTGGCAACAAGAATAATTTTGTGGCTGGGGTCAGCACAACGTGAAGAACTGTATTATGGTGTCTCAGCCTTAGGAAGGTGATAACCCATCCTCACGTTACGAAGGTCTGCAGATCATGGTTGCTCAATAACATCTCTGAGGAGAGGCGTTCATCTGCTGGTAAGGGCAGATTCCTCTCTGGTGCCACCAGTGGCCATGGTGATAGGTAGAGACAGTGCCTTGAAGACACCGCAGGCAGAGCTGGTCTATTCCTCTACAGAGACAAAAGTCCCTCTACAGCTCCCTCTACAGAGACAAAAGTCCAGCGGTTACTGAGGCTACAACAAAGTTTTCTTAGACTGGGGGACAAATCCAGTTTCTCATCCAAGCTCTGCCTGGCTCAGCTCTCCCATGATGTCTTTACTGTGACATGAGCAGCCATGCCACCATGCGCTTCCAAATGACTCTGCTTCCTGTTTTTAAAAACAAAATTCCATTTTCCTCTGCTTGGGTGTCGGGCACCTCAGTGCTCGGCGGTGACCTCCACATGGTGTGTGGCCTTCCCGCCACAGAGGAGGTGGGGTACAGTGCAGGGTTCCATCATCCATCGCTCTGGGTGTGGAGAGCTGGCGGGGAGTGTATCAGGCAAAGGCCCGATTCTCACAGACTTTGCGCTCTAACAGTGTAGAAGACAAAGTAGTCAACTCTACTGCATGCCTCACCTTGCAAACAGATGGCTGCCTCTCCACCGCTGTTGCCTCACTCCAGGCTCTACTTGCCCCCTTTCTTACAAACAAACTTCTAAAAGCTCTTAGCTCTTCCGTTGCTGTTATCTCCATCTTCCTTGGATGAGAGGAGATGCTCCCCAAGGCCATAGCTGTGTCTACTGTCAAGGAACTCCTCTGTGGCCTTCCCATAGTGCTCTGCTTCTCCTGGGGTGAGGCTCCTCTCTCATTGAGCCAGTTTTTCAGCCCACCAATGACCGAGGCCTCATGGGCGGGATGCAGCGTCCAGAGGCATGACTGCCTGACAGAGCACAGACCACACACCGTCTGCCTAGCCACCATGATTCTTGACCACAGTCTCCTGCTTCCATGAGGCTTTCTATATTCAGGAGTAGCTCATGCTGTCCTGAGGCAAAGGGGCAGTGCTAGTCAGCCAGAGCAGCAGCCGTTTGGGGGCCATGTGCTTCTTCCGCCTTCCTCAGAGGAGTCCCCAGTGTCCCCTGCAAGCAGGACAGCCCTTCCTCATACCTGTCACACTTCCACTGTTTTCCCTGTGTCTTTGAGGTCCTCGTGCCTGCTGGTGGAATTTAGGTAGTAGTTTTCTCCCATTGAGGAGAAGAGGGTGATAAGCACGGGTGGCAGAGGCATGGATCTGGATTGCACTTCCAGGTGAGTACCCGTCTCACTCAGTGCGTCCCTCACAGACAACCAAAATGACGCTGCAGAGAGCATGTCCATAAGTGTGGAGCACCCGTTGGCCCCAAAGCTCCGTGAGGAAGGGGAGTCTTTACAGGAGCCCCATCCCTGAGGATAGCTTGTCAAACCCGTTGATTTGGGCTGCAAGAACAGAAGTCAGAAGGGCAAGAGGGATAAGACCCCGAAGCCATTGGGTTTTAGGGGTGATTGTTGGCACTCTCTGTATGCACCCCTCCCCCGCTCCCCCGGCCTTTTTCTCTTTTTCAGTCAAAAACCTGAATTTGAAAATCCTGCAAACACCCAAGAAACTTACACACTGTGGTTATAAATTTAAAAAGGTCAAGTGTACTTAACAGGCTCTCCAATTAACACCATGAAGGGAGCTGAAGTTCAGCCAGGTTCCCGTGGGTGTGGGGCCTCTCTGCAAGAGCTGCCTGGCAGAACCACCCCTGACTTCAGCTCCACATAAATGATGCAGAAATGGCTCCCAGTGTGAGAGCTGACATTTAGAGCATGAATTGGAGGCTGAAAGAGCTTCCCTCAGACAACAGAAAGGCCTCTGCTCCACCCAGAGCCCTGCTGAGCCTCTGACCTTGCTGGATTTCCTGCTCAGAAAACCTTGCACCTGGCGACAGAAATTCTTCAGGCAGAATTTTCAACAGATAAGGTTTCTTGTTCCTCAAATCAATTTCTCAAGGCTGGTCATTGCTCCTTCCAAATGCTGTGATTACGTTAACCATGTTCGTTAAAACTGAATTACCCAGTGTTTAAGAAGGTCTAGTGTGAGACAGGAGCTCACAGCCCTGAGCCCAGCTCTCCACCACAGTGTCCCTCACAGCAGCTGGGAGGCACAGCCTTAGTTCATCAGCTCTTACTCCTCCTCACCACCCACCAAACCCCAAACTTCGACCTAACCTAGCTGACAAACAGCCAGGCAGCTATAGGAGTTTCTCTCTTCCCACCCAGGTAAGGACCCCTCACCCCAGGGTCAATGGCCCAGGGAGCAGGGTCAGGCAACACCAAGAATAGACAGTTTCCAGGGCTGGCCTAGACAAGACAAGCACAGCAACTCTCTACTTGACTGAGGTGCCCCTGGTTAAAGAAAAGGGCAAAGGATTGGCTCTGACCATGCGTGAGGGAAAGGGCTAGGCTGAGCACGCTTCCTGTGGAGACCGCCAGCCCAGGCAGGACGTGCTTCTCACCTTTAGCACAAAATGCCTTCAGAACATTTTTACCAATGGAAAGAGACTGAGACTGAAAAGCAGGATAGCGTAGAGATGATTGCAGTGCATCGCAGGGGTGCCAAGCTAAGCAGGTACCCCAGAAGCTGCCTCTGTGGCTTACTCCATGCCACAATCAGTGATAAATGCCGAGACTGTCTTCTGACACAGTGGCTACCACAATGAACACTAAACACCCTGATAGTGGCTCACCACAAGACCTTTGAGAGCCCAAAGCAGTCCCCAAGAGCAAACTCTCCCAAGAGACAAAAGTACAGAGCAGTGGGGCTAGAGTGTTACAGCCCCAAGAAAAGGTGCCAGAGGCAGAGGCATCAATTCCCACCTTTTAAGCAAGTAGTAGCTCACCCTAGCTGACCACTGAAGTGGGCCTTTCAGTTGCCTTTGGTCACTGAAGGGCACAGGTCTCTGGCCTCCCTGAGCTGGCCGTGCCTCAGGCCCTCAACACAGGCATGCACATAGGTCCTGAGTAATGCTCCAAGGCCGATGTACCTGTGGGGACAGCAGTCAGAAGCCTTCCAGGGCCTTCTTCAGCTGCCTAGAGTCTGTATGCAGTGTGAACCCACACACCAGTGATGAGTCTACAACAGAAGCAAGGACCTCATACCAAGCCCCTCCTGCAGCCCTGAACCAGCTTGTCCTCACAGCCCTTGTACACTTGCCTCTCTTAAAGCATTTTGATCAAAGAACAAAAAACGAAAACAAAGAACACAAGCCTATGTGTTCATGTGCTTATAGTCACAGGGCTAGGAGGCAAAAATGGGAGGGTTTGAGGCCCCTGGGCAGCCAGTCTAGCTGATCAGTGAACCTCACTGAGTTGCTGTTCCCCTAAAACAAGCTAGAGAGCATTGGCCGTGTGTACACAGCCTCCTTCTACACCACGGGCTGCTGCTCTGAGCTGCATCTCTGAAGGTGGCTACTCACACCCCTGCAGCAGCTAACAACTGCCGATAGCTCCTGAGCTAGGGATGGGACCACATATGCGCCTCCCTCATCCATACTGGGGTTTGGCTGGCTTGCTCTTGTGCAGGTCTAAAGCACGTAGTTACAGTCCCCCCCCCCCAGAGTTCATGTGTGCAATGCCCGGTCTTATCCAGCAAACACCATTTCATGACATTCACTATCTCTGGCTCTTACAGTCTTTCTGCCCTCCCTTCCACAGTGAACCTCAAGCGTTGAAGGGAGGACTGTATGGATGTCTCACTCAGAGCTCAGCACCCCACAGTCTCTTATTCTCTGTTTGACCAGATGGGGGTCTTTATACTAATCATCACACGTTGCAAAAGATAATTTCTCTAAGTAGGTCTGACATATGCACTAATGTATGGATAAACAGATTAAGAAAAAACTCAGGAGGGAGTTTATTAGTGTATCCATTTATCAGAATATTACTAGGTTCAGTTGTAGGACCTATAACGCAGCCAGTCATGTATTGTTGGCCCAATTAACATAACCAGACATGAGTTCTGTGAAGGTGGCTTTGAACCCGAGAAGAAGGTGTTGGTTACTCCTGTACTCTTCCTCTACTGCGGCACCAGTAGACATCTTGACGGGCTCATCATTGCTGCAGCTCACAGATTCACAGCTGGCTAAGGCTGTTAACAACTCTTCTTCCCCAGTAGCAGGCGGAGGACCTTCCAGCACTGCAAAAGCCGGCCGGTGTAGATAGAAGCTTCCAGGCTGCTGCCAGCTTGACTTCTCCATGTCCTGTGACTCAAATACGTAGTCTCTGCAGCAAAGGGATTTAACACCCAGTTCTCGGTGGTAAACAAGAGCAGCAGCAATGGCCTGTGATGCCATGTTTGTGTGACCTCCTGGGTTCTCAAGTTTAGGACCACACAGCACTCAGTGGGAAACAAACGAACAAACATCACTGCGCCCAGCACACTCCTGTGACACGTGCTCTACTTCCCAGTCCAGATCAACACCCTGTGCGTAAATATTACCACTTCATTGGCCTCGTGCCACAACAATGGGTTCTCACGCTCGTATTGTGTTTCCCCTCATTTTCCTGGAGCTGTGTCTCCCCGTTTATTTAGTCTCCATGTCCTCTCCATTTGACACTGTCGTTTTCTGTGTTGGCAGGTCTCTTTTCTTTCACTGTATGTTTTCTCAAGGTGCAAGGTCATCCTGGGCTGCCCACTTATCGTTAACAAAGACGTAGAAAAATCTGGCTGGCAGTTATGGTCACCTGGTGACCCCCAGTAGGTGTCAGGGGAAGGAGATGCCACTGACATTCTTACTTGGGCAAACTTCTGTTCTTACTTCCACGCCCAAACTCACTAAATGCACACGGGCATGCACAGGCATGAGTGCACATACACACACAGGGCAGAACCCGGAAGGGAAACACCACAGTGGACAAGTGAGATCGAGGATACTGCGTTTCCTTTAACGTACTGTGAGGCCGGCTGCCCCTGCAGGAGCCTGGGCTTAGCCAGTCTCACAGGGATATTCCAGATGCTAAAATGGCCTCTGCTTTTTAGAGTCACCTCACCTAAAGCGTGCAAGACACAGGGGCTTTACCCTCCCTTCTTCACTACCACACCCAACCTACGACTCTTTCTAGTAGGCGGAAAGTTGGTGTTTGGATGCTATATTTACACCAAGAAACTCAACAGACTCTATTCATTTCATGAACTTTGCCAAAAGAAAGGAAACAACACATTGATGTTCCTTTTCGGGAGCCGGCTGAGTCAGTGCTTGGCCACACTTTATGTGGACAGAGCAGACATTTCTAAGTGAGATCCAGGCGCCTTTCACCACTGCACTCGTGTTTACGTTGATGTCTCAGTTTTCATTCTGCTCTGTTTCTGTATGTTTAACAGACACACAACTCCTCAAAAGCCTAAAATCGTTTGAATCATAACAAAGTTACAGCCATCATCCTCAAGACATTGTTGTATGATGCTCCAGGCAGTGTCTCCGATGAGTGATGCTCACTGGCCCTGCATCCTTGTGAGGTCGAGTCCATGCAAACCTGACGAAAGCAGCTGATGCTCACTATCCCCCGGTCCAAAGCACAACATACTGAAGTCACTGGCCCTGAAGAAGAGTCCTCCAGCACCAAAGCCAGCCTCCTGGCCCTACCCATGAATGCAGATGCTTAGGTGGGGTGTGGCCACACAGGGAGGCAGGAGCTAGGGCTTTTGTCACCCTCCTGAAGCTTGAGCTCCACATACAGTATCCTTTACACAGACAGAGACACAGCTACATACTCCCTCTGTGTCAGCAGACCTGTACATACTATGTCTGCATTCTTCAAACACCAAGCAAGAGTCCCCACAGTCCTGCCTGCTCCCACAACCTGCAAAAGTACCAAGATGGCCTCCCTCAGCAGGCAAAGGCTGAGCAGAAAATAACTCTGGGCTCTCCTCCCAGTGGCAAGCAATGCCACTCCATCTGCTGCCATCTCAAAGCCCAGCTTTGAGAGAGAAGATTTGTGCAGACGCAGATAAAGAATGAAAACAGCAACTACCCACAGGGAGGACGTGGAGGATTCTCAGAGCCAGGAGAGACACTCTGGATATCAGCAGTAGCCAAGGGGCCCTGCAGTTCTCCCCAGGAGGAACGAGAGCTAGAACGGAGAAGGCACAACTCCAGGCATTTGTCTTCATGTAGTAGAGGATGCTGAAGGCATCCCAGTGCAGAGACACATCTTTAAAACAGGTAGAAGGATCTGAGGCAGGGAATGAAAAGGACAGAGTTGAGGAAAAAACAGTGGCTCCCAGGGTCTGACGGGAAGCCAGCAGATGCCCAGAAAGGGACACAGGAAGTTGGGGAGTAGATAGGTAAATTCACTGCAGCTCAGTCAGGGCCCCTGGGCTCTCTCCTCCATTCTCCTGCCCATTGGTTAAGCTGTCAGGGTAATACCAGGGTACTCTAGGGGAACACAACCTATAGAATGAAACTATATATAGATCCAGGAAGATGATGTGTTAGAGTAGCCTACAGGCTGTGATCCAGCCAGGCCAACCTTGTCTATTTACAAATGGAGAGCCCAAGACTCCAGAAGATGCTCACGAGGCTGGATGTCCCAGACGCTCTTCAGTATATGCTGGACTACCAATGAAATAAACTCTAATGCCATGAGGGAGTCGATTTGCTAGCCAGAGTGAGGGCGAGCAGGCAAAGAACAAAAATCTTCCTTTTTCCTCGTCTTCTACATGGGCTGCCAGCAGAAGGTGCGGCCCAGATTAAAAGTGGACCTTCCCACACTGAAAGATTGCAGGTGGGCGCTCCCTCTTCAAACAACTTCATAAAGGAGACAATCCCTCACAGGTGTGCCGGCTTGGCTTTGAGTTAATTCCAGGTGTCATTACGTTGACAACCAAGAATGCCATCACTGTCAGTAAGATCAGATCTTTGAGATGAGGATCCAGCCAAATCAAGATTGGCAGGGAAGGGCTGAAAAACCAAATGTGAATGGAGAGGACCAGTAAAGTCCAGGAACAATGGCAGGGGCCATGACAGGTTCACAGGGCTCAGTGGGCAGACAGCCGCAGGACAGGAGCTCCTATGCTGACTCCAAGATCATCACATCAGCAGTGGCATCCATGCCATGAGCAGGCACATATCTCAGGGTCACTCAGATAACCTCTATGCACATGTCCACATCATAAATGGTAAACTCAATTCAGACACAACCTGAGACTAAAAGAGGAGCCTGCTTCCACTGCCATGCTGACTTAAGTCCTCACACCCTCATTATGGTAGCTTTGCATTAGGACACCCAGGTTAGGAAAGTCGCACAGCCCCATGGAATGCAAGATACACGGAGATAAGCTGGGGGGTTATGTGTTCTACTATACACTCAGCACTTTCCATGGGCACTCAACAGTTGTTGGATAAAATTAAGCCCTTTCCCCAATTGCCAAACATCACAGCTACATCTTCTGATGCAATCAACCCTGACCTTGGACAAGGCCACCAAATTGGCTCCAGTAAAGAGAGGGATCACGAATGGGAGAGAAGGGTTGGCTGCCTCCTCGCTGCTTCAACATACTGTGTCTATAACTCAGAGAATGTCCTGGGGTGCCCAGGGTGGGGCATGCCCCGCAGAGCAAAACAGCTCTGGACTCAGGCTGCCGAGGAGGAGGATGGGCTAGTAAAGAGGGCTAGTGTCAGCACTGTGGCAGCATGGATCCTCCCTGCCTTGCTCATGTAGGAGCACTGTGAGGCAGGTTGGAAGGAAGAACATCTTTCCAGATCTCTCATCTTTCCAGTGCGATGTAGACTGTGGTGGCAGAGCTGGTGACACCAACAGACCTGCTCAGGCGGCACCAGAGGCGTGTGAACAGCAGGCAGTTGGCTACAGGTGAGACTGGACCTGACTCAGCAGACTCACAGGAGCCCTGCTGAGCTCAGGGCCAGAGAATCCATGTATGCTCTTCCCTCCATGGTCTCCAGGCAGAGAAGCAGATGCATCTTTGACATCAGGAGAAAGCTGTGACACTACCATTAGACTCCACACTCAACACACCCGTTTGCGCTGGGAGAGAGGGTGCCCACACTGGGCAGCCCTATTCACACGTCCTTCCTAACATGTTCGCCACTCAGGTGTCTCAGCCGGTGCCACGGTCTGTGGGCCATTGTAGCTTGTGCAGTTGATTTGCCCATCAGTACTCTGGCTTAGAGAGACACACAGGGTTCTTGAGTAAAGGATGGAACCTTGTCCATCTTTGTCACACCATTGGCTGAGCCAATCTGCGCTAGAAATGGCTCAGCTTCACTCCTAATTCACCAGTCATATGGCCTGGGGCTTACACTCTCCATACCCTCAAGACTTGACAGAGCCATCCTTTGGCTTTAGACGCTATGAGTTGTCACTCACACAGACACTGCAGGAGTGAAGTCCTAAAGCAACTCTGTGAGACTGATTGGTGTGTGGGCCAGCTCGCATGCTTGCTGGTGGGCGAGTGGAGGCTGACTGCAGTCACAACAAGTACAGAGCCAGGAAGCACTTCACACTCCACCAGAGAGACGTCTGCCCTCACAGGCATCATGAACCCTTTGGTCATCTCCGTCCATCCAGTACAAGCCTTTTACCAGCAGCCCTGAAGCCCAGATAAATTTAGCAATGATCCTACAAGCTTGATCTCTCCTATCAAGAAGCCAGACATTGGTATACGGTGTGATACAGTATAGTGTGGGTTGGTGGGTTGTACATGTGTGTGGGTGTGTGAGTGTGTGTGCATGTGTAGGGGTGCACACACCCATGTATGTTCATGTGGCGGCCAGAGGTCAATGCAGAGACCTTCCTATATCTTTCCCCATCATATTTTTGAGACAGGGTCTTTCACTGAACCAGAAGCTCACTAATTTGGCTTAAACCGGCTACCAGTGGGCTCCCAGGATTCACCCATCCCCACCCTCCAGCCCCAAGCACTGGAGTTACAAATGTGTAGCTCTGTGAAGGCCTTTTACATGGCTTCTGTGGATCCAAACTCAGGTCCTCACACAGCAAACACTTTTCCCACTCAGTCACCCATCACCCCGGCCCCTTGGTTTTTGTGCTAGGTGATTTTATGTCGACTTGACACGAGCTAAAGTCGTATGTGTCAACAGCTGGTCTGGTGCTATGTATTATGATGCTAATTACTGGCCCCCAAGATCTGGCTGCTGCCCAGGTGAGCACAGTCCAACATATATCTGTCCTCATCATCAAAGAAATCATTCCTGTTTGACCAATAAAAATCCTGTACCTGGGCAGGACTGAAGGAAGGTAAAACATGGCTAAGGTTATTGGCTTTGGGGACAAAACAATCACAGAGAGAAAAAGACAGAAACTGGAGGAGGAAGGAAGCAGAAAACTGTGATGGTTAGCGTGGAGAGAAGCACATAGCCAGATCAGCATGGATGGAGGAAATTGGCCCAGATGAAGAACATTAGCAAATATTTGGGGATTAGGGATGAGAAGTAGCCCAGATAGAAATTATTAGAGCAGATGGTGTGGGCCAGGAGCTTGGGACATAAAGATAGCGTTGGCGGTAAGATCTGCCATGCCCCAGGTGAAATAAGGCTATTCTACTTTCTATCAGGTGTCCGTAGCTTTTATTGATTATGATAGCAGGTTAGACAATACCACTATAATAATTATAAGGCTAATGATGAACATTATTAGACCAGACCTTTAACTTAACCACAACACACAGAAGAGGAGAAAACGCCTCCATAAGATCAGGCCTGTAAAGCATTATCTTAATTAGTGACTGATGGGGGAGGGCCCAGTCCACTGTGGGTGGAGCCACCCCTGGGCCCAGAGTCCCAGTTTTATAAGAAAGCTTATAAAAGCTCCTTAGCAAGCCATGAGGAGCAAGCCAGTAAGCATCACTCCTCCATGACCTTTGCACGAGCTCCTGCCTCGATATTTCTGCCCTGCCTGAGTTCCTGTCCCAACTTCTTTCAACGATGAACAACAATGTGGAAGTGCGCTCCAACCCTTTCCTCCTGAAGCTGCTTTGGTCATAGTGTTTCACGTCAGCAATAGAAATCCTAACAAACACTTTGTGTCTTTTAGACCATGTTTTCAATGACTCCAAAATCAGTTAGGAATCAATTTTCATGAGTTAGGCCAGGACTGTGTGGAAAACCTGCATTTTTTCCATTAATGTGGCACCAAATCAGGAGGGGACGTTCTGGCATAGACTGTCTCTGGGGAGAAGTGATGGGGTAAGCTATTCATCGGCTAAGCCATTCGGACCATTCGGCTGCCTCCCCAAGGCCTTGGCTCTCCACTGACACCTCCCACATCAAAGTCCCTGCAGCCTCCAGCACCTCCAGTCCCTCTTCACAAGTGGTCGTTAGTCCACACTAGCTTCCTAGCCCCTCTCACTGCCCCCTACCCCAAACTCCCGGGCCTGACCCCGTCCTTGGCTTCCCTCCCCTCAGCGTCCCACCCTCCCTGTAGCCCACTACTCTCTACAGTCTCCCTTGCTATTCCCTGCTATTGTCCCCACCCACCCCTAGCCCTGGCCACGTCCAGTCTGTTTCTTTTTCCCTCTGCTCTACACTTTTCCAGATGCCTCCAGGTATTTTCTCTCTCTTGTGTACAGCGAAAACCATCCCCCAAGAAATCGGCCACGGCATTGCTTTCTTTACTGTGCCCCCTCTGCATACACTGCCCAGCTGAACTGCTCTCTGGAAATGTCCAGAGAGGTTTGTGTCCTGAGTGATTCTAAATCCAGGCAAACTGTTAATGGAGATGAACCAGCCATCCCAGCCCCATATTGTACAGACAGCACCAAGCTACCATCTGAGCAAGCAGCCCGGCCTCCATCACTCATCACACTGCAGCCAGGCTGGGAGTGCTGACCTCAGGTTGAGTGTAGAGGAAGCAGAGACTAGCTGAGCAGGGGCTGTGGGCTGCCTCCTGTTTAGGGTGCCTGGGGTGGCTTGGCTTGCCCTGGCCTGTCCCCCTCCAAGCAGAGCAAAGCTGGCTTTAATCCCCCAGACATGAGGAGCCTGCACACAGATGATTTTCACCTTGGGATGTCCTCTGGAAAGCCGGCGAAGGATAGCCGCTGCTAGTTCAGCAGTCCTGGCACTGTCCTAGATAATCCAACCCATCACGATGCAGATCTTTTCATTAACCCAGAGGGCTCTGGGATCATCGGGATCTCTCTCTAACAACACCAGGAGCTGAAGCTGCCAGGCACCACCCCGCCCCACCCCAGTATGCCCGGCTTCAGTGGTACACACGGGAGGCCGGACAGAATCTCCCTCGGGCCTGCTGGTGGTCTTGACCACCTGGGATGATTTGGCCCAAACAGGTGAACTCATTTAGAAATAATCAGGGAACCTCTTCCAGGGCCTTTGGGGCCTCTTAGGTGGCTTGGGCTCTATGCCGTGGTCTATTGGAAGCCCTGGGGCCCATGCAGGGTTGAGGGCTAAGGGGTCAGAAGCCTGGAATAGCTCCGAATTCCTCTTGTACTGTTCCACATCTGGCATATGGAAGCAGCTATGTCTTAACCAGCAGGCTTTTCCAATACAAAAACTAAAGCAGGGGCCAGAGGGATGGCTCAGTGGTTAAAGAGCTTGCTATAGAAACCTGACAACCTGAGTTCAGTCCTCAGAACCCAGGATGGAAGGAGGAGACCAACTCCTGAAAGTTGTCCTCGTAGCACACACACAAACACACACACACATACATAAACATACACACAGATATACATTCATGAACATATATACACACACAAACACACATACATACATATACACACACATATACAAACATACATACATACACCACAATAATTTAAAAAACACAGAACGTGTTTTTAAACTAGAGTCGCATTTCTACAGAGTACAGCCCGGTCCCACGTATATAGAGAAGCTTTATCCACTGTGATCTGGGACCTGGCCAAGCAGTGTCTGGTTTTCTATTGCATCCTAAAGTTAGACCATAAGCAACCAGCCCAGGCTCCGTCGGGTGTGCACCGCAGCCTGCCAGAACACAGCCTCTGAGAGTTTAGCAGGCATCTCTGTGGTTGGGGGATCTGCCGCCAGCACCTTGGCTGAACGTGTGTGGTGTTCAGGATGCTTCCATCCCAGCAGTGTCCAGTTTCACATAGTGAAGCACAGCAGGCACCATGACGCCTGACTGGACCAGTGAGCCAGCGGGGAGTCCAGTCCCTCCAGCCCACGACCACAGCAGAGCTGGAGACGGTCCCAGATGGCACCATGCTACCACTCCCAGCATCCTTGCCAAGGCGCTCTGCGCGTACCAGCTTCTGAGATGGATGTGCCTAGCCTTTGTGACCAAGGACTCGCCTCCAGCGTCTGTACTCCACACCCTGGGTTGGGTGGCTGGTAGGGAGTGACTTGGGGTGACACATGGGCCTCTTTTGTTTCCCTGCTGCTTTGGGCCACAGAGCCCGCGGGGACCAGTCAGGCTGCATCTTCCTTCAGCAGTCTGCAGTAGCTGATGCACTTATGCTGGCTGCTGTGTTGTCGTCCCTCACAGCCTCTTATTCGTGGTACTTGTGCCCCCTGCTGGCAGATGTGGGTAGAACACCTGGCACCATTTAGCACACTGGGGAGCTCTTTGAGGAAGTAAGTTCAGTATGGTCTCATCAGCCCTAGTCTAGCTTCATCAGCCTCCTCCTGCTCTCTGTGTCCATTCACCCCAGACTCCTGGATCCACGTCCCAGGTTTCCGGGTCCTAAAGCCCTAAGATCCCCAGGCTCATATTCCTCACTAACGTAACCTCAGTAGTGTAAACCCTCTGCAATGGCCCCGGTGGCCACAGGATGCCTGGGCTAAAGGAAACTCCAAGACCCATAGCTCAGTCCAGACCTTAGCTAGCCAAGGGGCTGAGGCCACGGAGTGTAGCTGCGCTGTGGCTCAGCTCCAGAGAAACTTCTGTGTGTCTCTGTCACATTAGCACTGGAGTTCCTGCAGAGAGGCAGCACTGCGGAATTCCCTCAGGACAGGAAGCAGCCTCACCTGGACCCTGTGACGAACCGCCACCCTCCCTGCCACGTGTGTCAGGAAGTCTGTCTGCTCAGCTACACTGACACCTGGTGGCCCTCGGGGCTAGAAAGCAATACCTTCCTGCCCAGCACAGAAACCACAGCAGAAAGGCACATCCCTGCATGTCTGGGGGGCCCAAAGCCAACCCAAGGTAGTATGACATGCAGAAAAAATAATGAATGACACACTGAGAGCAGTATGGTGTAAATTCTAACCTAAATAAAGAAAAAGAAAAAGGCAAATCTTAAAAGGCAAATAGCAGAGCTGAGTCCAGGGAGGAATCTTAAGTCAGTTCTTAATCAGGGGCAAAAACAGGTGCACCCCTCGGTAGGGGAACTGCAGAATCAGAGGATGCTGACAGCAGAGCACACTCACCAGAGGACATGCTAAAGATGCTAAATGTGAGTTCCTGAAATTGCCATTTATTCCTGAGTGCCACAGGATCCAATCAATAAAACGAGTCATCCAGTGAGTATAGGAAAGTTCCAAATGATGGAGGAAGGGAAACTGCGTGGATGGGGAATCCCCCTGTCTGCAATCCACTTTAAAGCCAGGGCATCTTTGTAATTTGACTCAGCAACAACGAAGCCTTAGGAAAAGAAAGGGAGTCTCGGGTCCCAAAGGCCAAATAGTGCAAACAGACACACGTCTCCCAGGAACTCTGGGCTTGCAGAGTAACTTTGCATGTGTCTCTGTCACTGTTACCTTAAAGAAACAAGGTTGATTGCCGTAACATGCCACCATTCTGGAAATCACTTTTCCTCTGCTCCGAACCAGTCACCACACAGCCCCTCACCCTTCTTGGAGGGGGGGGGTATGGAAAGGGAAGATCCTGTGGATCCACCTGCAGTTGGACATGCCCCCTGCTGGGCTCAGGGTGCCAAACTATACCCCAAAGAGGCATGAGCAGGGGAAGGACAGGAGAGCCCTCATTGGGACAATGAATTATCAAGGACCGTCCAAATGTGCTGAGTCCATAAAAGCATCAGGCTGAGAAAGAAGCCAGGACCTTGCTGGAGAGAGAAGAACAGAGGGAAGAGGAGGGAGAAGAGAGCCAGCAGGCTTCTCTGAAGCCTTCACACAGTTCTCTATACTGTAAATGTATAGTATAGAGTCTAGATAGTGTAGACTTAGCTCGAGCGAATGATGGTATATGAGATGTGAGCTGAGGACCTCCTGGGGGTCTCTAAGAAGAGGTGATGGCCTGGCTGACTTTCATCCCTCTGACACTCCAGGGAAAGAGCAGCCCTCAGAGCACACAGACTCAGGCAGACACTGAAGGTTCTGTAAGTATTTTGAGGGTACAAGAAGGAAGTTTAAAAAAAAAAAAAAAAGTTGCCATCACCTGTCCAAAAACAGCAGTCTGTTTTTCCAAAGGAGAAAAAAACTGGTGTCTTCCTGAATTGACTTTATGCACTTTCTTTCCAAAGTCTGGGGGAGTGGGTCCCAGTCCCTGCTTCTGAGCCCATGTAGCCAGCTGTTCTGAGGAGCCCTAGGCCACACGCCTTTAATGCCTTTCACCCTCTCCCTAGCGCAGCCATAGTGGCAAACTCTGAGCATTACCTTTTCTATACTTTGAAGTGGTCTCATGTAGCCCTGGCTGGCTGCAACTTTCTAAGTGACCTAGAATGACCTCCCTTCACCTCCAGAGTGCTGGGATTATAGGCATATGCTGTCAGAGCAGTTTAACATGGTGTGGAGCATCAGAGCAGAGCTTTGTGCCTGCTAGACGAGAACATTACCAACTGAACCACAGCCCCGGGCCTGGAGAGTACTCCTTCATCATTAAAGGATATGCATTTCCCAGGTGGATTGGCACAGTCTCCTTGGACACTGACAGGTCTGAGCTGACTGGGAAAGAGGCAGCTGTGGCCTGAGCTTTGTGTCTGCATGGGGAGCCTGTGGAGGCAGCTTATGTCCTAGATCCAGGAACCAGGTGCTGCTGTGGGTTAAAGGTTCTAGGACTGCCACAAACATTAAAGTTGTGATTGTCTCTGAATGTCACCCCCAAATAACTCCCATGCTAGGGCCTAGACACCCATGCTGATTGGTGTGTTGAGTGTTAGGTAAATTTCTTATATTCAGTCAGGGGAAACTCATTACTTAATAAACAAACAAACAAACAAACAAATAATATGGAGAGTGCCTTGCACCAGCCTCACGCCTGCTGAGCGGCCTTGAACCTGAGAATACTCGTTCTTTGAGTTGAGGACACACAGTAGCCCTCCACCATGGCACAGCCACTTCCCCAGCCTGCAAGCAATAGGACAAAGGTGTCAAGCTACCAGGTCTTTCGAGGCGCCTAAGTGAAGTTTTCACTACCCATGACCAGGCACCTCAGCAGCATCTGAACATCACCATCGGTGGTGGCTGGGGCAGAGAAGGCACACTGCAAGCTTCCGCAGGACCTCAAGGCCACCAAGTAGACAATGGCCAATCCTGTTTCCTCCTACTCAAAGTTTTTACTGGAAGTCAGGGACCTTAGATGCCAGTTGGTCCGGCACCATGGCTGGCAGAGGCATCCATCACATTACATGGCCTAACCTCAGCTGAGGACTCTCTTCAGGGGTCAGGCTGCCCCTGTAACTCAGGAGGCTGACTGCTCTGGCCACCGAGCCTGATCAGACTCACTGTCCACTCCTGAGGCAGCCATGGGCACTCTCAGGCTGGCCCCTGTGACTCAGCACAGCACACCGCCTTCTTAGGTGTGGGCACACACTGAGCCTATGTGCACGATAATGTGGAGACAAGAGTGTGGCTCCCGCATGGCTGTCACATGACCTTCCTCACCTGGCTCTGTTTAATCGGAGTAGACCCTCTTTTTAATCTGAATGAAGAGCTCCGAGAAAGTCTACAGTGAGGAAGTCAAATATGAGCCAAAGTTATGTTCAGAATCTGAAGCAATCCTGTCTCCTTCATAATGAGTTGGGGACAGATGATTCCGTGTGGTTTCTAGAGTATGTTTCAATTTACTGTGCATTTCACTTGGCACACACATCCAAACACAGGATAAGCAAGCAAACAAACAAACAGCGCCATCTTTAAGCAACTAGAACTGGACCTAACACTGATCTAATGAGAGGAAACACCCTCGGAGCTGGGAAGCCATAGACACCCACCCTGGACCTTCACTCCCTGGACCGTTTCTGCTGGAGCCCAGTAAGGCTCAGACCTCTCCCAGGAACCACACAGGTTGTCATGGTAACTGTATCACACCTTTTCTTCTGCTTTGCTAAAGAAGGCACACTGAAAGGGCCTCTGTGGTTTGAGATGAATCTTCAGCCCCAGAATGCCAAGTCTCCGAACCCGATCATCTAAAGCCAGGGAGCACCACACAGCTGTGGTGCTCAGAGCACCTGGACATGGTGACCTCAGCTCAGCTCGTCGCTTTTCGTCTCAGGCTTCCTGTATGCACTGAGGCCAGGCCCTCCCTCCCTGAAGACACCTCAGTTGGGCCACACAGAGCCTGGACAATTCAAAATACCAGGATCAGCAGACAGTGGAGATTCCAATAGAAGACCGTTATCTGCCGAAGCAGAATACACAAGCAGCCACTTGGTTCCACCCTCGCCCACTCCCAGGCATGCAGTGGATCTGACAGCCTGTGCATGTCAGGGCTGCCACACCACGCCACGTGCTTAAGGCCAAAGGGCCAGTGGGGAGCCGTCACCTTCCGGCTGCCAAGCTGCAGTGCCGGGGCAGCTAACAATCACTATCCACTCCTCTGCAAGGAGAGAATAGCCTTAAAATAGAATCTCTGTGCATCCCCTGACCAAATTTCACTCCAGTAATTGCATCTCTGAGAAGGAGAATTTCAAAAGAAGTTCGCTCGCTCTGGACTCAGCTGTAAGTAATACATCGGAACCACCCGCTGAGAATTCCCATTAAGAAGGAGCTGCCGGCAGCCCACAGAGCCAGGCTGAGGCAGCCCCCATTTTTATGGCCACAGAGCCCACACCCAGGCCCTAAATCCAGCAAAATTGTGTGCCTCGTGCTGCCCTCTTGCCAAGCCCACATCAATGTGGCCGGTTCTCTGGGCTCCCACTTAATAGCAGAGGTGTGTGGAAAGGGGAGGGGCCTTCCACAGCTTCCCAGTGCACTCCCATCCACCCCAAATCCATCACACTAATTGAATGGAGCAAGCTGTTGGAAGGAAAATGTTATTAGTCTCCCACACGAGGAGTGAGGGGGAGTCTCCCCTGGGTTGGAAGCACACAGTGGAGTTAATGGGGCTGTGCCTATTAACTATTTAGCAGGGGCTGAGCAGCCCAGCCATGACACAGCTCACTCCCCTCTCTGTGACCATCCACTGTACCTCAGCCTCCAGTTTCCTACTCCCCAACCCCACCCCCAAGAAATGCATCTGCTGACTGGGCAGGAGCGAGGCAAACAGGCGGGAATCTGGTGACTGGAAGCCAAGCAGAATCACATCGAGGGTGGCTCCAAGCAGCCCTGACATAGCGGCTGGAGAACCAGCTGGTTTGCACAGGCGTGGAAGGAGCAGCAGCCTCCCTGCTGGCCTCTGTCTTCCACCACAATGGCCTTCGACCC